>NC_037675.1:16879125-17188540 GCF_003255815.1 Theropithecus gelada
TTTTTTTTTTTGAGACAGAGTCTCACTCTGTCACCCAGGCTGGAGTGCAGCAGCACAATCTCAATTCACTGCAAGCTCCACCTCCCGGGCCATTCTCCTTCCTCAGACTCCCCAGTAGCTGGGACTACAGGCGCCCACCACCACGCCCAGCTAATTTTCTGTATTTTTAGTAGAGATGGGGTTTCACCATGTTAGCCAGGATGGTCTTGATCTCCTGACATCGTGATCCACTGGCCTCGACCTCCCAAAGTGCTGGGATTACAGGCATGAGCCACCCTTGCCCGGCCACTTCTTTATTCTTTAAAGTGTCCTCAAGGGTTTTCAACACCTCCCTACACCGCCACCCCACGAAATACAGACCAAAATCAAAGAGACTTGAGCCCCATTTATTCATAGAGGGAGTTATTCCCCCCAGGGCTTATCTATAGTTTTTCAATTCAGCTTATTAGATGCTGTTTCTTATCTGTACTCCACCTTCTCTCTGATTGAAAAATTCCTACTTGTCTTTTAACCACAACAGTTAACAATAGCCAGGACCCTGATGCTAGATCACACTTTGATAGATAATTCACTGTGCACATCTTTGCATTCAGCACTTTGTTTGTGGACATTATCTCATTTAAACTCACAATGACCCTATCGGCACTATTATGCTCATTTATAGGTGTGGTCATGGCTCCAGGCCCTAGAGCTAGGAGATGGCAGAGCAAGAGTCCAGACTGAACTCTTTATCCTGATGCTAAATGCCTCTTTGAAGACTCAAACGTCACTGCCTTTATAAAAGCCCACACTTTCTCCTTTAGACAGCCGAGGGAGGAATCATTTATTCCTGCAGTATTCTCACCTCCTCTTCATTACATCTCAGATGGCATTATAATATAATTTATTTGAACATATGTATTTGCCACAAGATTATGAACCACATGGATAGACACTCACTTTTATTCATCTTTGCTTATCCCAAAGCCAACACGAGGTATAGCACATAATAGGGTCTCAATATCTGCCAGATGAATGAATGAATGGCCAAAAATTCATTCCTAAGAAAGGGTGCCTTCATTGTTAAAACCTAAGCAGTCTATTTATCACAGAAGCCCAGTATTCACTCTTATATTTTTTTCCTTCCCCTCCCCCATTTCGATAAAATAAAGAATAATGGTTTTTTCACTCAATCCCCGACACACACTTGCACTTTTTTTCTGCTTCAAAATAACAGTGGATGTTTGCGAAAGCCCCTGGAGTCTAGAAGGACATCAATCACTTTCACAGCTGGAGTCATAACACTTTCCTTAGAGGAAACTTTATGCAGCAAACAGAATAAGCTTCATCCTCAGCAGGACAAGACAAAAGGTAGGTAAAAGGAAAGGCTAGCAACCACCACCAGGCTTTTGTGCCAGTAACTGGGGGTGGGGAGGTACATCATTTGGAACTTATTCTTCACCCCAAGACTTGCCTGTTTGCCTTCCATTTCCCTTCTGAATTTGAGGTGGGGTAAGTACAGCACCATGAAACCAGCTCATAACAAAACAAGCATTTACCTCCATTGCTACTCAAAACAAGGACACTACAGGAGAGTTCTCCAGGGATCTTTGTCCTTCCTTCTTAGGGCCCGAAATACTCGAATTCAGCTGTCACAATAGAAAGAAAAAGAAATCAGGAGTGTAGACTTCAGTTTCCAAATGACTTAGCATTTAACAGTCATGCTTCAAATGTTCCTTGAAATGTGGAAAGATTGACCAAACAGGAGAGTCCACTGGGAAAAGTTTGGACAAACTATCATTTCCAAGCAATGAAATCATCATTATTATCTGAGAGCTATTTACTTCTAGACAAAATCTTGTCAACTCCCAAAATTACAGACTAGAGACAATGGATTCACCAGCCTTCTTGAGCAGAGGCAGAATCAATATCAGCCAAACACTTTCTCAGTTTAGTACCCTGGATGGCTGTTGGTCATAGGCACATTCCACAATTAATAAAATAACTCACAAACCTGTCAGAAGTCACATTCACATAGTCAAGAATAGGGCCTTTAGGCTCTCAAAGTGCTGGCTCATGCCTGTAATCCCAGCACTTTGAGAGGCTGAGGCAGGTGGATCACTTGAGGTCAGGGGTTCAAGACCAGCCTGGGCAACATGGTGAAACACCATCTCTACTAAAAACACAAAAAATAGCTGGGCGTGGTGCCAGGCACCTGTAATCCCAGCTACTTGGGAGGCTGAGGCAGGAGACTTGCTTGAATCTGGGAGGCAGAGGTTGCAGTCAGCTGAGATATGAGATCCTGCCACTGCGCTCCAGCCTGGGCAACAGAGCAAGACTTCAACTCAAAAAAAAAAAAAAAAAAAGGAGCCTTTGTGATGCAACGGGTCTTGATTCCAATTCCAGCCCCTCATTTTCTAGCCAAGTCTTAATTTCTGCATGTAGACATCTCATACATAGTTCATAGGGAAAGAGCTGACTGGAATTGGAATACCTATTTCATTACATGACTAAATAAAAGCTTTAATTACCTTATTGAAAAAAGACCATTAAATTTAAATGTAATCATGAAAATTTTATACCCATTAGTTTTATCCAATGCATCTTGAAAATTTTGGTAATTCACATAACAATTTCTGTTACATTTAAAAGACCATCACTATTTTTTTTAGATGGAATCTCACTCTGTTGCCCAGGCTGCAGTGCAGTGGCCTGCTGGAGTGCAGTGGCCTGATCTCAGCTAACTGTAACCTCTGCCTCCTGGGTTCAAGCAATTCTCCTGCCTCAGCCTCCCAGGTAGCTGGGACTACAGGTGCAGGCCACCACACCCAGCTAACTTTTTGTATTTTAGTAAAGACAAATTTAGTAAAGACGGAGTTTCGTGTTGCCCAGGCTGGTTTCGAACTCCTGAGCTCAGACAATCTGCCCACTTCAGCCTCCCAAAGTGCTAGGGTTACAGGCGTGAGCCACCGCACCCGGCAAGACCATCACTATTTTATCCAAAGTCTGTCCTTCTGAATTTAAAACATCCTGACAAAGGCGAAAATATCCTCTTTCTAATACCCTCAACAGAAATGTGTATAAAACAGGAGAAACCTGAGAGCACTGTGGGTTACAATAACCTGATTATTTTAATTTACCCTTTTACTTAACACCATAGGGGTTTATACTCTACTTGGGAGGCTGAGGCACGAGAATCCCATCCAAGTAATGCATCCAAATGAGATTTGGAAGGGCTGAGACATGTGCCTTGGAAAGTGAAGGGCTGTTAAGGATATTGACTCCTTCACAAGCAGAATCATTTTAGGAAAGCTGGAAGTTGAAGATTTGGAATTGGATTCTTAAAACTCTCCATATATGTGAACTTCCTAAACAACCACATCTACCAGGGGTATGCCCATACACATTTACAGATATCAAGTGTCTTTAGAGTTTTCGTATTTGCCATTCAATCTGCCTAGACTAGGTTTGCACCACTTATCTACTTAGAAAATTTGTACTCGTCTTTGGGGACACAGTGCAAATATTCCTTAGTCACATACCATTACCATGGTCATGGAGGCTGGAGAAATAGCAGGTCCTATGTGATGCAAAGAAAAGATAATAGTCAATTATGCCTCCAAGACTCCTTTCCTAACAAATGGATTGATGGTGGTACTATTTCTTGCTATGGGGAAGACTAGAAGGGGAGCACATTTAAAGGACAAGATCAAGAGCTTAATTTGAAACAGATTAAGACTGATTAAGATTGAAATACCCATACACTCTCAAATGGAGATTTTGAGGAGACTGTTGGCTATTCTAGTAAGGGAGTCTGCACTCCACACTAGTAAGGTCAAGTTTGAAAATATGAATTTAAAAGTCACCACATGTAGAAAGTATTTAAACCAGAGACTGCATAAAATCACCAATAAAAAAACTGTGCAGTAGAAAAAAATGAGAACCAAGAACTGCTCCTGGGAAATTCCTACCTGGTTAAAGAAAGAGGATATCAGTATGAGCGACATATTCAGACAGATGAAGCATTCAGTAAACAAAATATATCAAATTTCTCTGGTCTGGAGATATACTTTTTATTCTTTAAATTTGTATTCTTTATTCATTTTTATTCTTATTTATTTAACACTTTCTTCCTGAATTACAATTAACAGTGGTTTTCACAACACGTTTTGCAGAGAAAAGGAAAAATGCTTTGATTCCAGTAAGTAAACATCATTTTTCTAAATTATTGTTATAGTTTAGCCACAAAAGCATCTTTCTTTATGTAAATACACTAAATTCATAGACAGGAATAGGCAGTTGTATGATTTTCTACAGCCACCTGTGAATATTCATTATCAAACCACTACTTTGCCTACAACTGTATTCACTCTCCCATTCCCAAAAAACAACATAATTCCTTCTGTGGAATTTTAATTATACCATCTTGTTTTTACAGTTTGGTATTATGACCTGTTTGTGCACTTCACTGTGATCAGAAAAACATTATCAAAGAAATTTTTTTTTTCACTTTTCTTCTCATACATAGAGATTTCATCGACTCCATGATTGATGAATAATGTCTGCTCATCAGCAATGTTCGCTTAAGTCAGTAACAGATTCTAGCTTACTTCCTAAGATCAGGAAAATTTATGGAGCCTGGAAAGGCCTTAGGATTTGGCTGCAGAAAACTAAGGTCTTCTGCAGATGACATTTCATCTTACAGCTGGAAAAGAAAAAATAAAGTCCTCCAATGATTAATTCATAGTGAAGAATCTATTCTTGTCCTCCCTTTTCAGATTTATGTTTGGAGATTGAATGAAAATTATCCTGACTTGAGTTCCCATCACATATCTACCCCTACAAATTAAACAATTAACATTATCTGAAGGCTGTGAGTATCTCAATGCTAAAACAAGCATAACCTGTTACTTTGCCAGCTTCTCTCTTCTGCTGAATGCCTAACACCAGACCTGAAAGCAGACACTCAGTAGCTAAGCGTTATGTGTAAAGACTCATGATGAAAACTTGAAAATAATCATTGTCCATCAGTTGGAAAGTGACTGACTAAATTTGATATAAATTTGAGTATCATGCAGTCGTTAAAATTATTTAGATCCCCTAGCATGCAGATTATGGTCTCTAAAACCATTTCCCATTAAAAAAACAAACCAGGGTTTCTAATTCCAAGTCTGGAGCAGGAAATGGACAAGATAAATCTTTAACATTTGTATGAGAAAATAAAAAAGCACTCAAACACCGATAGGATTGAGAAAACACAGAAGCTAGCTTGAAGGATCTCCCATTGGCCAGAGAAGGCACAATTTTAGCATAAGAATGACTGCAATGGATTTAAACCTATCAAATATATTTCTATGAGTTGATAGTTACATTTTTTTAAAAAAACTCATTGGTCATCTTCAGAGGATGTTGGGTCACTAACTCCTTGTTTTGAAAAACGTGAAATAAAAGAGAAGAATCAAGCATTTATCAAGCCTTTCCTTCTAAGCTCTACCTCAAGACAATCCAATAGTTGTTGAATGGAAGTATCTTTTTACAGAAGCATTTGAGCTGCTAAAAGAAATTAATGATAAAACTAGAATAACATCATTTTGCAACTCCTGATGAGCTAATGGGTCTAGACAACCATCATCAACAGGCTGTTAAAAAAATCACAAAAAGAGAGGCAATCAGACATCATACACCCCCTAATGGAAATATACAATCCCACCGACTAAATAATTTTGGGAAAAAAAATATATATATATATGAATCAGACCAAGCTTCTAGAACCATCAATTTACCAAAAAAAAAAAAAAAATGGATTCTTTAGAATATGTTATCCCAGCATGGTTGTTCATATCTATAATCATAGCTACTCAGGAGGCTGAGGCAGGAGAATCACCTGAGGCCAGGAGTTCAAGACCAACCTGAGCAATGTAGCAAGACCCCTTCTCTTAAAAAAATGTTTTTAGGCAGTGGCTCACACTTGTAATCCCAGCACTTCGGGAGGCCAAAGCAGGTGGATCATGAAGTCAGGAGGTCGAGACCAGCCTGACCAACATGGTGAAACCCCATCTCTACTAAAAATACAAAAATTAGCTGGGTGTGGTGGTGCATGCCTATAATCCCAGCTACTTAGGCAGCTGAGGCAGGAGAATCACTTGAACCTGGGAGGCAGAGGTTGCAGTGAGCCAAGATCATGCCACTGCACTCCAGCCTGGGCAACAGAGCGAGACTCCCTCTCAAAAACAGAACACACCAACTGACACTATAAGAATGTAATCCACAAATCTGCACTAGGAAATTATATGGCAGTGCTACTCATAGTGTGATCCATTGACCAATGCAGTCCACAAACTGCTTATGACTGGCCCACCATGAGGTAAGTATAGAAATTGAGATTAATAAGCACACAAATTACAAGCATTTGCAAATATGGACAGCAATGTAACATTGTAATCTGATATTCAAGACTTTGGTCAGTGCACTCATCTCACTGAACAGAGTATGAGCCTGTTTAGGCCACCCCAACTCATGTCTAACTCCTGAGATGAGTCAAATGTGCTGTGAAATATTTATTAATTTAAAGTAATAGGACCATGTTACAATGTATATTAGTTTAAGTGTAATTTGTCAACTGTAACCCGAAATTATATAAGATCTGGAATCTATTTTTTCATCAAAAGATAATTTAGAGTCATAAAACATAACAGTTATTGCCAGGGTATAGGGATGAGGGTGGGACTAGGGAGTGATAACTTATGGGTGCTACGAGGAAACTTCTGTGTGTGGTAGATACGGCCATTATGTTGATTGTGGGGATAATCTCACAAGAGTGTACGTATGACAAACTCATCAAATTGTATTCTTTCAATATGTGCAGTTTATTGTACATAAAATATAGTCAAGAAACTTAAAACAAAAATAAAAATGAGAAAGTTTTTATGTGCTTAGGATGTAGAAATCAGTAAAGAATCCCATTCCCACATTAACAGAAAAAACTGAATAATCTATTAAAAGTATAGATTTTCATGAACCCATCATAAAGCTTTGGTCACCTTGCAACCAACTGAACCATTTTCCATGAGTGACAGTCCTTCCAAGGAGATATTAGATATATGGACTGTTCACATTTGGCAGAGCCTGGGAGGATGAGGTGGTCACCATATATGCCTGTAAGAAAAACTCAGATAAATTTTAATGAATTCTTAAAGCCCAAGTGTGGGCTAGCATGTTAGTGTGGAGTAGCTGGGGACTCCGACATAAGGGAAGTCTGCAGTTGCTCACAAGCTCTTCTCCAAAGCCTCCACTACCCTTTCATGAGAAAGACTGGGGATTGGGCAGTAGTTTGAGATAAGGCTACTGTGGTGACACAGGTATGCAAGTATCAGGAGGTGATCAATGGAAGCAAAAAAACCTACACAAAATCTCACTTTCATTCCCATACCCTTTCCTCCTATGAATCAAAAACTTTAAGCCACAGGAAGGACAGTATGTCTTTTCATCCAAGAGGGCACGGACAAAGATGCGGGCTAACCTGGGCAGCACTGTGGGTTTCTTCCCAAGGGGTGTCCACCCAGACAATTTCACGAGAGCCACCTGGCTTCTAGACAGCAAAGTGTGTGACCCAGGTCAGGTCACAAAGGCACATTGCCAGGGCTCCTCTCTGAGCAGTAGAGAACTGGGCATTTCCTAGTTGAGTAGCGGAGCTTGGGCTTCCTAGGACTCACTCACCCTGAGGCCGAGAAAACCCACGGCCTCCCCCAGCCCTCACCAGTAAATCTTCCAAATGTGATTTCCCAGAGCATCTCATTCCCATTACTTCAAAACTAGCACAGAACTGTTCTGATGACTCAGTGAGTTCCAGGGATACAACCCAGACAGAGCAAAGATCAACGTTACTAAGGCAGCTACAGAATTCCTTGATAGGCCAGGCAGTCTTTAGCAGCTGCACAGCAAGAGGCTGACATGAGCCCACGAAGGCCAAGCACGGAGGGGTCACCCCAGTCAGCAGCAGCTCACAGAGTTGAGTCCCAGATCCAAGCTGTTGCAGAGTGAGGATGATCACGTGCAACATGCCATCACCTCAGGCCTCTACTGAGCCCTCCCACGTTTGCATTTCCTTGCCCCGGCCTCTCTCTCTCAAGGCCATGAGCTGGGCCGTGTGACCCAGGATGGCCTGGTACTGAGTTGGCCCCAGTCCAAGCCATCTTGAGAGCAGGCCCTGCACCTGTGGGTCTTAAGACCCCACTGCCAGTCTTAGAGAGCAGGTGAAACTCTGGTTTTTGTGACGGCCCAGGTGAGATGGATGCTGGCAGGATCTTGTGGTCAACCTGAACAGTAATCTCAGTTATTGGGCCCCAACCGTGCTGTGGGTGTAGGCAGCCAGCATCACCTGGGAAGACAGCTTACCAGCCATGACCTATGGCCTCACCTTGGCTGTCATCTTGTGAGAAGGAGTGGTGGATTTGAAAGGAACTGGGTGGAGAACTGTGAGTGGCCACTGACCTCCCAAGCACGTTGGGTTTTTCTTACAGGCACTTCCTTCTCAGCCATCACCCGCTTCTGGGAAGTGAGATGCTCCCCTCTGTTACACGTGAGGAAGATATGTCCTTTCCATTTTTGTCCTGACTAGAAGTCTGTCTGTCCTGACCCCGCATTCCGTCCTCAGCTGTAAACTGTCCATGGAGAGGCGGGACTGGGGTCACACTGCTGTCCTCCAGGGTGTCCTCTGGTTTCTTCGCACTCATAGACAGTACTGCAGTTTAATACTCGAAAGTTCACCGGGCACGGTGGCTCACACCTATAATCCGAGCACTTTGGGAGGCTGAGGTGGGAGGATCACTTGAGATCAGGAGTTCAAGACCAGCCTGACCAACATGGTGAAACCCTGTCTCTACTAAAAATACAAAAAAAAAAAAAAAAAAAAAGCCGGACATGGTGGCACGAGCCCGTAATCCCAGGAGGCTGAGGCAGGAGAATTGCTTGAACCCAGGAGACAGAGGTTGCAGTGAGTCGAGATTGCACAGAGATCTGGGTGACAGAGCAAGACTCCATCTAAAAAAAAAAAAAAAAAAGGTCCCACTGGGCATGGTGGTATACACCTGTTATCCCATTTACCCAGGAGGCAGAGGCAGGGGGATCACTTGAGCCCAGGAGTTTGAGGCTGTAGTGAGTTGTGACTACTCTACTGCACTCCAGTCCTGGCAACAGAGCAAGACCAAGTCTGGAAAAAAAAAATGCTAGAAAGTTCCCAGCACATTGAAGCCTTCCTAGCTCTTGGTACCAGAGTTAACTCCTAAAAGGACATGGGGACAGGAAGGACTGTGGCTCTGCCCTGAAGAAGTCCAGCATGAGGTTTAGCCCAGACCCCCAACCCCGCCACCCTGTGGCCCTTCCTAAGTCAGGACAACAGGATGGAGGTGATCTGTGGCTTAAGGGAGAGAAGGAGACGTCACCTGGCTGTGCCTGGTCCCCCAGCTGCTGACCACCACCCTGCTGGTTACAGGGCCCCCACCTGGATGGGGGAAAGAAACAAAGCCGGCTAGAATCTGAAAGGACTTGTGCTTCTTGACTTTTCTTATAGTCAGGGTGGCCTGAGCACAGCTCAGTCACTGCACCCTAAATCTCTTTGCCACACCCCCGGGGCCTCAGTCCCCTTGTCCCCTTCCCCCTGCTTCCTAAGGCATGTTGGGAGCTGACCTTCCCTCAGAAGATCCGCCACAGCAGCATAGACTAATTCTCCTTTCCCAGTCCCTGGTGACTACTCGTCTGTGTTGCCTTCCAGGACAGCTGTGAACACTCAGTCGGGGGTGTGCACCCCAGGAAGGGGGCTGGTGATGGGTGAGCCCCCCTGGTCTTCCCCTTGTGCCCACTGCCCAGAGTGGGAAAAAGGCAGGAGGGGGCCCACAGAGATGTTCCTACTTAGCAGGACGTCAAGTCTGCTTTGGCTCACAGGCCATGTGCCCTGGGGTTGTACAGAGGCTGGGATGACCAGGGGAGACCAAGCAGGGGCTGGGGTCTTTGGCTCTCCTTACCCTACCCCACCCCTGTCCCAGGTGGGGCTCTCCTGAGCGGGAGGCTACTCTGCTTGCTAGGCGAGCCCTATGCCCCGCGAGGTCACCCCATGTGCCCGCCCCTGCAGGAGTGCTGGTGCTGCTGTCGCTGGACTGCCTGACCTCACTCTTCCACCACATCCACAGGTCCATCCTGACCGCAGTCATCCTCATGGCAGTTGCCCTACTGTTTGACACCAAGATCTGCAGGACGCTCTGGCGCGTTGAGTATGATGTCCTCATCCCAACAGTGAAGAGCGCTGTGAGGCGGTGTCTGTAAACACTGAGGTCGTCCTTTATGCTACACCATCTTCCTGCAGCCGGGGCTGAACTGCGTGGCTGGAACTGAGAAATTAGGGCGATCCCGGAACTGAGGAGGGGACGGCTTGCAGATGGCTCCAAGACGGCCCCGCTGCTCCGTGGGCCAGGGCCGCCAGGAAGAGCTTGAGCTTCTCGTCCTGACACACGGGGTCCTGAGGGGACCATAGCATGGGGTGGTCCCCCTTCTGATTTCCTTACCCCTATCGCCGCCCTCCCTGCCACCCGCCTCCAGCCGCTGCTCTCCAGGTCCAGCCTGGGGAGGGACAGGAGCCGAAATATCTTTCTTAAATGTACACAATATAAAAACTTTGTCATATACACAAAAGCTGATGATTAATTTACAGGAGATATGCACTGCACAAAATGTTAAAGAAAGTTCTTTAAGCAAAAGAAATATGATATCACATAAAAACTTGTATTTACATCATAAATAAATAGCACTGGTAATAATAAAAGTTAAGTTACTCATAAAAGCTATTTTTCTGGCCCGGTGAGGTGGCTCATGCCTCTAATCCCAGCAGTTGGGGAGTCCAAGGCGGGTGGATCACCTGAGGTCAGGAGTTCGAGACCAGCCTGGCCAACATGGTGAAACTCTGTCTCTACTAAAAATACAAAAAAAATAGCTGTGTGTTGTGGCACATACCTGTAATCCCAGCTACTCGGGAAGCTGGGGTAGGAGAATTGCTTGAACTCGGGAGGCAGAGCTTGCAGTGAGCCAAGATCATGTTATTGCACTCCAGCCTGGGCAACAAGAATGAGACTCCGTCTCAAAAAAAAAAAAAAAAAAAAAAAAAAAAAAAAAGCTATTTTTCCTTATTTTTAATTTATTTAAAAGCTAATCGCCTGCCTAAAGCAAAAATAGTAACAATTTTTTATGGGACTTATACATAAAAGAACTTGCATGGCAAAAATAGCTCAAAGTATGGAAGGGAGAAACTGAAAATACACTGCTGAAAGGTTCTTACATTATTCAAAAAGTAGTGTAATATAATTTGAGCTGGATTACAATAATTTAAAGGTGTATATTATAAAGTCTAAGAAAATCTAGGCTTTTAATTTTCAATTTTGTAAAACTGAAAACCAGTTTTGCAAGAATTTAAAAGATGTTTGATAATACTGTCTCCACCAATAGTGTAGACAAAAAGAAATCACAGAAAGTGCTCAATTATCCCCAGTGAAAGCAGAAAAGATAGATTTAGTATGGTTAAAGCCAACCATATCAATAATTATATTAAATGTAAATGCTTAAATATCTCAATTAAAAGGCAGAGATTTTCAGATAGGATAAAAGATCATGTAAATCAAGCTATAACTTTAAGGATAAAGTGTTGGAACTGGCTACTGATAATGGATTGAAGATGAATTTTGAAAATACAGCTTGACTTGCTACATTTTGGATAAAAGCTCAAAATGAGTGTCCCAGGTTTGCTGAAATTGCTTTAGAATCTCCTCTTCCATTCCCATCAACATAATTCTGCTTTCTCTATGCATCATTCAAACAAAGTAGGAAGGAGTCCACATGCACATTTTTCTACACAGGTAATATTTTCATCAATTCAACCTAGCTTATCCACACTGACAAACAAGAAGCAAGTTCTTTGCTATGTAAAAACATTTAATAATAACATATATCATGTTTCCATATTTCTGAAGTATGTATATGTGTTTAACATAAGAAGTCGCTATTTTATTCATTAATTTTGCTTGATTACAAATGTGGAAGGACAAAAGTTGTGAGTGTTATTTGAATTTTCTGTTAACACCTATATACATGCTTTTAATGAGCAATGTATACAATTTATGTAACTATTTTCTTTTTAGCCTATGTTACATTTATTTGAAATGTAATTTTATGTCTGTTGAATTTAACATTAAGAAATCAGGAGTGATATTGCCTAAGTCTTTTTATTCAAATTTTCAAGTAATTAATTCTTAAGTATTACCCTGGTATTGGTCTGCGATTGATTAAATTTTTTAAAAGACTGGTCCTTGATATACATATGAGAAATAGTTCCATAAAACAAATAATTCAGTTTCTCCAAAAAAAAAAAAAAAACAAAGAAAAACAAAAAGAGATTTTGTTTTAGTAGAGAAAGCCTATAAAGGAAAAGGACTTAAAATATAGCAAATTGAAATACATGATACTTATCTGGAACCTGATTTAAACCAAAAATACTAAAATAAAATTATGAGACAATCAAGGAAATGAGAACACTAGCTATTTGATGACATTAAAGAACTTTTGTTAAGCTGTTAAGTGTGATAATGGTATTATAAATATATTTTAGAAAGAGTCCTTATACTTTAGAGATAGATGCCAAAATTTATGTGAAATGATATACTGTCTTCGATTGGCTTCAAAATAATCACTGGGAGGGGGGAAGAAAAGTAACGAGTGCAGGCGAAGGAAAATTGACCATGAGTAATCATTGTTGAAAGCTGAATGATGGATACACAGAGATTTATTATACTCTTCTGTATGTTTGAAGTTTTTCTCAATAAAAAGTTTACAGAAATTAGGTGTATACCAGTTGGCCAGGAGACATTCCATGTGGGTATGTGAGCAGCGGGTAATGAGCAAACAGGAGGAATGTGCAGGCAATACACACCCACCAGGCCTTCCAGAATGGTGTGTACTAGAGACTCTTGTAGAGAGACAGAATAGCAGGAGGGAGGCAGGAGCACTCTGGGACAGCACCCAGGACTCTGAGAGAGGAGGCCCTGCCCTTGGGCCTTAGAGACGTGAAACTGAGGGAAGGCTGACATTTCCTCATCCCTAGAAAAGCATAAAGGGATCCTGGGCTTCAGCCAGGTCCTTCCATTTCAGCAGCTGTGTCAGGAGAGTAACGACCCCACCCTTGGTATTTTTTAAAAAATAAATATAAAAATAAATTTTAAAAAGATGAATTGACTAACCATTTTTCATTATAGAAAAGGCAGAGACACTTTGCCATTGGTAGTAAAGTATGATTAAGTGTAAAGCATTAGAGGCAGAGAGGCCTGAATTTGGGTCTGCCACTAACTGTGTTAAATTGAGCAAGTTATTTTTACCTTTTACCTCTTTTCCTGATTTGTGAACTGTATATAGTTTGGAGAATTGTGAAGATAAGATGACATGATGTGTGTAAAGTCTTTAGCACATATTAAATGCTCAGAAGAAAATACCCAGTAAAAAGTACTAGATAATGCTGTTATCATTAGCAATTACAGGAGCATGAGTTCATTAAAAAAGCAGAACTGGCAATGACTGGATGGCATAAGTGCTGTTGTTAGGAAGAATATTAATATCATATATTCAATTGAAAAATATTGCTCTGTGGTCAGCTCCGTGTGTAAAACAACACACTTTGGTTCCCTCACAGCTCCCTGACTCATCTCTGGCTTAGCATGTGTGAGTGAGACAACACACACCGCACCTCCACCAGGGAACAGACCTTTTCTCCATGACGTTTATCAGAGCAAAACTAGATGAGATAAAGTGATCTGGTTTTCTGGAAAAGTGAACAGAATATATTTCATAGATAAATAGCAACTTTTTGTTTTCTTATTAAAATCAAAGTATTCATTTTTGAAGTTTGATGAAATGTCCAAGTATATACCCCTTAACATATTCTTCCACATCCAAAGAAAAAGTGAAAGAGCAATCCCGTAAATCTTTCGATCACTTAATTTCACAGACCGAAATGTTTCTGAACACCTTCATTTTGAAGTGAGCAGTCACTAATGGGCTGGATCAGAGGGACAAGAAACAGTTCAATCATCTCTAGAGATTGTCATAATAATAATAACTAGATGTTCATCATTGTAGAAGGACACCCTCTTTCGAATAGAATGATCTCTGCATTTTTCATATGACTATTTTATAATTGTTATCATGCTAGACTGTTACAGTTTATTCTACAATAATAATACAACCAGAAATTGAAAGGAAAGAGGGAAATGCACACATACACACACGAGACTGTGAACAGCTTTATTGCCTGATTCTTTTTGCCACCTCCAAAACATTAATAATTTTTTAGACTTAATGCTGGTCTCTAGAAAATGTTCTTAAGCATTTGACAGATGCTAGTGCATTTTTTTGCTAACAAGGGCAGATAATAAAATGAAAGAATAAGTAGCCAGTTAATTTACCAAAAAAACCTCAGAAATATTAATTCCTAGAAGGTGTTGGGAGTTGCAAAATTTCATGTACATCAAACAGACTCACTTTCTCCTAGTACAAACCTTTCCAGTCGACTGGAATTGCATAAGTGAATATTATTCACTTATAATATGTGCTCTCTTGGCCTGGCCTAGTTGAAAATCTTTAACCATTGAGCTTATTTATGCAGGGACAATTCTACCTGAACACTCTGGGTAGGATACTCTTCTTTTCTCCACACCTGACCCTCTTGTGGCCACAGGCAGGTACATATGGAAATGGTACTGGCAGCAGGTAGAAATCTTCCCCACATACCCTATCTTCTCTCTTCTTCCCCCACCTACTCCAGCCATCTTGGGGTGGGCAGAGAAAGTGCAACCCAGGTGGATGGAGAGTGAAGTTAGACTGGCTGGTGGGGGCATCCCCGTGGGATTTCCTGACTCATGATAAAACAGTGGCACACACAGGAACACACCCAGCCCTGCAAATATATTGCAGTACCTTTGTTTTAGTCCAACTTTGGATAGAGTCTTCTGCTCTCAACTTTATGCCAGTGTTGTAAATTTAATTTACAACCTCAGAAAATGAAAATCAATCATTAAATGTGAAACCTCACTTGACTAAACTCTCCCAGTCTATTTAGCTTAATGGGCAACATATTTTCATGAGAAACAGCAGACAATCTATTAAAGTGACCGTAGAGATTGAAAGGGCATGAAAGGGCATTAAAACAGCAATGCTGCAGCTGATTTGTTGTTGTTGTTGTTGTTGTTGTTGTTGTTGTTTCTGAGACAGAGTCTTGCTCTGTCACCCAGGCTGGAGTGTGGAGGCGCGATCTTGGCTCGCCGCAAGCTCTGCCTCCCAGGTTCACATCCTTCTCCTGCCTCAGCCTCCTGAGTAGCTGGGACTACAGGCGCCCGCCACCATGCCCAGCAAATTTTTTGTTTTTTAGTAGAGACGAGGTTTCACTGTGTTAGCCAGAATGGTCTTGATCTGCAGACCTCGTGATCCACCCGCCTCGGCCTCACAAAGTGCTGGGATTACAGGTGTGAGCCACCACATCCAGCCTGCATTTGATTTTTTTTAACTTTCCAATTGGAATTTGTTTTTCACTGGAAAGGGAAGAAATTCTCTTTTCTTTTATTTCTTCTTTTTTTTTTATTTTTCTTGTATTTTTATTGTTTGTTTCTATAAAACAAATAGCTTTTTAGCATGCAGGACTCAAAATTTATGAAAACTTAAAAGACCTACCAACAGTCTGGTCTACTACTGATAAGTGGAAAGGAACCAAGGAGACCTAGCGTGCTTGGCGTCACATTCTGGCCCACCACCTTCAGATATAGCTTGGTTATGGTCCTCTCCGTATCTGAATTTGTTTCCTTTTTTTTAAATGTATTTCTTTGTTTTATTTTAGATTCAAGGGATACACAGGCAGGTTTGTTACATGGATATATTGCATAATGCTGAGGTTTGGGCTTCTATTAAACTCATCACCCAAATTGTGAACATAGTACCCAATAGGTGGTTTTTCAATCCCTACCTCCCTTTCTTCCCCCTTTTGGAGACCCCAGTGTCCATTGTTCCCATCTTTATGTCCATGTGTACCCAATGGTTAGCTCCCCACTTACAAATGAGAACATGCAATATTTGGTTCTTTGTGTCCATGTTAATTCACTTAGGATAATGGCCTCTAGTTGCATCCATGTTGCTCCTAAGGACATGATATCATTCTTTTTTATGGCTGCATAGTATTCTGTGGTGCATATGTACCACCTTTTCTTTATCCAATCCACCATTGATGGACACCCAGGTTGGTTCCATGTATTTGCTATTGTGATTAGTGTTGTGTCAGTATCTGAATTTCTAACACAAGCAGAGAGCACTTTGTGCAAGTCAGTGAACAGCATTTCTCTTTTGGATGCTCCAGTCATCATCCAAAGTCACAGTGCAACTCTGGACAAAGTCACAACATCTCTGAGCTGTTGTTTCCTCATCTGTAAAACAGTGGAAAGAGTCCCTACAAGAGTCATTGTAGGGAAGATTAAACAAAACACCATAATAAAAAGCATGAGCACAGTTCCTGGCATTCTGCAGAAACTCCATACATAGTTATTAATGACTCCTCCTTGTCATGAATAGGAGGGATGAGAACAAACACCTTGCTTTGTTCCAGTCTTAACCATGATGTCAGTTGCAGGTTTTTCTTAGTTAGCTAGATTCTTCTTTGACAATGTGGGAGCTAATGTCTCACTATCTTACAAGACTGTTGTAAGATCCAAACAAAACAATGTGTGCGAGAACTATATAAGCTATAGATTATTCTATGTCAGCTATTGGCATTCATTGAATCACAAAAAAACAAAGGAACAAAACAAAAAAGAAAAGTACAGCACAGTCTGTGAAAAAGGATTGCCAAAATGACACATTTCAAAGATACACATTGAGATACAGTTATTGTTTTTACCAATTAATAAAGTGGACATATTTCCTCCATTTGTGATGATACTATCCTTTTCGAAATTGATGATCCATTCAAAGCCAAATGCTTTTACATAAACTAAATATACTTTTGTTTATCAAAGACTGTTGTCATTCTTAAAATTCACTTTTTATCAATCCCCCTCTAAAGGATAAACTTTTAGGCAAGCTCAGAGTTCATTGGTTTTGGGATGTCCATTACCCTTTCTCTTTATCAGACAGTTGATGATACATTAGCCTCTGAGTGTGGTCTTCTCAGAAAGAAATGGTGCCGTAGTCCTGGACCTGGACTTTAAAACTAGCAGTGCTCTCTCTCTTTATGTCTCTTTCTTAAGGTTGCATTTTATCTCATCAGAGCAACATTCAAACTTACCCACACATAGGAATTTGGTGTTTTCTACTTTCTTACTGCCCTGGTGAAATTTTAATTTTCAATCTATGTATTTTTTCCCTTCTCACATAGTTGGAAAGAAAAAGCTCTTCTTCCCTTAGAAGAAGGGGAGAAAATCTCTTTGATGTTCAAATTTTCATTTGTGATTCAGAAACCTCCCTGCCCCCAAGAGTAATTGTAAATTCAAAGAGAAACTTGTTTGATAGGGTTTTGCTCGTGCGCGCACCCGCGTGTGTCTGTGTGTGTGTGTGTGTCTGTGTGTGTGTGTGCATGTAGAGAAACTTTTTTTAAATGATCAAACATGTATATAAAACCACTATAATTAGCTGATTCAACACCACACCATCCAAATGGTGCTTGCTTTGAATTTTCAACCTTCATAAGGCCACGTCTTCATGGCTTTATACAATTACCCATTTTCACTCAAATAGGCTGCCTTGATTAACTATTTCTGTGTAATCCATGAAATTAGTTGTGCCATTACTATGGTTATTAACAATAAAGCATGCTAATTGGTTATTGCAATCCAGAAATTTGTAGCTGGCTTAAACCAGGCACTGAAGGATGGAAGAGCCATAGTCCTGATGTAACCAGGACAAAATGTGATGAGGCAGTGAAGGAAGGTGAGTGGAGCTTATGTCTTTTTTTTTTTTTTTTTTTTTTGAGACGGGGTCTCGCTCTGTAGCCCAGGCTGGAGTGCAGTGGCCGGATCTCAGCTCACTGCAAGCTCCGCCTCCCGGGTTTACTCCATTCTCCTGCCTCAGCCTCCCGAGTAGCTGGGACTACAGGCGCCCGCCACCTCACCCGGCTAGTTTTTTATGTATTTTTAGTAGAGACGGGGTTTCACCATGTTCGCCAGGATGGTCTCGATCTCCTGACCTTGTGATCCGCCCGTCTCGGCCTCCCAAAGTGCTGGGATTACAGGCTTGAGCCACCGCGCCCGGCCGAGCTTATGTCTTAACTGGAGTAGATGCTTCTGCTGTACTTGCCAAGGGAGCTGTGTCCTGCCTGGGAGGGAGCCAGGTTCAGTCTGTCCAAAAGCCCTCCTACTGCCATGGCAGAGCCCCAAAAGCAAGCCTAGAGTTGCACTAGAGGTGACAACACAGGAGACTGAAAGAGGCTCAGTGGACACATCAGATAGGCTGATGAAAGCTACAGTTCTGAACGGAATCAGGACAGACCTGGAGCCCCACCAGGAACTGGAACTCAAGAGGGACTCACAGTTGATAACAGAACCAGCCTCCAGTGCATTAGCACGTGGGGGCCCCATACTGACCAGTTCCACATTTGTTGAGTGGGATTTAGTCTATTTTCTGGAGTAATAATTAGAAAGCCCCAAATTGCTTTCAGGTGTTGACCAAAATAAGCATTTGGGCCATCTGTCAACTGAGTCAGCATTTTACAGAGCAAAACGCCGTTTAGAAGGGTTTCCAAACTCAGGCCGAGTTCTCTTGGGAGGTTTCGTAAGTTTCACAGGCATTCACACTAAAAGTTTCCTCCACGTTCCTAACGGTAGCAACCGTGGTGTCATCTGGGCCTATTTCATCCTCAGCCAAGAGTCAGGTAGGAAATTACAGGAAATCATCTTTCTCTTAAGTGCCTCAAAAAAGGACTATTCAGGGGACCTGCAATGGGCTGAACGTTTGCGCCCACCCCCAAATTCATATGCTGAAACCCTAACCCCCAAGGTGATAGTACTAGAAGGTGGGGCCATTGAGTGGGGATTAGATCACAACAGTACAGCCATCACAATGGGTTAGTGCCCTTACGAAAGGGACACCAGGGAGCTCTCTCACTTTTGCCATCATGTGAGGATACAACAAGAAGACAGCAATCTGCATCCTGGAAGACAGAGAGCCCTCCCCAGAACCTGACCATGCCAGCGGCACCCTGATCTCAGACTTCCAGCTTCCAGAACTGGGAGAAATAAATATTTGTTGTTTGTAAGTCACCCAGTCTATGGCACTCTATTTTTGGCAGCCTGACTCAGATGAGACATAGGCAGTTCTAGAGTGGAGACAAGGCACCATCTCCAGGAGCAGCACAGCACACTGCCAAGCCAAGCTCTGGAATGGCCCCACGGCCAATGGATATGGCTGCCTCTGCAGCCTCCCAGATGGTGGCAAGAAGAAGACAGGCAGGCTGAGGTCACTACAATTAGGTGGAGGCAAGGGAGGTCAAAACAGGAACCCATGTGAGTCCTTGAATGGCTCTACAGCAGCCAGGAGGACAGTTTGTAGGGAAGTGCCATCGGGTTCTATCCAGACCTAAACATCCATCAACCTGGAATGAGCCTAAGAAGACTTAGCAAAACTGAGTGGAGCTGGGAAAGAGATAAATATATCAGGGGATAGAATCAGAATCCAAATGTGAGTGTCCATAGAGATTGTCAAAATTGCACACAATGAAGTCTAAAATGTGGATAAACACACAGCTCTTCACTTGCATGTAAAAGTCAGGGCTCAATCCTAGGAAGGGAATTGGAGGAAGAATGGGATTTCTTACAAAGAGGGTGCACGAAAAAGACTTAGGTTCTGAAGTGAGCTGAAAACCTCATCATGCCATTTCCTACTTAAAAGGGCTTGGCAACAGTGAAAGGCAAAACCCTGGCCTCGATTCACAGGCCCGCTCAAGACCAGGCCGGCTCCAGTCTCTGGCCTCCTCATAACCTCCTCTGCCTCATTCTCTCATCCAGTCCCTCCTATCCAGGACATTCGCCATTGACTGGCACATCACACCCTTCTTTGCCTCTGGGTTTTGGATGTGCTGTTCCCTTTCTAGGTGCACTTGCCATGCCCCCTTCCCACTCCTGCTCTACCTCTTGAGCATCTGTGCAGCCTGTAGGGCTCGACTTCAATGCTTCTTCCTCAGGGGCTTCTCCCCACAACAGAACTAGATATGAGCCCATAGCCTATGTATTAATATAATCATCACTGCCTGGCCTCACCTTTCCTAACACAGTGATTCCTCCATCCAAGTGGATCTTCCCTGCCACACCGTGAACTCTGTGCAGGTAAGGGCCACATCTGTCTTGCCCACCGTGCTATCCCTAGTGCCCAGCACTTCACAGGACCCAATTAACAGTGAATAGAAATGAACACTGATGGTTAGTGTGACATAGCTGCCAAAGAAATCAAAATGGTCTTGAGATGCATTAATAGAAGCATATATTATATGACAAAAGAGGTGACAGACATTTCCTTTGCGTGCCAGTCAGATCACATAGCAGGGCTCATGTTGAGTGCTACACCAAGATGATGGCTAAGGTAGGAAAGAACTAAAACCATGCCCCCCATTCCCAGGAACCCAGTTAAAGGAACTGAGCACACTTAGGCTGGAAACAAGCCAGGGAAAGTATGACTGTGGATGCAAGTATCTGCAGAGCTCTTCTGTGACAAGGGAGATGTCTGATATGCAGAGAGAAGGTGGTAGCATGGCACCTGCTCAGGTGCCCTGTCACTGAAAACATTCAACCTGACTTTTTCCAGCCATTTGACAAGGGTCCCAGTGTTGGTTGGACCATAAGACCTTTTCTTTCTCTTCCGACCCATGCATCTCCATGCTGTTGCTCTCGGCCTCATTGGCTGGATGATAATATGGGACCTAATTCCTCTGCAACATTCTCTGAGCTTATGCACCTGGTAGGTGCATATCTATAATCTACTAAGCTAAAATAGCAACTGGCCACTCAAAATCATTCTCACAATTAAAGGAACATTTTTTTTTAAATGGCCCATTCGTATCTGGTTTCTGGGAATTGATATCTCCGAAAGAAAATGAACAATTGAAATCCAAATTACTAATCAAAAAATGTATCCATGCACATGGCATGATGTTGCAGGAAAATGGCTCTATCTCTGTTACCTTTTGGCTTATGAGGGTTTGGACTCATGGCACTACCCTCAGGACCCTGTTCAGGCACAGCTTCCAGGGCTTAGAAGTCAGAGGACTGAAAGCAGAAGCCGAAGAACACACCCGTTTTCAAATCCCCTGAAATCTCTCTACGGTTTCTCTCGCCGGTTTTGTGTAAAAGGTTGGGAGTGTTAAAAATCACATTTGAATTTTAGAATCACATTCCCTACCAGAAATCCAAGCTATTTCTCTCCTCCAAACATCAGCCTGCATCGAAAGCCTGGCAATTTGCTGGCCAGACTCCCTATTAGCTTTGCCTTGCAGCCTGCATGCAAGGCCACCCTTCCTAAAAGTCCACACAGCTGACCCTGGATATTTTCTTGCTGTCTCCTCTCTCTCCCTGAAGTGTTAAAAGGTACCCTCTACTCTAAGATCCATTTCTCTCTCACCCCCACAAGTACTTTCCTCCCCATTTGTAACAGCCCCTAATATGCACCTCCATTCGATTTTCCTTACCCAGCTTGAAATCCTCTCATTCTAATTACCGTTTCAGTTTTCTTATATTTCTCCCTCGAGATGTCTCAATTAGTGTACTTTTTCATGCCGCCTGTCACCTCTGAGCTGCAAGGTGGGTCTAACTCCAACCAAAACCACGCAGAAAATAAATGAGGAGCCGTTCTGGGCGGCCGGGCCGAAGGTGGGGTTACTTTACAAACTAGCGCACCTTTAATTGATGATAAATGGACAGGAAAGTAGCCTTATTAATACAGCAGCCCTGATTTGGTTGGCATGCAGTGTCCTTTCATTACTCAAAGGTACAGAGGAAGCAGTCCACGTTCAGTCCTGGGTGAGGAACTTCCATTCAGAGAGAGAGAGAGAGAGACAGAAAGAGACTGCACCACGGCTAATTAACATAGTTCTGGTCAAAGTCGGAAATTAACTCGCCTCTTTAAGACCACAGCTAAAAATGCCATTTGTCTTCTCTGTAATTACACTTATAGGTAATTATAGACTACAGCAAGTTAAATGAAGGTAGGGCTTTCTCTCCCTATCGCATAACTCTTTTCATTCCAATCCTGTCAAAAGACTAAACAAAAATAAAGGTGTCGGCCACTAAATATTTTTTCATTAATGAGCGTTTTGCTGTCTTAAGGCTTCTCTGGAAAGCTGCGGTTGTGTGGTGTTTATTCCTTTGCTCCCCTGGGATTCCAGAGTCCTTACCTGAAACTCTCACAGAATTTAGAAACACACAGAAGGCAAGTTGGACTTTAAAAAGCACTTTCCAACCACTAACATCAGCTTTGGTCTATCAAGGAAGGTGTAAGGACCGGGAAAATCACCTTCCCCTTTTCTCCTTGGCCCTTCAGTCTTCAGATCTATCACATCCTGTCTAAAGCAAACCAGCCCACACTTCCTTCCCATCACCTTAACTCTCTTATTTGACTAGTATCTTTCTAAGGACCTTTAGGGGGCCAAATAACTAAGAACGTGCACACAGGGAAATGGCCCTTAACCCCATGCTGCCTGGTAATAAGTATGTGTCCCTTCTATCCCAAACACAAGCATGGGAGCCGGGGCTATGGCTAGCCAGTTCCCACTCGCCACATGCCACTGGGCAGAGGACAGGAGAGCGCCCTTAGAATTCAACTGTTGAGTCTGGAGTTCGAGACCAGCCTGACCAATATGGTGAAATCCCGTCTCTACTAAAAATCCAAAAAAATTATCCAGGTATGGTGGCAAGTGCCTGGAAATCCCAGCTACTTGGGAGGCTGAGGCAAGAGAATCACTAGAACCCAAGAAGCAGAGATTGCAGTGAGCCGAGATCGCGCCACTGCACTCCAGTCTGGGTGACAGCATGAGACTCCATCTCAAAAAAAAAGGAAAAAAAAAAAAGAAAAAAGAATTCAACTGTTGAATGCAGCAGGATCCTCAGGCAACTCAATAAGTTAGTCCCTCAAGAATTCAATAGGTATAGTCTCCAGTGATCAGTTTTCTGAAGAGCTCTGGAACACACAAAGGCAGTGCCTGGGGCTCTCACCAGTGTTTATTTCCTCCCCTGTTTCACCCACTGTGGCCTCTTCTTTGGGTCCACACTGTCAGGATTTCTTTCTCGTGCCCATCTCTACTCCCCAATCCCACCCAGGTCCCTTTTGGCCTCTCTTATACCTTTGCAAATTCTGCCAACTGATAGTGAAGTTCACTCTGAAAGGACCCATGTAGGCTTGTCTAAATTCCCACATGCCGTGCTGTCTGGAGTTGCATTCTGGAGTTGCAGACTGGAGTTGGTATCCTTCTTGCTGGTCACAGCTAAGGGCCTCTTTCACGAAGTGGAGTGATTGCAATAAAGAAATCTAGAATTAGGCTGGGCACAGTGGCTCACACCTGTAATCCCAGCACTTTGGGAGGCTGAGGTGGGTGAATCCTTTGAGGTCAGGAGTTCGAGACCAGCCTGGCCAACATGGTGATACCCCATCTCTACAGAAATACAAAAATTAGCCGGGTGTGATGGCGCATGCCTGTAATCCCAGCTACTCAGGAGGCTGAAACAGGAGAATTGCTTGAACCCAGGAGGCAGAGGTTGCAGCGAGCCGAGATTGAGCCATTGCACTCCAGCCTGAGCGACAGAGCAAAACTCCATCTCAAAAAAAAAAAGAAATCTAAAATTAAAAAATAAACATCTCTAGTCACACATTTTCTGGGTAATTACTTGTGCAGCTATCTCATGCAGCAATTTGGCAATATGTATTAAGATCAATAAAAATATTGACTGTGAAACTTTCA
The DNA here is from genome assembly GCF_003255815.1 of Theropithecus gelada. Classification (NCBI taxonomy): domain Eukaryota; kingdom Metazoa; phylum Chordata; class Mammalia; order Primates; family Cercopithecidae; genus Theropithecus; species Theropithecus gelada. Next base: position 16,903,109 of record NC_037675.1, read on the forward strand.
TGAGGAAATAATCTCAAATTCAGAAAAATGTTCAACACAGCATAACAATTTTGCAAAATAGTAGTGGCAAAAAAGGAAATAACCTAAGTATTCAAAGTGAGAGAATGTTCAAATTAATCAGTGGTACATTCACTTGATGGATTATTATGTGACCAATAAAAAGAATGGGTATGGAGATTGTGTCAAACCTGAACAATTGGTTATAAGTCTTTTAAAAATAAAAATATAAAGGCCGGGCACAGTGGCTCATGCCTGTAATCCTAGCTTTTTTGGGAGGCTGAGGTGGGTGGATAATTTGAGGTCAGGAGTTCAACACCAGCCTGGTCAACATGGTGAAACGCTGTCTCTACTAAAAATATAAAAATTGGCCAGCGGTAGTGGCACATGCCTGTAATCCCAGCTACTCAGGAGGCTGAGGCAGGAGAATAGCTTGAGCCTGGGAGGTAGAGGTTGCAGTGAACCAAGATCGCACCACTACACTCCAGCCTGGGCAACAGAGAGAGATCCTATCTCAAAAAAACATAAATAAATAAAATAAAAATATAAATGAGAAAAAGGATCAACAGGATCACAAAAGTCACACCAAATGCTAATACTGACTGGGTTAAAGAAAGGGTATTTTGGTAAATATTTTTTTCTTTCCTTTGTTTTCCAAATTTTCTGCAGTGAATTTGTGTGCTCCTCCCAATGAAAAAAAATGTACATTAATCGTATATAAAAAATAATAACTTGCAAGTGCGACTTTTGTAAGCCTTTCCAATTAATCTAAACTGAGCAGCTTGGTTCCTGGATCCATCCTGACCAGGGGTTGCTAATATGTTCCCTGTGCCTGCTCTGCTATGCACTAGCTGGATGACCTGTCAGAAGCTGAGCTCCAATTTCATCATGAAAAAGAAACAAATTCTTCTCACAGGTGAGTGCCGTGATTTTTCGATGGTGTCCATAGTACTCTCTGATTCTCCTTCGGTCTCCTAACCCACCCCTTCCCAGTCAACTCCATGGAACTCTGTCCCTCACGTCGGTCCACCAGAAGTCAGGATCTGCTGGGATGCTGTCCTTTGCCTCCTCGACTCTTCTCATATACAGGGCATCATCAACACGCTGCTCATGGATCATCTCCTACATCATCAACTGTGTCGCTGGCCTTCTGAACCTCAGACTTGAATTTCCAGCAGCTGCCTGGCTTTCTGCCCTCAGTATCCTCAAAATCAAAGTTACAGTATTTCCCCTACCCAGGCCTGTTTCTGACCCCACATTCCCTGTCTAATGGCAGGACAACCATCCACTTCCTCATCCCCCATGGGAAGCCTGGGATGCCACTTGGTCCTGACCCTCATCAACCTTGACATTGCCTGATGGATCAGAGGTTGTCTGCCCCTCATCAATCCAGATATTCTCTCAACAGCCTCCAGAAAGAACCATCTAAAGCACAAATCAGTACAAACTGGGTGTGCCATTCCCTGCCCAATATCACTGGCTGCCTCTTCACCATGTGCAGGGGACTCCAAGGTCTGTGTCATGACTCCTCAAAAAGCTTCAGCCCCTTCCCAGCCTTCTCACCTCTCAGCCCTCCCCACACTCACTGGGATGGTCCTTGGGGACTCCAAAGGCTGAAGCCCTCAACCTGCTCAGCTCTCATCAGTCTGACCCACTTGAAGCCTCCACCAATGACAAGGCCACCCTGGGTATTGGAGGCAATGCCGTAATGACCCTGAGGGCCCTTTCTCCCAACAAAACCCAACTATTCGTCTTGCACAGAGCTACAACTGGGCACAGAGCCCCCATCCCTCCTCAGCCTAGGACCCTTTCCCATAAACTCCCAGCCTTGCCCTTTAGAGAGTACCTGGTCCAGTGCAGAATGGGTCTGTGCGTTCTCAATGATGATGCAATTTCTGTGACCCTGGAGATACGTCACATTCCCCACTAGTGGAATCTTCTGAGTGTTGCTGATATGGTTTGGCTGCGCCTCCACCCAAATCTCATCTTGAATTGTAGCTCCCACATTTTGTGGGAAGGACCCAGTGGGAGGTAATTGAATCACAGGGACAAGTCTTTCCCACGCTGCTCTTGGGATAGTGAGTAAGTCTCATGAGATATGATGGATTTACAAAGGGGAGTTCCCCTGCACAAGCTCTCTCTCTTGTCTGCTGGCAAGTAAGACGTGCCTTTCGCCTTCCACCATGATTGTGAGGCCTCCCCAGCCACATGGAACTGTAAGTCCATTAAACCTCCTTTTCTTTATAAATTACCCAGTCTCTGGTATGTCTTTATCAGCAGCAAAAAAAAAAAAAAAAATGGACTAATACAGTTGGCTCAGTGAGAGAGGCAGCCTGAGTCTGGGGGTGCTCAGCAGCTCCCACCTTCAGGGAAGCACTCCTGGGAGTTGTCAAGGGGCTTCTCACTGCCGGGAGAGACCCTATGTTCCCCCAGATGACCAGCACAGAAAATGAAGAAGCAGGAGGCACAGCCCTTCTCTATAACCTTTCCTGTGCCCTGGGTACCTTGGCCCAGGTGCCTCAGCCATGAAGGTGGGCTTCACTGCCTGCAATGCTGGGACTGCAGTCTGGGGTGGGAGAGGAGAATCATCTAGGCCTGGAATGCTCAGGTCATGGAACTGGCTCATCCTAGCCACTTAGGTCTTCATTCAAATGTCACCCTCTTCCAATCCTCACTTTCCTGTCACATGACCCTGTCCTGTTCTGTATGGCACTCGTTTTGCTCTGATATTATCTTAGTTATTTGTCTCTATTATTCATCACTATTTCCAATGCTTAGCACACAGTAGGGGCTCACATGTTTATCTATCACTGTCCTCTGAAAATTACATGCTCTTCAGTCACAAGGCCTCTGCCCCTGTGGCTTTCTCTGTCTGGCCTGCTGTTATTTCCCATGCCCACTCAAGAGACTTCTATTCATCCTTCAAAACTCAGATCAAGCTTTACTCCCCAGGGACACTCTCTCCATTCAAGCAGGAATCTTACTGTCCCCTCTACAATCTCCTATCCCTTTATCTACATCTGACTTGTAGCCCTTCAAACAGGGTATGGAAACTTATCCTTTTAGGTCTATCCTTAAATAGACAGTAAACCTTTTGCCAGGCCAGTGTGTCTTATCTGGTGTCCCCTGAGATAGCAGCAACCACAATGCCAGTGCTCTGTCAATGTTTGTGGAAGGTGTTAATGGATGACAAAGACCAGGAAGTTATCTCTTCCTGAATGCAGAGTGCTAGGAACGTTATTACTTTCCACATCTCATTAATAAGGAACGGTGATGTGGTGATGTGGTTACCGTCTGGAATCCTGCAATGCTTAAACTAACAATCATTGCCTTAGAAAGCTCACTCCTCTTAAAGAGTTTTCTGTGCCCGACCTACGGTTTCGTTTACATAGTGCAGATCTTTTCTTTGTAAGCGCTACAAAGGGACACTTCAACCTCGGCGTGGTAGAATTTTCAGATTCCAAATTAAGAAGGTGTTATAATGCAAAAGATCCATTACATCCTTCCTGAAGACATTCTTTCTCATCCAATATACTTCCTGAGGAAGTTACCAACATCGCATTACTTGCAGGACTCAAGAAGTCTAGTAGAAAGAGTGTGGGACTTGAAACAAGGCAGATGTGTGTTTAAAGGTCCTACCTGGTTGACTTCAGGCAAGTCACTTAACCTCTCTGAGCCTCAGTTTGTCATCTGTACAATGGGGATGATAATACCCACATCAAAGTTTCATTGTGAAGACTGAATACTACATGCTCTAATCTATGAAGTATCTAACACAGAGTCAGAAGCCTGGGTGATCAGTATAAGTCAGTTCTCTTTGCTTCCCTTCCTACGTTGTCCTTGTTTTTCTTCCTGAAAAGAGAGAATGCCTAGAGCAGGGTTTTCCAGCCCCAGCACTGTTGACACATTGAGCCTGATCGTTCCTTGTTGTCGGGGGCTGTTCTGTAGATTGTAAGATGTTTAGCAGCATCCCTGACCTCTACCCACTAGAAGTCACCAGCAGTCCCCTCTCCAGTGATGATAATCCCAAAAATGTCACCAGACATTGTCAATTGCCCTTGGAGGCAAAATAGCGCCCAGTAGAGAACCAGTGGCCTGGAGTTCTATAACTGGAATGTCACCTAGTAAGGAAAGTTGCTTGGTTTTTCCTGCAGGACCTGTTCTGAATGGTATTGAAGCCCACATAACAGAGTCCATGCCCATCAGGAGGCTGACCTTCAGGACAAGAGAGGATGCATTCTTAACACAACTGTCAGTGGCAGCCTGATTCTGTTTGTTTGTTTGTTTGTTTGTTTGTTTTGAGGCAGAGTTTTGCTCTGTTGCCCAGGCTGGAGTGCAGTGGTGCGATCTCGGCTCACTGCAAGCTCCACCTCCCAGGTTCACGCCATTCTCCTGCCTCAGCCTCCCAAGTAGCTGGGACTTGGGAGGTACAGGTACCCACCACCACGCCCGGCTAATTTTTTGTACTTTTAGTAGAGACGGGGTTTCACCATATTAGCCAGGATGGTCTCGATCTCCTGACCTCGTGATCCACCCCCTCGGCCTCCCAAAGTGCTGGGGTTATAGGCGTGAGCCACCGCGCCTGGCCTGTCTTGTTTCAAAGAAGCAGAATTAATGGTTGGACTGCTTTTGAGCTATAGAACAAATGTACTATATCTTTATTATTAAAAATGTCTACAAGGAGCATTATTTCTTATAATCAAAAAGTCTCATAAACTTTCCTTAAAAGTTTAATAATCAGGGTTTCTCATTGATGGAGAAGGTTGTCTCAGGAGGGAGGTGATTTCAGACAGAGATCTGTAATATTCAAGCATACAACACAGGCATGGAATTTTTGAAGCTTGAGTTATTGTGTCCAATCCCATGGAGCAGGTAGTATGAAACGGCTGGCACTTTAAAAAGTCTTTTTTGATTTGAAAGACTCTACCATCTCCTTTTGAAATGAACACAGTTACAACTTATGGTGTAAATACTTAATTTGAACATGAATGGCCCTGGAGCCTAGCAGCTCTCACAGAGAGTCCATTGTACAGGTACACAGCTGCAGGACCCTCCGAGGGAGACAATCCCACATATCAGCTCTCCTCGGTCCAGGATCCCAACAGGGTAAAGGCCTCCCTTAACATCTCTAAGCTGAGAGCATTCTTACGTGTTTTTCTTATGAAATAGTGTGGCTCCATGCGAACAGTAGCCATTGCACTCAGAACAATCGCCACTTAATGTCCTTCCACTCAACTGCAGGGTAGTAGAATCCTGTTTCACAACACGGTCTAATGGAAAAAAAGGAATCTGCAATATAGAAGTCAGAAGAGGCCGGGTCCGGCGGCTTATGTCTGTAAGCCCAGCACTTTGGGAGGCTAAGGCAGGCAGATGACAAGGTCAGGAGATCAAGACCATCATGGCTAACACGGTGAATCTCCGTCTCTACTTTAAAAAAAATACAAAAAATTAGCCGGGCGCAGTGGCGGGGGCCTGTAGTCCCAGCTACTCAGGAGGCTGAGGCAGGAGAATGGCGTGAACCAGGGCGGCGGAGCTTGCCATGAGCTGAGATCACGCCACTGCACTCCAGCCTGGGTGACAGAGGGAGACGCCGTCTCAAAAAAAAGGGAAAAGAAAAGAAAAAAAAGAAGGCAGAAGAAGGAGAACAAAACATCTGCAACATTTAACTTCTCCTGTTTTTCTGTGCAAGACCAAGGCACTGTGGCTATGTCCTGGGACTGTGGGGCTCCTGATATCAGACATAAGTGGTGGCAGGTCCAGGGACATCCAGGCTGGTGTTCGCCAGGGGCTTTCTACTCCTCCCCCCACCAAACATAGCCTCCAAGAACACTGCTAAGCTCACAGGGCCACGTGTCGGCAGCCTCCCACCTCTTCTCCTCTGCCCCCAGCCTCTGCCAAAGCTACTGCTCCCCTGGACCTGAGTGGGAACCTATGGGTCCTTTGGGACCATCGGAATTCAGAGGCTCAGAATCTCATTCTCTGATTCCTGTACAGCTTCCCAGCTTCTAGTCTGAGCGGGACTGTTAAGAGCATAATTATTTTAAGAAATGTTATCCCCATGTACTTCACAAGAAAATATCGGTACAAATTATGTCGAGCTTTGCAAATGTTGCTGGCACAGAGAAAGAAAACTCAATTCTTTTTGTTGTTGCTTCCCATTTACCTCTTTCCCTGCCCTGTTTTTAGTTTGTGGCCAAAAAGAAACTAAAATGAGCCCACTTTAAGGTTGCTCAGTTGTGATGTAAATTTCTTGCCATTCATTGCTTTTTAAATTTTTTTTTGTTTTTTTTGCCTGATTTGGTCATTCCTTTAGCTTGATCTATAGTAACACATTTCTGCTGATGACTTCTAGCTTACTTTTTGTTTTTCAAAGAAGATTCTCCCAGGAGCTTTCTCAGTCACTCTGCATCTGGCAGAGATCAACTCTCCCTCTGAGTCCTGCCCAAAGTATTTCGTTCCTGGAGCCGCAGTCTGTTCTGCCTCACATACCAGCAAGTCATGTCCAAGTCTGTCTCCCCACTAAACTGGGAGACCCTTGAGGCTCTCCGAGCTCCCTCTGGATTCTCAGGGCACAGAGCAAGGCCTGATATGTAGAAAGGTCTCAAAAGCAGCCAAATGAACAAATGATCTGATATGGTTTGGCTGTGTCCCCACCCAAATCTCATCTTGAATTGTAGTTCCCATAATTTCCACATATTGTGGGAGGGAACAGGTGGGAGATAATTGAATCATGGGGGTGGTGTCTCCCATATTGGTCTCATGGTAGTGAATAGGTCTTGCAAGATCTGATGATTCTATAAGGAGTTTCCCCTTTTGCTTGGCTCTCATTCTTTCTTGCCTGCTACCATGTAAGACGTGCTTTTGCCTTCCACCATGATTGTGAGGCCTCCCTAGCCACATGGAACTGTGAGTCCATTAAACCTCTTTTTCTTTGCAAATTATCCAGTCTTGAGTAGGTCTTTATCAGCAGCATGAAAACTGACTAATACATGATCAAACAAGGGAGCCCTTTGATTCCTTATTTCAAATAACCGACAATGCAGTGGAAGCCATTTTGCTAAAAATAGTAATATCAACAAAAGTCTCTTCCTTAATTAAAAGAAGCAAAGTGAGATTGTTGCCACCAGATGCAACAGGGTGAAGGGCTGCCCAGTGGGAATAATTGTAAACACTTGTCTCAACCTAGCAGTTACTGCAACCAGAGGGTTTCCTCCTTTCCAGGGGGCCCTCCAAGTCCATCACCTGAATCCAGAGGTACAAGCAGAAGCTCCAGTTCCTGCTGTCTCAATGTTGGGCCACACAGACTCAGTAGGAATCAGGACAAGTACCAAAGCCTACACCTAACCCTAGCCTGAATTGCTAAACCTGTCTCCTAAAAGCCTCAAGGTTCAGTGGAAAAACTAAGATCTTGGGAGTGAAGCAGATGCAGGTTCAAATTCTAAGTCAGCCACTTACTGGAAGTGTGGTCCTGGACAAGTTACTAAGTTATTGGTGCCTCAGCTTCCTCATCTGTAGAATGGGGTAATAATGCAAGACCTACCTTTTAAGATGTTCCCAAGGTTTGAATATACTGTCACTCTTGCCTGGCATAATGTCCACTTTCACCCCTGGAGAAGGCAACTGGAGCGAGTTTTAAAGGCTGAGTATGAGGAAAGCAGGCCAGAGGGAGAGGTTCGCTTCAGCAGTCCTGCCAAGGCTTCCAGAGCAGAGCAGCCGGTTCCACACTAGTTCTGGGATGCAGGTGAGCACAGGGGCCCTCACTCCTCCCGGGACCTGGCTCAGGGAAGACACTCGGTAGACATGTGGTCAGTGCATGATCCTCCTCCTGCTCACAGGCCGGCAGGGAAGACAGACAAATGAGGGTGTCTAACAGGGCACTATGAGGGAATGAACGAAGACAAGCCACGCCGGTGCTTCTTGGGGTTCCTTAGCACCACCATGTCACTTGTTTTCCAGCCCATTAAATGTATCTCTGTCATACAACTCAGGGTAGAGCTGTAATCACAACTACAAATTTGAAACCAGTCCATTCATTTCATCATCTTGGTCAAAGCTCCTTGCCAAACTAAATCTGTGTAAGAATCTATATAAGTATTTAGGTCATTAAAACTGACCATATTTTTTGCCCAGTAATGTTGCTTATGGGAATTTACTTAGATAAAACACTCAGGGATTCACTCTGAGATATGTACACAAAACTGGCTTTCATCTCAGCATTATTTATAAAATGAACCAGCAACACGTGGAAACAGCATAAATGCTGAGGTTAGGAGATTGATTTTAAAAATATCCCAGTGTACCTCTGTATGAAAGAACACCATGCAGCCATCAAACACTTATTTATAATAACATTATATAAAGTTATATAACAAAGCAGATTACAAACTAGCATATAGAATATGATTTCCAATTTGTGTGTATACATGTAAAAATACGTGATATTTGCATGCATTTTCAGAGAAAGAAAACACATTAATAGGGGTTTCTACCAAAGGCAATAGAGTTTCCTGGATAAATATGCAGGTTTTAGGCTAGGTGTGGTGGCTCACGCCTGTAATCCTAGCACTTTGGGAGGCCAAGGCAGGAGGATCAACTGAGGTCAGGAGTTTGAGACCAACCTGGCCAACATGGTAAAACCCTGTCTCTACTAAAAATACAAAAATTTGCCGGGTGTGGTGACAGGCAACTGTAGTCCCAGCTACTCGGGAGGCTGCGGCATGAGAATCATTTGACCCCAGGAGGTAGAGTTTGCAGTGAGCCAAGATCACGCCACTGCATTCTAGCCTGGACAACAGAACAAGACTCCATCTCAAAAAAAAAATGCAAGTTTTAGAACCAAACTGCTAAGGTAGAACCCTGACCCCACCACCTCCAAATGTGTTGACACTGGAGAAGTCATTTAACTTCCCACTTCCCAGTGCCTCAGTTTCCCTATATTGAGCATGCAGCTGCTAGCTCTCTCTACTTCCTAGAGGGTTTAATTAGCATGCTAACAGAAGAGTGGTTCTAGATAGTGACTGGGAACCAGTTAGCACTTGCAAACGTAATCCATTGTTATGAGTTATTATTAGTTGTGGGATTACGGGTCATTTCAATTCTCCAGTATATTCTTCTGTATATTTTCTATAGAAAATTGACTTATAATCATGGAAACAAAATAATTTTTAATCCATTTTGGTCAATGAGATGAATTCAATGAAGAGATTAGTTAGAACTACTTTGCCATAATTGACACAACATCTGCTATTTCTAGAACTAAATCAAATAAAATACAGTGAACTCTCGATTCTGCATGAAGCACGTTCATTTATCTGCGGCTGCTCCTGCATTCCTGTTTTTACGGGCCTCATTAAGCACTGGATATAACATCATATGTTACAGCTCTCTCTCGCGTCTGTTTACTTCCTCTCCCACAGCCAGCAGCTCAGCAAGAGCCTTGTAAACCAATTCTCTTAATGATCTATCCAGTCAGGGAAGGTGCGAATCAGTGATACAGGGAGCTTAGAGGAGAAGCCAGCAGCTCTATCTCAGAGAGGGGATGCTGCCACACCTGTTGACACAATTGGAGGGATGGCTAACTGTGGGGCTGAGGTCTAACGTGGGCCCTGTCTGGGCACCTCAGTCTTCTATGTTAGAGCCATTCAGGGTCCATGTCCACCTGGCCATATATAACAGTGGTTGGAGGAGGGGGAGGGTCTTTAATACAATCCTATGTGAAGATAACAGACTGATGGAGAATGGTTAACCCCACAAACTATGAAGAGCATCGACCCTTTTATAACACATGCATTCTCATAATACAGATATTCAAATGTGCAGTCTCTAATGGGTTTCTGATATCAGGTCTCCATCCCTTCCATTAAATACACAGTTCTCTGTCTTTGTTGCAGACCTGGATGAGGTGTCACTTCTCATTTCGAGCCTCAGTCTTCTTATCATTCAAATCAATATTCCCAGTCAGGCGCCATGGCTCATGCCTGTAATCGCAGCACATTGGGAAGCCGAGGCAGTTGGATCACCTGAGGTCAGGAGTTCGAGACTAGCCTGGCCAACATAGTAAAACCCCGTCTCTACTAAAAATACAAAAAATTAGCCAGGAGTGGTGGCAGACACCTGTAATCTCACCTACTCGGGTGGCTGAGGCAGGAGAATCTCTTGAACCTAGGAGGCGGAGGTTGCAACAAGCCAAGATTGCGCCACTGCACTCCAGCCCTGGCAGCGAGAGTGAAACTCCGTCTCAAAAAACAAAACAAAGTAAACATTCCCTCAAGAAGTTGCCAGGAGCTTTGCTCCCCTCCCTTCCCAGGTTCTCTACTCCAGCGTGTGGTTCCACCATGCTGCACCGCTCTGTCCATCTCTCTCTGATGTAAGAAGATGGCTCCAGGTCCTGGCCAGCTGAGTCCTCCCAGGGCCAACTACATTGTTCTGTGTGCTGTGGGGATGGGGAGGCAGTTCAAGGTTCTGAGTGTTAGACATGCCATATCCTGCTTGATGGCACTGCAGTCACCCCTGTGTCCCTGCTTCCAGCTGAGGCAGCCTGGCTGCCCTCCTCAACCTCCCCAGTAGGGCTTGACTGCAGCATCTCTTCTTGGCAAGCAAGAGGCAGTAGGAGGAAAAAATTCCAAGAAAAGGCATGGGCTCTGAAGACAGATCAAACTCTCTGGAAATTTGACTCTTTTTTTTTTTTTGAGACGGAGTCTTGCTCTGTCACCCAGGCTGGAGTGCAGTGGCCAGATCTCGGCTCACTGCAAGCTCCGCCTCCCGGGTTCACGCCATTCTCCTGCCTCAGCCTCCCGAGTAGCTGGGACTACAGGCACCCGCCACCTCGCCCAGCTAGTTTTTTTGTAATTTTTAGTAGAGACGGGGTTTCACCGTGTTCGCCAGGATGGTCTTGATCTCCTAACCTTGTGATCCGCCCGTCTCGGCCTCCCAAAGTGCTGGGATTACAGGCTTGAGCCACCGCGCCCGGCCAGGAAATTTGACTCTTGCATTTCATAATTGTTCCTTCATACTAAACAGACACTTGGTAGTCAGTTTGATAAAAGGAAAATTATTCAACCTCAGTTTTCTCAACAAATGAAAATAGTAATCATGACACCAATGTCTTTGGTACTGCATGAAATAATGCATGTGAAAGCCCAAGGCCTGGCCCATTGTATGCACTTCAAAAAGTTTTATTTTTCTTTTCATCTTTCTTCTAGGCAGCATTTCATCATGATGTTTCATCTGAAAGTATATTTGTTATGAATTATTTGACTGCAAGTAACATATAACCTACCAGTGGCTTAAACGTTTAGGGATTTATTTTCCCTCATAATAAAAAGTCTGGAGGCAAGCTGCTTCTGGAGTTGGCTTACCCTGTTTGAGCGAGGCTCTCTCCTATTCTCTTAGCCTCATCCTCATCATTGCAAGATAGCTGCATGAGTTCCAGGCATCACATCTACATCCAAAGCAAGAAGAGAAAAGTGGGTGGTGATCTTCTACATCTATTTTTACCAGGAAAAAAAGAAAGGATGAAAAAAGGCTTTTCCAGAAACACCCCAGAGTGGACTTTTCCTTACACTTACATCATATTGACTAGCATTGTGTCATATGGCCACCCCTGCATTAAGAGAGAGTAAGAAATCACGTACCCATTTAGTTTCTTCAGTCTCTAGCAGAAGGTGGAAAGAGAGAGGAGGGCTTGGAATTTTACTGTTATCACAGGCAATCTGCAGAGTCTTCCCAGAGGATTGGAAATTTCCAAATTAGAACTACCTATAGGTAAGTGTGGGTCGGGTGGCTGACGCCTGTAATCCCAGCACTTTGGGAGGCTGAGGTGGGTGAATCACCTGAGGTCAGGAGTTCGAGACCAGCCTGACCAACATCGTGAAATCCTGTCTCTACTAAAAATACAAAACTTAGCCCGGTATGGCGGCATGCGCCTGTAGTCCCAGCTATTTGGGAGGCTGAGACAGGAGATTTGCTTGAACCTGAGAGGCGGAGGTTGCAGTGAGCTGAGATTGAGCCACTGGACTCCAGCCCAGGCAACAGAACGAGACTCCGTCTCAAAACCAAAAAACAAACAAAAAAACTACCCACGAGTAAATGTTATGTTTAAAATAATAATAATAAACACATAAGTAATAAACATATTTTGAAGCCCATATGGTTTACCACCTATCACGTGTGGCTCTGTCTTGCCTTGGTTTCTAGCAGAAGTTCTCCAGCTTGGATGCACATTAGAATCTCCTGGGGCACTTGTAAAAAACGCGAAGGCCTGGGTCGCTTCCCCAGCGCAAGGAAAACCTCTAGGGTTGGGGCGGGGCCATTGACTCAGAGTGAAGATCCAGGACCACTAGGTTGGTCTCCACGGAGAGTAGGTATATACACCGCTAGAGGGCGCAAGAGATCATTCGGCCCCGAGGAGTCCTTGGTCAAGACAACTGTAAAGTCACCCAGCCCTCTGGCGGCTTCCCATTTACTCAGGGCCAGCACCGAGAGCATAAAGGGCGTTCTAACCTACATAATAGAACACATCGCGTTGCTATTCTGTACTTTTGGTAATTGGGTAAACTACGCCAAGAGAGGCTCAGAAACCTGCCCAAAATGAGCTGGAGCATCAGCAGGGGTTCCAAATGGCAGGCGTCTTCTCCCCTCTGTCCCACAAAGAACAGTCCGTCCCTTGGGCTGGGAGCTGGGCCTGGAGCCCCGGGCAACCCGCCCGGCGGTGCTCGCTACGCCCCCGGGCTGCGTTCGTCAAGCGCAGCTCCAGGCGCGCGCCGCAACCGCGCAGTGCAACCAGGGACTCTCCCGCCGAACCCGCCTTCACTTACATCTTTCTCATCGCCCTTCAGGGGCTACTAGTTTGCTAATGCTGCCAGGAAGCTCTCCTCCCAGTTTTCTAGCTGCCGTTTTGGCGAGCAGAGAGAGAGAGCCTCGGTGGTAATAAGCCTTGCACAGAACACAGCACTAATTCTAATGCACAGGCAGCTCCAAACACTTACCATTTATGTAAAGCCACAAAGCCAGCGTGAGAACACCTAATTACCGCGTGAATTAGTAAAAAAAAAACAGATGCGAGGTTTACAGAAATGTCTGCCAGTGTCTAGTAAATGGCCACAATTGATAGAGATACTCCAAAGGCCTGCTGGGGGCAGAGGCTGGCTCAGGCATAGCCCCAACCCAAAAAGTGCTGTCAACAGTTGCTGGCATCCCCAGAGCGCGCCCCCAGTTCTCTTAGGTGAAAGAGCTGGGAAATCGTCTATGAGCAGCCGCTTAATAGTCTTGTACTCATGAACCACAATTATCAACAACAAGCGCCACCCACAGACTGTGGGAATGTGTTCATGGTTAATCAATTCGATTGATCACTGTTTATTAAGTAAAAACCTGCTTTCTAAACAGTTCCTCCCTAAATGGCGTTTTTGCAGGCTGCTAGAATACAGGAGACTAATTGGGACTCCTAATTTAAATCCAAGCATGCACATTACTAAAAGCATTAGCAGTAGGGCTGTGGGCATGATGAACCCTCAGTCCCGCAGAGTGGCCGCGCTAAAGCTCGCATACTCCCGTTATAAAGACCTTCTAATCCCTGCTTTCATTTCTCCGATCAAGAAGCCACGGTGACCAGGTCAGATGAGGACATCAGGAAGGAAGCCCACTGATAATATAGATTATGAGAATATTTGAGTCGCATCGGTGCTGTTAAATTGATCGGCTCCATTCAGCACCTTGTGAACCGAAATGGGAAATCGATGGCTGGACCGGCTAGGTGCCAAGATAAGTGACCATAGCGTATTTTTGTTATCTCCTTACAGAGAGTAATGATTTCAACCACCTTGAGTGCTCTAAATCTAAGTAAAATACAACAGAAAATCCAACACAGAGAAGGTCAGGGTGACTATGCGATTGTGCCCTAATCCTGAGAGGGAGGGGTCTGGCTGGTCTAGGGCTAAAATCTTTCTAAACGTGGCCACCCCCGCATGTGAGGAATTGGAGCCAGGAGCAGCACAGCAGCTTCACTTTATCCACACCAGCTCTCCATCTGCTGCAAGTGCTGGAGGCTAAGCAGAACAGCAAGGAGACTGCCCTCCACCCCAGCTGAGGCTGCCAGTGTCAAGGCACTTCTAGCATGCGAGCTGAGCCTGCCCTCCGAAGAAGAGAGCTTTGCATTTCCACTGTATCACCTGCCTCTGCCGTAAAATTCCCATCCGTGCCTCAGGAAGATATTGCAGAGAGTGACAAGTTTCCACTATTCCCGTTATTTTTCGTTGTTTGATATTCAGGTCTTTTATGCCTGCCCAGCTCAGGAATCCCACTCTCCCTAAATGAGGAGACCATGAAGATCCCTCATAACTCCCATTCATCACAGAAAAAAACACCAAAGATTAGGAGCCAGTAAAGAAATAAAGCACAAATTTTTGCATGCAATTATATATGAAATTACTGCATAGACAGATATGCAAACCCTCAGGAATCTAAATCAGAAATAACGTTAATTACTCCGAAAGGGTAGCTAACCAAAGGAAATTGAAGTCTTCTAGGGATGCTGCACAAGGATTTTAATTTTCGATTGATAAGCCATTTGTGAGTTCTGATCCCCAATAGATGCAAATAACCCTATTTCCCTACATTGGATGCAGAGTCAGTTTTATGCGTAGCTCCAAAAACAGGAAAAAGAAACTCTGAAAATATTTGTCAATTGTTTCTGCGCAACGTGCTGTGCCTGTGGTCTTTGCACGCCCACATGCAGGGTTGTGTTAAATCTGTCCCTACCTCAATCTCATAAAGAAATAAAGACCAAGTTACCACCATTTGATACCCAAGTAGCAGATGCTCTTTTCCATCTGGATAATGAACATCAAAAATCTGGAATGTAGGGAGATGTGTGTTCTTGGTTACAGTGCCTGCAATGCCCCTGCTTAGCTGATAAATATTAGGGCTCAGTAGAAACATATAAGTCACAACATCCACAATTCTGCAGGAAAGAGAGAAACTTTTAATAGGAGTGGGGCTGCATCAAAGCAACCCGTAATTAGGTACAAATTTGGCTCATGGTTCAGCAATTTATACAGATTAGCTGTGCTGACCTTCTGGAGCCCCAGGGTGCTTATTTCGCATTTGCGGTTGCAGAGTGACCTCTAGTGTTAAAAGAGAAGGGGTTTTTTTTGTTTTGTTTTGTTTTGTTTTTTAGAATAGCATCCAAAGTTAACATCTTTTATCTATCCTTACTCATGGAAGCGCGGGCTGTAACACACCTTTGGGGAAAAGTCCCTGGGAACTCTCCGTAAGGTAATAAGATACAGATGTGACCTTTTTGTTGTATTAAAAT
The DNA here is from genome assembly GCF_003255815.1 of Theropithecus gelada. Classification (NCBI taxonomy): domain Eukaryota; kingdom Metazoa; phylum Chordata; class Mammalia; order Primates; family Cercopithecidae; genus Theropithecus; species Theropithecus gelada. The sequence goes on from NC_037675.1 coordinate 16,918,419, forward strand.
CACCGTTAGAGAATGTTCTAAACCTTCTGTCATAGAAATTTCCAAAGGGTTTACACAGTTCAGAGAATATCTATGTTGGGTTTTTTTTTTTCCTCTTTTTGTTATATATTGGGGTTATGTGAAATTTTATTTTTAAAAACGTATGTACCTTAAGATGCTCTCTGGCCTATAGACAATTAAATAACATTATTCCCTCTTAAGGAGAATGGGCACAACATTGACCCCAAACAGAGCCTGAAGTTTTTGTCTTAATTCCTTGAAAATAAAAGTGATGGGAATCACAGCAGAAATTCTTTGGGACCAGGCCCGAGTTCACAGTGACAGTTCATTCTTGGCACTGTCGGCCCTAGTTGGGACTTGGAGTGGAGTGAGCAGGAGACAGTGTTTGCTGGGCACCAAGCCGGTTACAGAATGCACACGGACCAGTGCAAAATGAAAATGCTGGGCCCCTTTTCCAAAAAGCAGGAAAGAAGGTGCCAGGAAAGTTACTAAAATACAAGGACTTTTCCTTTCTCCTGCTGTCTCTCTATTGACTTGCAGTGTTATTATTCGCTATTTCATATGTGCTAAATTTGGAAAAATTAAACATAAATTGATAGCATAAATCTTACCATTCCTGTGCAATGCCATCTTATAATACTAATGGAAGCATTTAGCTCACATGCAGAATCACAGAAATTATAGAATTCGTATTTTGTAGCTTATACATAAATAGATTTGGGGGGTTTTTTAACCAGTACAGATGATTGCATTTAGAGGCACGCAATGACACAATCGCCCTTTCAACCAATCCCTTACTGGAAATGCTGCACAAAACTAGCTTTGCTGTTTTTATTTCATTTCTGGATACGCATACATTCTACCAGCACCCTCTGCCTTTGACCTACTGAGGATTAAGAAAGAACTGAAAGCCAGGCACCGTGGCTCACACCTGTAATCCTAGCACTTTGGGAAGCCAAGGCAGGTGGATCACTTGAGCCCAGGAGTTGGAGACCAGCATGGGCAATATGGTGAAATTCCATCTTTACAAAAAATACAAAAAAAAAGATTATCTGGGTGTGCTGACACGCACCTGTAGTCCCAGCTACTTAGGAAGCTGAGGTGGCAGGATTGCTTGAGCCTAGGAAGCAGAGGTTGCAGTGAGCCGAGATTGTGACACTCCAGCCTTGGTGACAGACCAAGACCCTCTCTCAAAAAGAAAAAAAAAAAAAAGAAAGAAAAGTGAAAGGCTAGTTCCCTTTCCTCCTATGTCATAACTACTGGCATAAGCGGTTGACTAACACAGAGAAACAACAGGAATGAGAAAGAATATGATAGGCTTCCTTGGCTACTGATGTCTCTTAGAACATTATTTCCTTCTTTCCATTTTGGAGTCAAGTTCTAGTTTGAATGGAAAGCATGGCCCATCAGGCCCGTACTTAATCAGAGCTGTAGCACTTGTATGCACTTTGAGTAATCTCGTTCTCACTTCGAGTCTTTCTGAACTCCCACCATCATGAAAGCACCAGAATTCTGTGCTCATGAGGCAAGGAATGGCAACAAACACACATACCACACATATCGCCTCTGCTCAGGTGCACGTTGTACTGCCCCATTGGACTTCATCACAAGTGTAAAGATAAAATCATGGCGTATTTAAAGATGGCAATGGCAGAGCATTCAACCATGCACAGGGTTCTTCTGCATATGGGTCCCTGTGTGACTGCAGAGGTCAAATGCCCGTGAAGTCAGCAGGGGCTGGGGAAGCTGGCCTCCTGGCAGCCATCCCTTCAGAGGAAACTGAAGTACCTGGGTGCAGTAGAAGCAGAGAGTGGGACATCCCTGCAGACAGAGAGGCTGGGGGAAGCTTCATGGTGGCCATCCTATCTAGGAGGAATAAGAATGTGACTGAGATTGCTTTTCCTAGGGCAGCCCCACACATAAAAATAGAAATCAGCCTTCAAAGTTTTTCACAGTGGATCCTCCAACACCTGTGAAGCAGAGGAAATGTAATCCACTGCATTTACACTTGAGGAATCAGAGACTTGGAGAGATGGGACAATGAGTGGCAAAACAGCACCCAGCCCTGGGTGAGTGAGGCTCTGGAATCTCGGACCTCAACACTGCTCCCTTGCTGCACTTGGCTGCTCTGGCTTCCTTGCTTTTCTCACAGGAGGCATGCTCCTGCCACAGCCTTGTTCCAATGCTACCCTTTCAATGAGACACACCCTCATCAAACCAATCACAATTGCAATTCCCTCACCCACCCGCGCCCCCCCCCATACACACACACACACTTATATGCCTTCTTTTTTGTATGTCTGGAATAACACTTGTCACCTCCTAACCTACCAAATGATTTGCTTTTTACATGCATTGTGTATTGTTTGCCTCCTCCAGCTAGAATGTAGGCACAAGGGCAGAGCCATTTGTCTACTAAGTTCACTCCTGGATCCCAAGTGCCTAGAACAGAGAGTCCAGCACTGAGCAGGTCCTCATTAGGAGTGTGTTGAATGAATGAGTGAATTAATGAAATGCACATGGCACATTACTGTCCATGCCATCTTATAACTCTCCATCCTAGCCCCTGATACTGTCTTGGTCTGTCAGAACGTTCCCAACTAGAACGGAAAAGGCAGGAGTTTGGCCCTAGGGATGGCAGCCTTTCCTTCTGGAGAATTTGCTTCACCATATTCCTATTAGCAGTGGATATGGTAGCATTGATGGTTAATTTTATGTGTCAACTTGACTGGGCTAAGAGATGCCCAGATAGTCAATAAAAACTTATTTCAGGGTGTGCCTGTGTGGGTGTTTCTGGAAGAGACTGGCATTTGAATCAGTAGACTGAGTAAAGACGATCACCTTCCCCAGGGTGGAAAGGCATCATCCAGTCCTTTGAGGACTCAAACAGAAGAAAAAGGCAGAGAAAAGGCAAATTTCCTCTCTCTCCTTGAGCCGGACCTTCCATCTTTTCATGACTTTGGACATTGGCTCTCAGACTTTCAGACTTGGACTCGGGCTTACCCCATCGGTCCCCTAGTTCTCAGGCGTCTGAGTTTGGACTGGAACCACACCAGCAGCTTTCCTGGGCCTCCAGCTTACAGACAGCAGACCGTGGGACTCTCCAGCCTCCATAATCATGTAATCAATCAATCCCTCATAGTAAATATCTTCCTACATTTCTATATCTATAGGTATAGATACAGATAGATTCTATTGGTGTTTCCTGGAGAACCCTAGTACAGTAACATTCACTCTATCTGAGCCATTCTCTGTTATACAAAAGCTATACGTAATGAGAAATCGGTCTTGCAAATCAGAAAGAGCTGGAGTAAAACCTGCTACTCCCTGACAACTATGTACCTCTCTGAGCTCCCCTTTTTTCTCAATTACAAAATAGGACTGCTCTATCCCAAAAGGAAGGCATGCAGATTAACTGAGACCCTGCATTCCATCTATTTTGCTACACCCACGTGGCTACACTGGCTTCCAACCTAGTTAGGGGCTGTGTTGTAAGTTAGAAGGGACAACATGCCTCACAACATGCCAGTCTGGACCTAGCGCCATCAGGTTTGCTACTGCAGCAGGAGTCATAAGCCCATGGCGCAAAGAATGCGCTATGCTGGGCTGAGACAGTGTTGTTTTGTTTTTAAATTAATCAACGGCATTTTGTAAGTGAAAGGTTTTGCACAAACACGCCACTCTGCAGAATCTCCTGGAAAATCAGCCCCTCTGGTAACAGCAGCCTAGATTCCCACCCACAGGGCTCCAGCCAGAGCTGTGGGGAGGCACGTCCCTCAGACACGGTGTGCCCATTTGGCTTCCCTTCTCCTCCTGTGCCCGCCGAATCTGTGGGCAGCTCCTGTGGATGTTCACATCTGCCACCCCGGCTGGGTACCTCTCCAGGACAGCATTTATCGCCCCAGCCTGAATCCCCCTGTCCCTCACTCAGGTGCCCCCTGTCTGCTGGCAAGCCTTCAGAGCACCCCCAACCCCTGCACCCACCTCCACCCCATCCCACAGTCGTCACTAAATCCCAGAGAGAACACTGTGGTCTACCACAGGGAGTAGAGTCACCCTATGGTCTGAATGGCATCGCAGTGGATTCCAGTTGAAGGGAAAGGACAAAGAGCACAAAAACACTGGATGCCTCTAGGGTCACTGAGGAGCTTGGGAGGGAAGGAGAAAGAAAAGGCCAGAGAGTGCTGAGGCTCCAACACCCCCAGCTTCTCTTCTCCACTTGGACCAGGCCCTGCTCATTTTCACTTGCAAGGTGTCCTATTTCCATACACTGGATACAGTCCTGATGGCCTTGCTCCCACCAAGGAGCCCTCTAGTTCTGAAGTCACAAGGCTCTGGTGGGTATGAGATCCTGTCCCCTTGTCCAGATCCCTCTCCTTCCTCTACTTTCACTTTGCTGGCTCCAAGGGGGCCCTGAGTCCTGCTTATTTCCTGGTCCCCACCCCTTTGCTGATGGCCCTTCCCTAGTACCCGGAATCTCTGCACAGTCCCGCCCTCCCTGATGGATTCCCTTGCAGCCACATTACTCCGGGCCACTCTGCACGTGGAGGAGTGTCCTGGAGGATCCAGTGGTCCAAGAAGCCTGCTCACCTCCCCGCGCCCCGCTCCGCTGTCCCTTCCCAAGGCGCACTCTCTCACCTCTCTCAGTAGAGTCTACCCCATAGAAAACTTTTTAAATGTCTCCAGAATGATGTTTTTCCCCGCTTCCAGCCAACAACTCTGGTTCTTCCAAAAAAAATAAGGAAGGTGCAGTTTATTTATACATTTTTTCAGGGAATTCTCCTGCTTCTCCTCAGAAGTCTGTTCTCTGTTTCACAGCTTCAGGTGATTCCCACCTGAGGGCTCTTGACCTCCCTCCTTCCTGGGGCAGACCTTCCGTCTAGGCTGCAGATGCCGTTGCATCTAACTCAGACTCAGACTCACACACATACACCCAGCTGTCTCTGTCTGTGTGTCTGTGTGTGTGTGTGTGCACATGCACGCACTCATGTGTGTTTTGTGGAAAGGATTTCAGGAGGAGCCTTCTGTTCATAACCAGTTTCTCCCAGCTGTCTCTGCCATGGAACCTCCTCACTTCAAAACATTCCCACTATGGGGAGTAAGATTTTTCAGGCACACTTTCCCATCCAGCAGGAGATGGGGTCAGGACAAGCTTCCAGCATCCTCTTCCCCAGATGGCTGGAGAGAAATGCGGGCCCACAGATGGGTAGTAACCACACTGGTTTTCCAGAAAGTTCTGATTTTAAGAATTTTAACCTATATTCCACCTATATTCCAGTGCTCTAAGACCCAGCAACCATATGCCCAAGCTATGAGCTCAGGGAATAGGGTCCCCTTCAACTTTAATAAGTCATTTTATCTCCCCAGTTCTCAAAGACTGAAACTGTGTAGACAACACGAAGTAACAAAAATGTGTGCACTATAAAAGTTTAAAATGCTACCAAATTAGGGAACCTCAACTAGTTCTTTGTTTTATGTTAGGAAAATGGGAAGCAACACCTCTCTATCCTGTGAGTTTAAAATGCTGGTTAAGGCACTGCCACTGGGTCTTGCTAATCACAACAGCTGAAAACCTGCCAAAAAAGATGAAGATGAAGACAAAGAAGAAAAAGGAGGGCTGGGTGCGGTGGTTCACACCTGTAATCCCAGCACTTTGGGAGGCCAAGGCGGGTGGATCACCTGCGGTCAGGAGTTCAAGACCAGCCCGGCCAACACGGTGAAACCCCATCTCTACTAAAAATACAAAAATTAGCTGGGCATGGCGGCACATGCCTGTAGTCCCAACTACTGGGGAGGCTGAAGCTGGAGAATCGCATGAACCTGGGAGGCGCAGGTTTCAGTGAGCTGAGATCATGCCACTGCACTCCAGCCTGGGTGACAGAGCGAGACCCCATCAGAAAAAAAAAAAAAAAAAAAAAAAAGAAGAAGAAGAAGACAAAGGAGAAGGAGGAGAAAAGAGGCAGGAGGAAGAGAAAAGGGGCCAAAGGAGGAAAAACTCATAAAAGAGAAGAAATACGGCCAGACACGGTGGCTCACGCCTGTAATCCCAGCACTTTGGGAGGCTGAGGCGTGCGGATCACGAGGTCAGGAGATCAAGACCATCCTGGCTAACACGGTGAAACCCCATCTCTACTAAAAACACAAAAAATCAGCTGGGTGTGGTGGCAGGCGCCTGTAGTCCCAGCTACTCAGGAGGCTGAGGCAGGAGAATGGCGTGAACCCAGGAGGCGGAGCTTGCAGTGAGCAGAGATCACGCCACTACATTCCAGCCTGGGCGACAGAGTGGGACTCCATCTCAAAAAAAAGAAAAAAGAGAGAGAAAGAAGAAATACGCCTCCAGCCAGCTCCAACTAATACCCACATATTGGCATGTGTTCATTCATTCTACACATATAGCAGAAATGTACCAAATTATACTTGTTTTGTCCCATGCATTTTCCCCTCACAGTTAGACTCTGAATATTTCCCTCAAGTACCCAAGTTACCTTTCCTGCATTGTTATTAATGACAGCTCTGGCTTCCCGTGATTTTCTTAACCAATCCCCTTTAGATGTCCTGTCAGTTGTCTCCTGTTGATTTTCTTCCTCTCCCTCTCCAAAACAGTATTATAACACTACCATGCGCACCCTTGAATATACTTATTTAGTGGTTTGTGATTAATTTCTAAATAATAGATCCTTAGAAATTGAATTGCTAGATTGAAAGGCATTAAAAGTTTTGAAATGCTTCATTTTTTTTTATTGTTGAGGAGGTCATCTTGGTAACACACAAACTTAATACGTGGGTGATAAACACAGAACACAGGCGAACTCTACACGTGGACTGGAACGACCACAGGGACCCTCTCTCCTTACAGACCCCAAAGTAACCAGCCAAGTGCTCTGGTAATTCGACAGCTTGGAGCCAAACCACCAGTGAGATCGTTTCCTGCACAGAATTGTACCACTAACTTAGCGATTTTAAAACCCAAACTTGGCTGGGGGGGCAGTAACTCACACCTGTAATCCCAGCACTTTGGGAGGCCAAGGCAGGCAGATCATGAGGTCAGGAGTTCGAAACCAGCCTGACAAACATGGTGAAACCCCATCTCTACTAAAAATACAAAAAAACAAAAAATAGCTGGGCATGGTGGCAGGCGCCTGTAGTCCCAGCTACTCGGGAGGCTGAGGCAGGAGAGTTTCCTGAACCGGGAGGCAGAGGTTGCAGTGAGCTGAGATCACGCCACTGCACTCCAGCCTGGCGACAGAGCGAGACTCCATCTCAAAAAAATAAATAAATAAATAAATAAACAAACAAACAAATAAAAGCCAAACTGCAGGGCCAAGTGTCTGTCTGCCAATGCCATGTGAGGACCTGTGCCCCATGCTGAAATGGCCTCCCCATGCCAGGGTGTAGATGGCAAATTTGATTTTGGAAAGGGGTAGAAACATTTACAATGAAGTAAAGAAGAAAAAGTGGCATCCAAGTGTACAGAGAAGTCTTCCAAAAGCCTACTTTTCACCTAGGAAACCCAAAAGAAGCCATTACAGACTCGTCACCTGCAAGACTACTAGTGATTGTTCTATCCCAAAATTCATTTGAAAGATTGGCAGTCACTTAGCTTCTACTGGAGTCATCAATGCCTGTGGCACTGAGTGGTTGAGGAGCTCACAGAGCCAAAAAAAGCTGACAGATGTGACATAATGAATGACCTCCCTTATCACTCCCAGGTGAGGGATGGCAACAGGACCTTATGGCAGCGACAGGCTTGAACTCGGGTCACAGGTGAGAAAGGGGATCCAGTTAGAAGAAGAAGCAGACAAGTTATAAGACAAGTTTCACCTGTGCATGGATGGCATATTAGTCCATTTTCATGCTGCTGATAAAGACATACTCAAGATTGGGTAATTTATGAAGAAAAAGAGGTTTAATGGACTCACAGTTCCACACAGCTGAGGGGGCCTCACAATCATGGTGGAAGGCAAAAGGCACGTCCTACATGGCAGCAGACAAGACAGAATGAGAGCCAAGTGAAAGGGGAGATCCCTTATAGAATTATCAGATCTCACGAGAACTACTACCACGAGAACATACAGGAGAAACTGCCCCCATGATTCAGTTACATCCCCCCAGGTTCCTCTCACAACATGTGGAAATTATGGGAGCTACAATTCAAGATGAGATTTGGGTGGGGACACAGCCACACCACATCAGATGGAGACCATCAAGTACACCTTAGTTAGTGTGTGTCTGCTCCCTCCTCCTAAAAATAACAGTAATGCTTGCCCTTCCTACCTCCTCTGATGTGTGGCCAGGAATCACTGTGAAAATGAGAAAGTGCAGTCCTTGAAGGTGAGCTCAAAGGGTTAAGCAGGTCACCTTTGGGCTGGGGCAGCCAGGAAGATGCTTCCTGGTGACCTGAGAACATCATGACATCCCCACTAGGTTGCTGCTGCCTAGAGGGGAAATCTGTTTTTAGCTCAGATGTAATCCAACCACAAAGACATTGAAAACAGCCCTCCTGTTGCAAGCAGACAGCCACAGGGTGTTCACCCTACTATTGTTTATAATACCAAACATTCAGAAACAAACTGTGCTGTCCAACAGCCCTCAGATATATACAGAATGTCTATACAATGGGATACTAATGTGTTTTAAAAATAAGAGAATGGCCTGAAAATATGCTCAAGAAGCCATGTTATGTGGAAAAAGCAGACGGCAGGTTCCTCAGGGTCTCCTGTGATGTGGACCAAAATGTTGATGTTTCTATTTCTGCAGCGCGATCCTCTCTCCTTTCAGCTCATCTGTGTTTTCTAAATTTTCAACTGTGCTTGAATGAGTAAAGAAACTTTGGCTTGTTCTATTTGTCTTGCTTTGTGTTTAGCCTCTCTTCACCACAGCGCAGTCGAGAATTCCAGGGGCCAAAATGCTGACCGAGCAGTCGGCATGGGTCAGAGCACAGAGCTGCAGCACTGGGCAGGTTATTAATAAGTAATTAGTGGCTAGCGTTTCTCAGAGTACTTTGGAAGGAAGTAATGCCTCCTAGTCCACCACACAAAAAAGACTTCAGATGTGGAACTTTGAGCAAGTTCAGTCACAGACTTAAAAAGAAACAGCCCGGCCCATGAGAGCCTGCTTCAGCCAGAACAGCATGAAAACGGTGGAAAAGAATCTGCAGAACCAGGGTAAGGGGAAAGACAGGAACCAGCACAAACCCTGCTTCTTTGAAGGGGCTGTCAGCAGTAATCGGGGAGCAAGAAGCCTTCATTAGGACTCAATTGTATAGCACATGTGATCTGTGGTAGGTGAGCACCAAATGCACTGGAGCATTGCAGATGGGGAGACAGACCTGCCTCATTTGGGCAGACGTGGCTTTCTAACCCAGAGTACATGAAACAGGCAAGAAGGACCCAAGAAGTTTGTCTCTCTGGATATACTACAGTTTACCAAAACAATTCTTGTTAAATAAAGTGCAGGTTCTACATAAATGCAGTGTTCATCTTACCTATTTTCTGTTTGTGGAAAGGCTTGGATTTGGCCATTGATACTGTGTTCATTGGAATGGCAGTGTGGGAAGTGTAGGGTCAGGGACCAGTCCAGCCTGGGACTCAGACTCTGAACTGCCAGGGGCCACTCTTACAGGGTGCAGTGACATGGCAGCAACTGCTGGCTGCTTTGGAAAGGGAACAACACCTCAATTCGGCAGGCAGCCCACCCAAAGTGTTTCCTTTCAGCTCTCTCCCCACTCTCCCAGAGAAGATCATTGGCCCTGAAAAGTGATTGCAATAAAATAAAATAAAGTTGGCACAGTGCGGTGGTACATGCCTGTAATCCCAGCACTTTGGGAGGCTGAGGCAGGAGGATTGCTTGAGGTCAGGAGTTTGAGACCAGCCTGGGCAACATGGTGAAACTCCTTCTCTACAAAAGATTCAAAAATTAGCCAGGCGTGCTCGTGTGCACCTATAGTCCCAGCTACTTGGGAGGCTGAGGTGGGAGGATGGCTTGAGCCTGGGAGGTGGAGATTGCAGTGAACCACTGCTCTCCAACCTGGGCAACAGAGAGAACCCTGTCACAAATTAATTAATTAAAGTCAAATACCATAAACAAAAGAGGAAGGAAGAGGGGGCATCATTCTGATTAAAACAGTCTTCCTGATTCAGTTACTTCCCCAAAACGGGGAGGGGGGTGCTATGGCTTAAACCTCCACAGAATCCCCCAGACCACAGGGGAAACTGATGTTGTTGAAGACTCTGCTCAAAGATGCTGTAACTGCTTTGACTCTCTTTGGAAAGGGAGAGGCATTATTCTGACTGCTTTACGAACAGGACAACCAGAGGTCCTGGTTCCTTCATTCAGTTAAGAAAGCCCGCCTGAGTGAGGGTCCATGTTGGAGCCCAGGTTTCTAAGACCCTAGCACCTCACTGCCCAAGAGCCACACCCAGATAAACCAAAGCTCCAGAAATAGCACCAGGTTTTCCACCCCATTCAATGAGCTTTTGACTGAGAACAGTATCTTGTTTTATTAAGTGATTTATTTTATGAGTTGCAAATACTGGGCACTTGACCTAAAGCCTCAGAGAGACTTACAGATCCAAATCGCTTTATCATTCTACTCCTTGGGTTTTGTGTGTTACAACCACCTATTAACTGATTCTGTGACCTTTAGCGGGCCACTTACCCTCCTTTTCTGAGTTTTTTTCAACCATAATAGAATCCCTCTCCATCCAATAACACAGAAGCCATGTGGTATAAAACCCATAGACTGAGTTCATGAACTCACATGAGGAGCCCAAAAAAGAAAATGCAGATTCCATCCCCCAGAATTCCAATTCCGTGGATCTAAGCGAGGCCCGGTGAACTGTACTTTTATAATAAACATCCCTGAAAATGAAGATGCAGGTGGTCAAACACACACACACACAAAAACCTAGAACAAAAAAACCAACACTCCAGGCATTTTTCTCATCCAACACTCTGTCAATCAATCAATTTTTAACTACAGAAAAGAATATGTGAAAAGAAAATGATAACAATGACCCAATTGCATCTGCATAAACTTGTGCTTTCATAGACATGATGAAAATCTAATTTGATAGTAAGTCATGAGCCTAGCAGGCAGGAGGAGTTCAATGACCATTGTGTAAATAAACAGGTTTTTTTGGTTTTGGTTTTGGTTTTGTTTTTTGTTTTCTCAGGACAGGGTCCTGCTCTGTTACCCAGGCTGGAGTGCAATGGCACAATCTTGCCTCACTGCAGCCTCAATCTCCTGAGCTCAAGCAATCCTCCCACCTCAGCTTCCTGAGTACTGGGACTACAGGTGCATGCCATGACACCAGGATGCTTTGTGTTTATTTTTTGTAGAGACAGGGTCTCTCTATGTTGTCCAGACTCGTCTCAAACTCCTGGGTTCAAGCAATCCACCAGCCTCAGCCTCCCAAATTGGTGGGATTACAGGCATGAGCCACTGTGCCCAGTCTAATTTTTTTAATACATTTTTTTTACATTTTCACATTCCCCTGCTGTCAAATATTAAATTACTTATTATCAGCAAAAGCAAGTTGAAAAAAAAAATTACCTGGGTCTGAGCAAATTGGAACAGATTTCATACTCAATTGCTCTCAAACAGAATCTTGACCCAACTCCAATGACCTAACCCAATGCTGCAATTTTCTAGCTCATAGGTGACAAAACTAACTGAAAACGTACATCTAAGTACACTGCCAGCAGCAAGACCCAAGCTGAAGTTACATAGATTTTCTATTCCATGAATACTGTCTTTTTTCAGTCATTGTCGATAACATTGAGGTTAGTCACCGGGGACACCACACAAAACAAGATTTGAAGGCTGGGAATGGGTGGGTCTTGGTGTGGGAGGGAGGGGTCTTTGTGCGCCCACATGTCTCTGGCTTCTGATCTCCTTACTGGAACCCTCAAGGGCCAAGAGGAAGGTTGGGGTGGATGAGGTAGATGAAGCCCAGCATTCTAGTCTCATCCCTGCATTACTGCTGGGCAGAAAGAGGCAAAGACCAACCAAATGAGAACAGCAAAGGCTATTTATTCAGAGCTTGCTTCAACAAGGGAGTCAGCCATTGTCACTTGCACATGGCAGTGACCTAAAGGCAGGCAGAGGAGTGGGAGAGCTTTGTTGTTGGGATAAAATGTAGGGGAAAGGCTTTAGATGTGCCCTGATTGGAGGCTGCTGGTGTCAGGAACAGGGCATCCTATGGGATTGGTTAGGGGTGCATGGTGGGCTCTGTCTAATTGGTACTAAGTTGGAAGTAGGGACAAAAATTAGAGAGGCTATCAGTTATTAATCAAGTCTTGGCCATTTGGGGCTGATTGTTATGGAAGCTATTGTTTGACTTCCTGGATTGTTACTAGAGATGGCAATCTGACTTCTCATAAACCTGGCTTACAGCAGGCTGGCTTCTCAGGCTGGTTATTGTAGATAAGGGATTGGTTTCCTGGGCAGGTGGCTACAGGTTGTGGGTCAGTGTTTTGTTTTTATAAATGAACCATCAATTGTTCATTTGTATATCCAATCTCTGCTCTACAGAACAAACCAGTCTGTAGCAAAGACTCCTGGATAAAGTCCTGAGGCCTTAGACCGTGCACTGGAAACTGTACCTGTCACCCCAGGCAGGAACTGAGACATGGGGGATGTTAGAGTGGGAGAGAACAAGGGTTTTCTCTCCACTGCCTCCTGTGGCAGATGAGTCTCCTGGTCACTCAGCTGGGGGTGGTCATGGGGAACTAGAACACCAATCCCCCAACTCCCAGCTCAGTGCTCTCCCCAGATCTCAAGGTGTGCCTATGATTCTGATGAGAGATGCCTTCATTTATTAGGGATATGTGTGGGTTGTCCTTGAATTCACAAAAGCACTTTTATTAACCCAGAACTCCAAATTGGCCATGTTCTGAAGGACAAGCTGGGGAGTACTGGGTTACAAACCATGAACCACTCCAAATCCCCATTTCCTCATCTGGGAAGGTCGGATGATTCCATTTCTAAAGAGCTTTCCAGGCTATCCTACTGTAATTCTATGATCTTAATGTGTCTCCTGTGAGTGTGTCAAAGGACAGTCCTCTATCAGGAACAACCAAGAAGTTGCTCATGAGTCTAAAACATTCTCCTCAGAATTCTTCAATTCATCCCAGTAGCTGTCCACTCCAAAATGAGACTATAAAAAATAAATGAAATAAAAAATACAGGACTTCTCTAAATACCATATAAAACTTTGACTTTGTCTCCTCATATATTGGTTTCCCAAAAGGAGTAAATTTGACCTAGCATCCTGCTCCATCAGATCAGATAGTCAAGGAAAAGGAATGTGTGTATAATCCAAGTTTAAGAGGATATCTCTGATATTTTGTCCAATTCTATTTTCCAATTCCAAGACTAGGCAGCAAAGGGTATTTTTGTTTGTTTTTTAATGTATCTTACTCACAAGTTTATAATTTGCTTTCCAAAAATGTTACTTCATATTTGAACTCCATTCATCATTTTAGGTAAATGATTTGCAGGTCCCAGACCTTTATGTCTTTTATTCTCCCTTTTTCTTTTTTCTTTTTTCTTTTTTTTTTTTTTTTTTTTTTGATGGAATCTTGTTCTGTCACCCAGGCTGGAGTGCAGTGGAGCAATCTCGGCTCACTGCAACCTCCAACCTCCGGGTTCAAGCGATTTGCTTGCTCAGCCTCCCAAGTAGCTGGGATTACAGGTGAGCACCACCAGCCCCAACTAATTTTTGTATTTTTAGTAGAGATGGGGTTTCGCCATGTTGGCCAGGCTGGTCTCGAACTCCTGACCTCAAGTGATCCTCCCACTTTGGCCTCCCAAAGTGCTGGGATCACAGATGTGAGCCACTGCACCAGGCCTCCTCCTCTTCTTCTTCTTCTTTTTTTTTTTTTTTTTTTTTGAGATGGAGTCTTGCTCTGTCCCCCTGGGTGGAGTGCAGTGGCGCAATCTCGGCTCACTGCAAGCTCCACCTCCCGGGTTCACGCCACTCTCCTGCCTCAGCCTCCCGAGTAGCTGGGACTACAGGCGTCCGTGACCACACCTAGCTAATTTTTTGTATATATTTTTTAGTAGAGATGGGGTTTCACTGTGTTAGCCAGGACGGTCTTGATCTCCTGACCTCGTGACCATCTTGGCCTCCCAAAGTGCTGGGATTACAGGCGTGAGCCACCACACCCGACCTGCCTCCTCTTCTTATTCTTTAGGTTCTTGTTTCTTTTTCTTTCTAGTTTTTACTGCATTCCCATTTGATCCCTTCATTACCCTATCCTTTTCATTCTTTAATCTTTTCATTCTTTCATCCTTTCCAAAAAACTAATCTTTTCCCAAAGAAGATATCTAGAATACAGTATACAAACATTAAAATGTAAAATAAGCCCTGAAAAAGAATAGGCAAAATTAAAAGACAAATGATAAATCTGAAAATATTTTAACATATATAACAAATAAACATTTAATGATTTTTGTATACAAACAGTTCTTACAACTCAGTAAAAACAAACATCTCCAATAAACATGGAGTTAATTATACACAAAAATGACTACAAACTTCCAATAAATGTATGAAAAAATACCTAATCTCAATAATAATTTTAAATCCAAATTAAAACAAGTTAGAATTTAGCAACTATCAGACTGATGAAAATTTAATAAAATGTGATGCCTAATATTGGTTGTGTTATTCAATTTTCTATATCTTTGTACTTATTTGTCTCCTAAATCTATCAGTTTCCAAAAAGAATGTTAAAATTATTGGTTCATTTATTTTCCTTGTACTTCTGCCACATTGTGACTTTATATGCTTGAGACTAAATTGTTCCTTGAGACATATAGGTAGGTAGATAGGTAGATAGAAAGATAGATAGATAGATAGATAGATAGATAGATAGATAGATAGATAGATGATAGATACGACTTAATTCAAGGCAAAAATGAAAGAACAAAAAGGAGTAAGATTGCTATTCTGGCTTTCTTTGCTTCATATTTGCTTGGCTGTTTTCTCAATGCTAAGTACTGACTGGTAATGATTATGATGATGGTGGTGGTGGTGGTAGTGGTGGTGATGATGATGTGACCGCTAATATAGTGATTTAAAACAAAAAGAATTTAAAATCCTAAAAAGCATAAGATAGAAGATGGAAGAAATGTAAAAGTAATTTAAAACATTCTAAGGTCTTTGTATTCTTCTGGAGAAAGAAGCAATAATTGTTATGTTTAGACTTGTTAAGTAGACATAGTATAAATTGAAGGGTAGAAAAGAAATAGGAAACATAACTTCAAAACAAGTAGATGAGGAAAAAAATTTTAAATAAACAGCCTGTGATAGAAAACAAAAATGTTTAAAACAAAGCACAATAAACAGATAACAAAAAGAATATAGTAGAAATATATCTAAACATATTCACAAAAAATGTAAATGGAGTAAACTCTCCAGTTAAAGATCAATACTTCCAGATAAGATTTTTTTTAATTCAGCTATTTGTAAAAATGAATCTACTAGGTCTACCTATGTAAATGTAAATAAAGTTCATAAACATAACTTTCAGTGAAAAAAAAATTGAATAAAGAATAGAGTATCACTCAATTGTATACAATTTAAAACATATAAAGCAAAACTCATAAAAACAAAAAGAGTTGCATATCATTTTTAAGATAGTGGTACTATCTGGGGAATAATGAGAGGAAGTTGATGATGAGGGTGGGGACAGATGTGAATTTTATTTGTACCTGTAAAGTAGTATTTTCCAAAAGAAAATTTTAGAGAAAACATGTAGCAAAATTTTAAAAATGAATTAAATCCAGTTGGGCATCTGTTATGTTTTGTATTTTGCTGTATGTTTAAAATATTTCATGACAAAAAACTAATTCAGTAACTAAATGAAACAAATTCATATGTATAATAAATTCCAATTTTGTTGGAGTTTTTTCAAATATTTCCATGCTAGGAAAATGTGTAAATATAGATAGTCCTTATATTTTTCTGTATTTTTAAAATTTCCTATCACTATGTTTTTATAAATTTTAAAAATGTTCATTTAAAAATAACAGAACATTTTCTAGACAAAAGAAGAAAAAACAAAAGCAGATTTTCTCGGAGAAAGACTCTTTCCACATAAAAATAACCATGAGAATCCCAATCAGTTACCCCACCCCAAGAAGACCCTTTACTCTAATAGAGCTTTAAGCTAATACCGTTTCTGGCCAGCAGGTGGCGGTGACGTAATAGTCGTTTTAAACCAAGCATTTCAAATCTAGACATCATTCCTAAAGTGAAACAGTCTTTATGGCGCATCTGATTTTTGTACCAAGGTTCTGTCTGGCTTGTGTGTGTGTTCACCCTACGTTTGTTTCTCCCCATTCACTTAGAATCTATTCCAAAGCTTTGGCTTTTCCCACTCCATTTGCAGAAATGATCCCCTAGTGATGCAAGAAAGCTACAAATCCAGAGGCAAGAAACCCTGGGGCTCTTTTCCCCCTATTCCTTTATCCAGTGAAATGTTTCATTGCCACTCTATGTAAACCTGGCCCAAAATAATGCTTTAATTCAATATTTACCAGCTTGTTTGAAAAACAAAATGTGAAACAAAATCCAAAAACTAGCCCTATCTTTCCAGCGCCCTTTGAAAAAAACTAGCTCTGCCTTCACCATCTAAAAGCTGCCTCTGCACAGCCTGAAGTGCTCCAATAGAGACTCTTATAAATAATTAAGTTTGTCTAGTGTGTGTTGAACATGGAGACATCTCTTAGCCCACACGTCTTGTGTCTCTAACTCAGAATTGATGTTAGCAAACTAACTGCAAAAAAAAAAAAAAAAAAAAAAAAAAAAACAGTGTTATATCAACCCAGACACCAACCACAGACCCTCGTGACTCTCTTCTCTGCTCTCTCTGAGGGCTTTCTGGCCCTGGCCATGTGAGTGACTTGCTTCCCAGGAGGTTCCCTGTCCCCTCTCCTAGTGTCCACACAGGGACCTCTTTGACTTCTTGTCTCCCTGGACTATTAGAAGCCACAGAGACCTTTCAGGTGCTGCCTCTCTACACATTAAAACTTGGGAGGCTGAGTCAGGAGAATCGCTTGAACCCAGGAGGCGGAGGTTGCAGTGAGTCGAGATCATGCCATTGCCCACTCCAGCCTGGGCAACAGAGAGAGACTCTGTCTCAAAAAAAAAAAAAGAAAGAAAGAAAAAAAGGCAACTTACATGTCCATTTCAGAAGACAAGAATATATGCCTAGATAGAAACCTAAACAAAGGCTAATGCTACTTTTGGAGGCATTTATGAAGAAGGTGTTAGGCTAAAACTCTCCCTGATATACTACTCCAACAACTTCAGTGCCCTTTAGAGCCAAGTAGAAGAGAAGGCATTGTCTGTCACCTGATATTTGAATCATAAGCCTGTACGAACCATTATCATAAGCCTGTACAAACCAGCAGCTTTCTGTCACCATCCATTAAAGATATGATGAATGAAAATTTTGCAATCAACACTCTTTTGTTGACAGAGCACACTCTTTCTAGTGCTGTTGATTATGAAGATAAAGTTCAAGTTGTTTTTACCACCAATGGACCAAGAAGTCGTTGTACCTTAGAGGTTTAGCACAGGCAACAACAGTGACAACAGTTCCATATCCCTTCTCTCACCTCCAAATCTCAATCACCTTCAATCTGTAGGTCTCCAATTTATAAGGAATCATTTTTTAAATTTGCATTGCTTGCTTATTTTACTTCACAATGGGTTTCTTTTTTTTTTTTTTTTTTTTTTTTTTTTGTATTTTTGTCTTTTGTTTTGTTTGGTTTGGTTTTTTGAGGCAGGGTCTCACTCTGCTGTCACCCAGGCTGGAGTGCAGTGGTGCTATCATAACTCACAGTAACCTCAACCTCCTGGGCTCAAGCGATCCTCCCGCCTCAGCCCCTCGAGTGGCTGGGATAACAGATACATGCCACTATGCCCAGCTAATTTTTGTATTTTTTGTAGAGATGAGGTTTCATCATGTTGCCCAGGCTGGTTTCAAACTCTTGGGCTCAAGCAATCCATCCACCTTGGCCTCCGAAAGTGCTGGGATTCTAGGCATGAGCCACCATGCCCTGCCTGTTTTTAATGTATTACTTCATTGCTCATTTACATTAGAGTATATGTTTCATGAATTGTAGAAAATCATTTCTAGAGTTACTGTACACACAAGCATACCCATCAATGAGTTAATTATTTTAAAATGAGGTAACATTTTAAACACTTTGTGTCATGCACACATCTTTAGTGGTTTGTCATGAACCAACCTGTTTGAGTTTTAGGGATTTGGGGGGACATCATTTGGGACTTTAGGATGAGTTAGAAACCTGTTTATTATTTTTCCACAAGTGAGATTAAGTCAGGCACAGAAAGAGAAATACTGTATGATCTCACTCACTTATAAGTGCAATCTAAAGAGGTCAAACTCACAGAAGTGTAGAGTAGAATAGAAGTTACCAGGGGCTGCGGGGTCGGAGTGATTGGAGTGATGTTGGTCAAAGGATACAAAATTTCAGCTAGATATGAGGAATAAGTTCAGGAAATCCATTGTACAACACAGGGACTAGAGTTAGTAATAATATTTTACTTTCTTGAAAATTACTAAGAAAGTGCCGGGCACGGTGGCTCACACCTATAATCCCAGCACTTTGGGAGGCCGAGGCGGGCTGATCACGAGGTCAGGAGATTGCGACCATCCTGGCTAACACAGTGAAACCCTGTCTCTACTAAAAATACAAAAAAATTAGCCGGGCATGTTGGCGGGTGCCTGTAGTCCCAGCTACTCACGAGGCTGAGGCAGGAGAATGGCGTGAACCCAGGAGGCAGAGCTTCCAGTGAGCCAAGAGCACGCCACTGCACTCCAGCCTGGGTGACAGAACGAGACTCTGTCTCAAAAAAAAAAAAAAAAAATTACCAAGAAAGGTGATTTAAGTGTCCTCATCGAAAATAAATGATAAGTATGTGAGGTAATGCATATGTTAATTAGCTTGATTTAACCATTTCACAATGTATATGTAGTTCAAAACACCAGGTTGTACACCATTAATAATATGTACAATTCTATATCAGTTTTAAAAATAAATAATAGAAAAATTAATAATACATACATTAAATTAAATAAAGGGACATGGGCTTCTGCTCTGTGGATATTCACCATCTTACCTGGTATACGGAACAAATTTGCTTTGGATTATGAAGGATACTTGCATTTTTTTTCCTCTTTTTATAGTTGAGGAAACGGAAGCACAGAGCATTTCAGTAACTTGCCCTAGAGCAAATGGAAAGGCGAGGAATTGAACTACAGTCAGTCACCTCTATAGCCTAGGCTATTACCTGTGCACCACACTTGCTCTTAGGAACCACTTGTCAGGGTGGAAAAAAGTCAGAGATATAGCCCAACCCTTCAGTACTCACCAGGCTAGGAAGAATAGAGATGCATTCAGTTTAAAAGTTTCAATAATTGGAAAAACAACCCAAGTGACAAGCAAATACATTAGATGGCATTATTTGCTTTACAACAGGCTTTTTTGCAGAGAGCTCAGGAAGTTTTTTCCTAAGTAGCATACTGATTGTTAAATAACACTATAACTTACCCATAATAAGTTAAATAACGCTATAACTTATCCATAATAACTTTATTTGTAGGTATGACTGTCATCTAAATTTCCAAGTTCTCTGTAGTAAGTACTTAAAGGATACAAAATTTCAGCTAAGTAGGAGGAAAAAGCTTAAGAAGTCTAAAATACTAAGTACTTACTACAAAGAATTTGGAGGCCAGGCATGGCTCATGCCTATAATCCCGGCACTTTGGGAGGCTAAGGCAGGCAGATCATATGAGGTCAGGAATTCAAGACCAGCCTGGCCAGCACAGTGAAAACCCATCTCTACTAAAAATACAAAAATTAGCTGGCCATAGCAGCACAAGCCTGTAATCCCAGCTACTCAGGAGGCTGAGGTACGAGAATCTCTTGAACGTAGAAGGTGGAGGTTATAGTGAGCTGAGATCGCATCACTGCACTCCAGCCTGGGTAACACAGTGAGACTCTGTCTCAAAAAAAAGAACTTGGAAATTTAGATGACAGTCATACCTACAAAAAATGTTAATACATATCAGGGAGTTATTAAGAAGTTCAAACTTCAGAGTATGTTTTGGAGTCAACAAAGATGGATTCTAACTTTACCTTACAAATCTAAAGTACTGTTACAGTAAATTAAAATGAAAACCAGGCTTGAAGATTCCCTGAGCAGGCAAAGCCAGTTAGGCTTCATTAATGACCTTAATCTTGCTTGATTTGCAAACAGAAACAAAACTTAACATGAGCTATTTCTGTAAATGCCCATATTAGAAAACCAGAACTGAAGCTCTAACAATCAGAAGCTGCCAACAAATTTATAATTATATAACTGAGGACTTCTCAGCAGGATAGACCAAATGAGGCAAGTTTTAATTGTAACCAATCAAATATTTCATTTCTGTTGTTTCCTCGTTCACTCCACAAAAGCCTGTCGCTTCCTTTCTTCACCATAGGCACTGAACCACTTTTAGTTTGGAGCTGCCTGATTCATGAATCTGAAACTGACCCAGTAGTCCCATGGAGTTTTCAGATCAACATAGAATTTGATCCTTCTGATCTTACAGCTTCAAACTTACATTTGTTTTATCTGAGTTCCTTCCACAGGAAAGGAACCCCAGACCTCTCAAAGAGTATCAAAGAACTGAAACTCACCAGATCATCACATGCAATGAGATGTCAGGCCCCTCATTCTTCATGATTTCTTCCTTGCCCCTCCCTAGTTCCTGTTTTCTTACATATTGTTACATTTCTTCCCTGCTAACCCCTAGTTTTAATCAGTCAGGGAGGTGGACTTGAGACTGATCTCCTATCTCCTGGACAGCAGCACCTGATTAAAGCCTTCTTCCTTGGCAATATTCATTGTCTCGGGTATTGGCTTTCTGTGCAGTGAGCAGCAGGACCTCGATGAACCCCTGGTGTTTCTGTAACAAATCATTGCTTGCTCAAATAAACTCTTTAAATTTTTATGGTGCCTCAGTTTATGTTTTAACAATATTCAGCATTTATAACTAAAAGACCACAGCATACATCAAGAAAAAAAATTAAAACACATCTTATGTGTCTTACTTAGTATATCATTGGAAAACAATCATGATATTTTACATTTTCTACCTGACACTAAAATGTCACTGATGTCTCTTCTCCAGGCCTGATTTATCAGGCACAGCAGGCACCGAGCCCAGGGCCCACAGTTCTTCTAAGGGCCTTTGAAAATATTTTAATTTATTTTAAAAACAAGAAGACAATAAAATCACAAACTTTTAGGTAGTGGAAAAATTTTAATATGTACTACGAATAATTCCATCTTTATGCCAATATGTCTTAAAATGCATTTTTTATGGAAAAGAGAGGGGGGAGGTCCAAAAGTGCCCAAAGCCCATGGAAGTCACAATATATTTCTGTTTTTCTCCCCACGTTAGTTTCTCCATGTTCCAGGAATTTTATTATCAGTCTCAGCCTTGCTGTTCTGGGCAGGAAGAAATGAAAGAAGGAGGAAGGAAGCCACGTCTCCTGAACACTGCCCATGTGCCCAGCACAGTGACTGCTGTTGTGTAGTCAGCATCTCATCGGGGAGGACAGGTGACTCTCCAAGAAGACATATCCAATCAGCCAAGCTACAATTCAATCATTGATCTTTAAAAAACTAGCCCCCAAAACATAATGTCAAGCCGTGGAAATGGCTATATTGATGGATATCTTGATTTGGATGTACATCAGGATACACCCAAATGCCAAGTGTAGTGCTCAGGGTCCCCCAACATGACTGGCCTCTGCACAGTCAAACCCTTGAATACAAGGCAGGCAGTGTGCACAGAAGAAACCCAGGGCCTTCTTGGCAATGATTTGAGTTGCATACTCTGTCTCCTCTTTTCATGCAGTTTTACTTTCTGCTTAAAGTAAAACATCCCAAGAAGCTCCCTCACTGCTTTTTCTGCCTCCTGTTACCCACCCTGATTTGAAACTCCACTTTTGCAATGTCACAGTCTGCCGACTAAACACCAAACCCCGGGTCCCCACATGCATGTCAGCTCCACAAGAAGCTTCATCCTGACATTGACCCTCCCACCCATCGGTGCATCCACCGAGTGTGTCACCAGCAAGATCAATCCCACGCTGCTCAGCACCATTAGAAACCAAGACTAATAAATCATTTGCCCGCTCTCAGCCCACAGATGGTAAGTGTGGTTCGATGCAGGTAATTATTTAAAAAAATGACTTTGGGAGCAAAAAATCAAAACATGGGAGTATGTGTCTGATAGAAAAGGCCTGCAAAGAGATTTGGGAGTTCTAATGACTCCAAGGAGTGGGTGAAAAGTCCTAGCGCCTGACAGTAGCTGGGCAGTCTGGTTGACAGAATTGATTCCTTCTCCCCTCCACACCGCCGGGCCTTGTGTCTGCTCGCCTCCAGGTCCCCCGTGCCAGGCGTGGGAAGGTGGGGGCCAGAGTATTCCCTCCTGCCTTAATGTGTTTGCAGAAAACAGCCCCCACCAACCCATCAATTACCAAGACTGTCAGTCCCAGAGAAGGTGTTGTGACAGTGATGGGGTCAGGTAAAGCCTTAGGGGCTACAACGAGACACATTAAACCAGTCTTTATGTCACCACCTTCTGTCCCCTGTTAACACCCCCCTCAAAGTACACATTTTTCTTTTCCCTTTAACTTTCACAAGGATGTTTCTGGTTTCCACAAAAAGTAGCATGGATGGCATGTCTTTATTATTACAGCTGTCATTCATTAGAGTGACCTGTGCTCCCCTAGGCTCTGAGCTCCCTCTCTGTCCCCAGGCATGAATGGGCTGGCTGATGCTTCTGTCCTTCCACCACTTCATAAAGAGAACATCTCTTAAGAGACTGCAAGCGTCCTCCTGCTAGAGGTGAAAGATAAAAGACCAACCCTCCTCTCAAATTTCCTCAAAACATTTTATTCATTTGCTGCAGAAGGAGAGTTTCTGGATGTCATTCAGAACTGAAAATTTCATATCAGTTATCAAAAAAAAAAAGTTCTCATAACTTTGCTGGTGGAAAATGGCCTATGCCCAAGCAGAATTCAACCATAGTTCCTTGGGCCCCTGCAATCGAATGTCACCCGCAAACACCGTTAACCCAGGCGATTCCACATTCTCCAGAAATGTACAAATATCGCTTGATGCCCCAAACAGCCCATGAGTAGGTTAATTCAGTCCATGAGTGAACTAAGTGTGTAAAAATAATTCAATCCATTGTCTGACAGAACTGATCCATTACTGTTCACTGATTCAACAACTGTTCACTGAGTACCCATTCCGTGTTAGGGAATGTGTGAGCCATTCAGGATACAGAAAAAAAATGTTCCAGTTCCAACTAACTTCAAGGAAATCACAACCAAAAGTTTCACACCTATGTAGACACCTTAGGTGATTTTTTTAATACAGCAAGAAAAAGTGGAATTCATGTAAACAGATGAAAGGTATCCCAGAAAAAAAAAAAAATAGCACTAGAAAAAGTACGTTCTCACCCCAGGTAAAAGAAAAAAACTTCTATAAGTTCATGCTGCAGAATTTACCTTGAGCTGTGAAAGATATCAAGTCGTGTACTTTAGAAATCTGCTGAAGCCTACAAATTATATTAAAAGGCATGGAAGCAAAGTTAAGTGCTTTAGCTTCAGAAGAAATGCAGTCAGCGCCCTGGAACCAATTCCCAGGAGAATGCCGTGGTTCTCACAACCCAGCAAGCTAGTCAACAAGTCCAGGCAGGGACGTGAATTCACCTCCCATTCCAGACACTGATGAAATAGCACTTCCTGCTACTCTTAAATATGTTAATCCCCATTTCAAATATCTACAAGGCAAGTCTAGAGAGGGAGATGACAACTATTCTTAGAATGTACTTATTTTTCTTTAAATACAGAAAATATTCAAATCCAGTATATATAGACTTACGATCGCCACAAACTGATCAACAGTTAGTTGATTTGCCAAGCTACCTTAACGTGGCTTTTTGAGTCAACCTCATACATAGTTTGAAGAATTTGCTGTGTTTACAGGTCTAAAACAATTATTTTATAAGCTCCAGTAACAATTCCTCAAAATGCTGAAAACCAAACACACACACACACGCACACACACACACACACACACGCTCCAGCTCCCTAAGGTCTTTTGCTTTGCTTCCTGGGGCCCACATAGGCAAGAGGGCCAGGAGCTTCAGCTTAATTAGCACCTTTTTATACCAAAGCCTCTCAAGGTGAGGTGCAAAATATGCAGTAATCATTTAACAGCTCAGTCAGCTGTGCCAAGCTAACAGATGATAAGGAACAAAAGGAGAAAGACTCCTTCATTGCAGACGTGCTAAAGGAAAGCTGTGGCATGTGACCAAATAACCTTGAGTGTTCGTCACCTGTGTATTACACAAATGACCCCACAGAAAGAAAAAAATGTTATTAAAAAGCAGCAACAAAAACAAAACAGTATCAGGCACAAACCAATGAAAACATTCTCATGAAATGGCTCTCTGGGAATTTTCTAACATTTCTTCTTGGTCACCATCTGAACCCACCTGGGGGAGTACAGGCCATGAGAATACACTTGAGATTCAGCAAAAATAATTAAGAGGTTGTATAATTGACCATATTGCACATCTCACCTCTGGGGTTGGGGGTCCCCTGGTTCAAGACCCCAAGTGGGATACAAGGTCACACCCAGTGAGGGCCATTCTCTCACCTCCCTGACCATCCAGGTGGAAATTAAAGATCCCAGGATACTTTTCAAAATAGCACAGGGGATCACCCAGCTGTCTGGACCAGCAGTCCCCAGTCTCAATAAAATCCAACTTAATGTTCCCGGCTGGGAATGAGCCCTTCTCGAACATAGAGAAAGTCTGTACTCATGGACACAATTATGAAACTGTCCTTTGAGCACTGTAATTACTTTATAATTCACAGAGGACTTGAGATACTTGGAGAGTGAAGGATGCTATGAAAAAGTCAATTCGATTGTAATTTATAATTGAATTTATCCACAGAGAAACAAGTGGTCACTAAACGAAAGTATCTTCTAGGGAGCAAATTTACAGGTGTAGCTTTTACAACTACCAGTGGCTTAGCTCCAAGAAAATTCAAATTCCAAAGTGATAGCTTTCCACAAAAAACATAACTTCAGAGTTGAGTATTTGTATTAAAAAAAATTCTCACCAAGTAGTATTTTTGTAGCTCAATCCCCCACTAGTTTAATATATACTCAAGTTAGGGGAAATAGACCTAATGTGTAAAGAAGGTGACCCTAAACAGTTTCCATCACCTCCTCCTAGTTAATCTTTAAATAGCAATGGTTAGACATTGTGTGTTTTGTATACGAATTAAGAAAGGCTAAACCTACAAACTACATTCATCTTATATTAATTGACTACAAAGAAAATACTGAGAGGTAAATATTAAGAATGTCTTAAAGGGAAACTAATATCAACATTTTATGCAGCAAAGCTCATATGAACAGTCATAAATGACATTGCTAAATTTAAACACTGCATCCATAATCCACCTTTCAGCCCATGATCTGAAAGATATTTGTAATATATGGGCAAGCAGAGTTCTAAGAGAAAAGTGTAAGCAAAGGATAGGGCAATGTGTTATTTTAAAGTATATAAAAATTATCACTATATAAAAAGTTATCCCAAAACTTACCAACTTGAAACAACATTTACTATATCATAGTTTCTCTGAGTCAAGACTTCAGCAGTGGCCTAGCTGGGACCACAATCAAGTGTCAGCAGGGCATGGGGTCCCATCTCAAGGTTTGACTGAGTATGGATCCACTTCCAAGCTTACACACAGAGTTGTTTGCAGGATTCAGTTCCACACAGGCTGTTGGACTGAGGGCTTCAGTTCCTCCTGGACTGTTGGCAAGAGGCCTCCCTCACTTCCTTCCACATGGGCCTCTCCATAGAGCAGCTCACAACATAGCAGTTGCCTTCCTCAATGCAAGAAGCAAAAGAAGAAGATGGTGAATAATGGGGAAGGAAGTCAGAGCCTTTCTGTACCCTAATCCCAGAATGATATCCATCACATTTTTAGTATTCTATTTGCCAGAAATGAGTCACTTGGTTCAGTCACTTGGAGGTCAGTGGGGACCATCTCAGACAGAGGCTGCCTGCCCCAGGTAGGTGCCTGTGTAGTAAAGAATTAACTCTACCCAAAGAGCAGCAGTCTAGCCTTTGAATCTCTAAATCCTTGGAATTTCCTGAGTGATAGCAGTGCCTTTGTTATTCATGGTGGACCCCTCTTATGCTGATGAGGTGACTCATTGTGGGCCCCTGGAGAGTTTGTGCTCATAGATGACTAAGGGTGAAAGCTGGCCACCTTGAAAGCCCAGTGAGATTAGAGGATTGGGACATTCAATCAGGTAATCAGCTGGTCAAGGATTCCATCAATCATGCCTATATAATGAAACCCCAATAAAAACTCTGGACACTGATATTTGGTGACTGCTATGATCTGAATGTCCCCCCAAAATTTATGTGTTGAAATGTAATCACCAATGTGATAGTATTAAGAGGTGGGGCCTTTTGGAGTAGATTCAGGCATAAGGGCAGAGCCCTCACGGATGGAATTAGGATCCTTATAAAAGGGCTTGAAGGAGTGAGTTTGCTCTCTTCTGGTCTTCTGCCTTCTAAGGTCACTGAGACAGTGTCACCTATGAGAAGAGGGCCCTCACCAGACACTGGCACCTGGAGCTTGGACTTCCCAGCCTCCAGAACTGTGAAAAATAAATATGTGTTCTTTATGTATAGTACATAGTGTATGATATTTTATTGGAGCAGCACAAAGTGACTAAGACAGTGACCTTCATAGGCTGACAATGCTGCACATTATCACACTTCAACAACAGGAGGGTAACACATCCCTGAGGACACTGAAGCTTTACATTTGTGACCCTCTGAGTCTCAAGTCCTGTCCCATGTGTCTCTTCCTTTGGCTGGCTCTAATTTGTGTCCTTTTGCTATAATAAAACTGTAATTTTAAGTATGGTGCTTTCCTGCATTCGGTGAGTCATTCTGGCAATTTATCAAACCTGAGGGAGTCCATGGGAACCCCTAAATTTGTTGTTACCTTTTCTCATGTGAGGATGGCCCTGGGGACTCCCAAACTTGTAAGTGGTGTCAGAAGTCTTGGGGAGACTTGACAGTCTTGGAAGACTGTGCCCTTAACCTTGAGTTCGGCTGCCACCAAGTTAATACCTGAAAGACTTTTGCTGTTCCATTTATTCCAAAAGGAATTAACTATTTGGTTTGTTCATTTGTTTAGGTTTTAGTCTTTCTTCTCTTTTTGAAGACAATTTCCTCAAGAGATATCCTAGATAAGCAAGTGGGGAAACTATTACCACTTTTTAGAGGACACCAGCCTCATCAAGTGATCATCCCCAGGCTAACAGAGCTCCTTCTAGGGCTATGGTAACCACTGGGTTGGTGCAGGAGAGCTGGAAAGTGAACATGACAATGGCGTGCCCTTTATGAATCCCACCAAACACAATAGCAGCTAAATTATTGAAATGTTTGTCAATTTATTGCCACAGCAAATATTTTGAGATTTCTAGCTCAATGTATTCTACTGAGCATATTTTAGACAATATGAATTTTAGATCATTCCTTCATTATACTCCCTCTTTTTAATAAATGTTTACTGAGAGCATTCTATCTGCCAGGCACTGACGTAAGTGCTTCCCAGTATGACCTTATTTAATCCACAAAAATTATTCCTGAGGTAGTTGTCTGTTACTGCAGTAACCTTATTTTACAGATGAAGAAAGTGAGGAGCAAAGAGATTAAGGCCACAAGAAAAATAAAATTCTAAATTCACATTGAAAAGCAAGTGAGCAGATATTCTACCAGTTCTTCTTAGGGTCACTTTTACTTGGAATATAAAATTGACAGGCACTAGACTCTGTTTTTTCATTACCATGGACTAATCACTGTAAATTTAATTGATTTTAAAGGCAACTGAAATTATGTGCAAAAGAAAGGAAAACTATTAATATTTCTTAGAAAAGGGATTGCAAGCTCAACAGCTTCTGGGGCCAGGCAGATAATGTGAGTGAATAAGGGAAGCAGTTGGGGGGGGTGCCCAGTGAGCCCGGGAATGCCAGCCCCTCTACAGAATGCAAGAAACACAGGGACCCCATCGCTGCCTGTGGGAATAGGGTCCAGCATTGCCTAACCACAGGCTTTTCAAGAAAAACCCAGGAATCTGAAGTTTAAAAAAAAAAATTCCTTATTTTTAAATGTTGGCCACAAGCTCTTGTTTTAATTTCTAAGCTAAACAAAACACACCAGTGGTTCAGAAGTTGACCTAGAAAAAATAACTAAGAGAACAAATGTTATTTTGGCTCATTTGATCCCTGTCAAGAATCAAACCAGATTATCATGGCTCCTGGTTGGAGCCAAAATGGCTTGACTCTATGGTGTGGACCACTTCACAAATAAGCTCTTCACCTTGTAAACTTTGCAGACACAGAGCTGACCAACTGGAGACAGCTAAGAAAGGAACCATGACGTCATGAGCTCTTGAGGTTGGGAGAAATCATAAAAAGACCGGATCCATTGAAGAAATCCCTTCCACCCACATCTCTAGCAAATAATTATCCAGATTATCCCAGAATCTTCTAGGGGATTAATCTAAGGGATTCTTGAATCTATGGGAATTAATCTGAAGATATCTCATCTCCCTTCTAATGAGCTCCAGTCATTATGAAATTCTTCCTAATACTGGCTTGAAGTGTGCCCTGCACTCAGGCATCCTAATTCTCTTCCCTGGATCCAGCTGACTGTACCAGCCTCTTTGCACCTGACAGCCTTTCCCATATTCATAAACACCCTCTACAGCAAGATTTATCTTACCTTACAGCCCTTCCAAGTAGGAGCTCCTCAGTATCTAGTTACCCTCTTCTGACCTAGCTTCATAATATAAGTCTTCCCTTTAAAACATTGCACCTAGAACTAAACATGCAGAAGATGAGCTCAAACTGCTTCTCAAAAAAAAAAAAAAAAAATCCCACCAAACAAGGCCATGCTACAGTTTGCCAATGGGAGAATCCACAACACACTTTTTGACCAACTTAGATATAAACTTGAAGAATTAGAATGAAATAGTGAAAAGTCTACTTTAAAATTTGAATTTGGTAATTTAGGAATTAAATTACATATTTATTCTGAATCACACATTCTAATAAATCAATTTAGAAGCATAGCTTTTCTGGCTGGATGTGGTGGCTCATGCCTGTTAATCCCAGCACTTTGGGAGGTGAAGGCAGGAGGATCACCTGAGATCAGGAGTTCAAGACCAGCCTGGGCACCATAGTGGGACCCCCATCTCAACAACAACCACAAAATAAAAACATGGCTTTTCTTTTCTACACACGTCATCAGAAAAAATTATTCACTCTTCATTTGCATCATTACATCATCCCTGCCATCACTGGAGCCACCTTCAGAGTCACATAAATAAAACAGATTTCCAGAACATATCTTTAGCTCTAAATTGCTCAAAGTGTAGTATTTTTAAAAAGTTTCAGCCAGGCGCAGTGGCTCACTCCTGTAATCCTAGCACTTTGGGAGGCTGAGGTGGGCGGATCACGAGGTCAGGAGATCGTGACCGTTCTGGCTAACACGGTGAAACCCCGACTCTACTAAAAATACAAAAAACTTAGCTGGGCGTGGTGGCGGGCACCTGTAGTCCCAGCTACTCGGAAGGCTGAGTCAGGAGAAGGGCGTCAACCTGGGAGGCGGAGCTTGCAGTGAGCGGAGATAGCGCCACTGCACTCCAGCCTGGGCGACACAGCGAGACTCCGTCTCAAAAAAACAAAAAAAAAAATTCATTTAAGTAAAACATACACATACAGAAAAAGGCACAAATCATTCGTGTTTGGCTCATTGATTTTGCTCAAAGTGAGCCAACAGAACGACTCTGGCCCTCATTACAAACCAGTGCCCCAGAAGCCCCGCCCTTTTCCTCTTCAGAGGGAAACCGTTATCCTGACTCCTACCACAGCAGTTTAAAGGTACCTGCTTTTGAATTTTATGTAAGAGTTATTTGTGTCTAGTTTCTTTTAGTCAATATTATGCTCATGAGAGTCATCCATACTATTTTATATTGTAGTTACACTTGTAGTTCAAGGTTTAAGTTTACATCTGTATGTGGTGCATTTGCTATGTTGTTCCCCCAAGCCACAAGTGTCTATTTGCATAATATTAAGCAGCTGGGCTTTTGAAATTCATCTCATAGGTTTATAGATGTGTGATTTCCACAATATAACCCCCTATTTGTTGGCTTTGTCGAGTGATTTCTAAAAATCAATAAAAAACTTGTTTAAATCAACATTTTGCATTTAAAACTGTGAGGTCATACACCCAGGAATAATCACTAAATTGATGTGAAATTTCTTTGCCTCCTTTTTTTTTAACTAATTCTGTCAAGGGGCCTCTGTAAGCCTCAAAACTGGCATTGATGGAGGTAATATGTCTTCATAATACAATATATTCTTGTTTCCTGTAATATGAGAGACTTATTAGACCTTAAATATAAGGTGGCTTTTTTTCCGATGCATAATTTTTGGAGGAAAAGCTCATCACATATTCAGGCATAAATTGTGTCTCATATTAACCTCTTATCACTTGGGTTCCAATATTTTCTCTTATTGAACCTATGATTAGCTAAAATACCCAGATTTTTTGCTCATGAGTTCCTACAGAACTATTTATTGCCAGAGTATATTTCTATTTATACTTATACTTTTAACTAAGTATAAATTCCATATTAAGATCATCATATACCTCCATGTATATAATGCTAGGGATTTTTCAAAGCACTTTCAAATGCATTATCACAATAATTCAGTGCAATAGCCCAGGGAATGAATTGTTATGCACATTTTATACATATGAATATAATTATCACTGATGGATTTCAACATGTTTGAAGGGATAATGCTGATGTTTTATAAAAGGCTCCTTCAAATGGAAAAGAACACTATCTAGCAAAATCAAAAGTCATGATATTTGAATATTCCCTGAAAAATACAAAAAGTAAGCTAGCACACAGCAAAATATTATTGTGATAAATAAAAGAAAAGCAAATTCAAACAATAATGAGGACCATTTTAGACTTAGTTAATGAATGAGGCAGAATCCAACAGTGATAAAATTGCAGAGAAATTGTTACATTCATTATTTGCTGGTAACACCATAAATTTGTATAATTCTTCTGGAAAAGTAAGTTGGCAATATGTTTATTTTAAAAACCAAAAACCAATCCATACCCATTCGCCAAATATTCGCCTGCATAAAATTTATTCTGGAGGAAATTATTTAGAAGAAAATACGTCATTTGCAGGGAGATGTTCATTGAAGCCTTATTTACAATAATAAGAAAAGCAAACAATGTAAGTTTATTTCAATATTTTAAATAAAGCTTTGTTCAAAGGAATGCCATCCAATCTCTCTCTCTCTCTTTTTCATACACACTCACACATACTATACTTTGCAAATATGGGAGAGAATATTACTGTTTCTGTATTCCTGTTACATCTTGTTCATTCCCAATATTCCCAATATTGTATTTCACACAATACTTTCTCATCTGATTTTTCTTATTTAACCATACAGTTAAGTTTGCATTGGCCCAGGAACAGCCTTTGTGGTGAGGAAAAGGCTAGCAGGTATAACATGATTTTCAAAACTGCAAAACCAGATGGGAACTGTGACTCTCTGAATGGAGAGGCTGTGGCTGTGTCTATGCACTTACAAATAAATTTTGTGATGAAAATACATTTGCATGAATCTCCAGATAACCTGAATAATTGTTTATCCAACAGTGCCGACTCTAAACATTTTGGCAGATCACAGGACGCCATCCCCAGCAGGCATCTCTCTTGTAGTGTAAAATGCACAGTGGCTCCCTCAACGTCTCGCTAATAGCTGCAGGAGGAGGGGGAAGGAAGACTTCATCTAGGTCCTTAGCAAGCGTAATTCAAGTCCTTGCCTTCATTAGTCTAAATATCATTTAGACTTTTTAACATGAAATTTGATTTTCTTAATTTAGAGGGGAAAATATTCGTTTAGTTCATGTATTTCCTGAGATATGCGGGAAATGTCAAGAGGTGGAAAACCAGGTATTTAAGGGGGTTTTGCACTTTTTATACAATCTAGTGCCTTAACTTCCCCTCAAGAGAGACAGGAGAAGCAGCTCAGACCATTGAAACAGTGTGCTCAATGTCAATGTTTGCCTTTCCAAATCCACATGTTTCTGGTCACTTCATGACATGTTTATTGGTCTTGACAGGCAAGGAATAGAACAGGAAACTGCAACCTTGCACCCATCTGACTGGTCTGTGGGCAGACCAGCCTTGGTTTTTGCTTTGTTGAGTTCCACATGGTGGCTAAAGGCCCTCCTGCCATTAACTCCCCTTACATCCGATTCTCTGTAAAATTTGTACCAGCAAGTCTGGGGCAGTTAAATATATGGCTTGGGTAATTAAGCAGGTTACAGATGAATATTATTTGGTCTGCAAACAATTCTGTAAAAGGTTCCAGAGGGTTGTCTCGAGGATTGTAGCTTATTTGTGGGGTTTTGGCAGGAAATGGCTAATTATGACACCTGCACACGTTTCTATACAATTGGAGCCTGGGGATTCTCAACCTTGTGTACACAAGTCAGACTCGCCTTCATGGTGGGGAGCCACACAGCAGAGGACTGAGATCAAGCAGAGCCTTGTTAGCAGCACTGTGGAGGAAACAGTTCAGCTCGGGCTAGCAGCTTACCTCTATGCATTTCCCCAGCAACCAATCCTAGGGATGCTGGCATCGAAATTAGCCCCTTACGTGCTCCGTATCCACTGCAGGTCTTCTGAAGGTGCACTAGTCCATCGTGAAAACATTACTTCGAGAGCAATTTCTCTGTCCCTGTAGGTTAGGAATTCCACTGATGGCATCTGGGAACCCTCTGTAAACCTGCAAGCAGAATTGGCAATGGGTATAAGCATGGAGAGAAATCCATAGCTTTTATCTGTTTCTCAAAGATAACAGATGGTGACTGCCTGATGTCAATGCTGCAATCTCAGAGCAGTGTGGGATCAGTTGAAGGACTTTAGGAAACAGAATGTGCCAAAACCCCAGGCTGCCCAGCTGGAGCCATCTCCTCTTCTTCCTCCTGGGTGTCCAGCTGACCCTAATTTCCAGCAGCTTCTGCTGGTAGGTGTGGCCATGTGGTTGAGTCCTAACCAAAGGCATATGAAAAGGAAGATGGCGCCTGTTCTGGCCAAGGCTTTTAATAGGTGACTGCCCCTCCTACAAATCTTTTCACCTTTCACCAGTTCATGTAGAGGATGACAAGGGGGTAAGAGACAGTAGAACTGTAAGTCAAAAGGAGCTTGGATTCCTGAGTCATCATATGGAAGAAAGCTTCCCACCAATCAACAACAGCTGCCTCAGACCGTGGAGCACAAAAGTAAACTTCTCTTCTGTTGAAAAATTCATTGTACACATTTATACAGAGTAGGCTAGTCTACTGTAAGACGGGAAGCAGCCTGGTCGTATTTGCATTTTAGAATGGGCTTCATGCTTCGAATATAGTTTTTGTGATGAAGAGAAACATCAGGCTTTCACTGTACTGCAGCGCTTTTGTATTATCACTTTTCAAAGTGCCCAACACATCTTGCCATTCCCACAGTGCCCAAATCTTAGACAACAAAAAAAGCATTTTATTTATAGATCAGCTGCTGGGTCATCTCCTTTAGACTCATACACAAGGGCACAAAGTCTTCCAATATTATTTCCCTAAGTATGACATCCAATTTTTCCTTGAATATCTCTAGTTCTAGAGTCGTGACGGCTTCCTGAGTGAAATTATTCTACTGCTTGATTGACCTTCATGGTCCAGAATTTTTTTCCCCCACATCAGACTTTGGTTTTCTCTCTTCTGGCTTCACCAAGTAATTGGCCAGACCCAGGTGAATAAAATCACTCCATAGTGAAAACCGGAAACACAGAGGTAAATGACTAAAATTAGCCTTTATTAAGTACTCCCTAGGTGTGATCTCCTTCAATCCTCATACTAATCCTCCATTTGACAGGCTCTGAGATTTTAAATAACCCACCCGTTATCACAACACAAAGGATGGAACCATGGCAGGCCTAGATCCTCATGGGCTTACAGCCCAGCCCAGCCCAGCCCAGTCCCCTCTAATTGACTGTCTAGGACTCAGCTAATAGAAGCATTTCATCACTGATTCACGCTCAAGTTCCTCAGTCATTTGGGGAAATAAAACCTTGAGTTCGCTGAGTATTTTTACTTTGGTGTAGTGCACTTCCCAGAGCCAAAACAATTATGTTTTAGAAAGTATTCTAATTCCCTTGAAAGAGACCCAGCAGAAATGGTTGTAGACAGGAGGTATACAGAGACAGTGGATTTGAGAAAATCACTTTCTCATTGCTCAAAATGAGCTTCCAGAACGGATTAGAAAACATTCACTCTGAAAAGGAGCTGGGGAATTTGGGAAATGTTATATTGGTGTTGATCAGGTCCCTCTGTTCATGCATTGAAGATCTGAGACTAGGGGCCTGGGTGTCTCCTAACTCTCCTCTTCATTGCCTGCCCTTGCATAAATGGGAGGAAGGGTCCCCAGCCCCTCCATCACATCCTGGTCCTCCTGTAATCTTTGTTCAGTTGTATGCAGAGGGCCTTTGCAAGGGGAGGGGAGGGATCAGACCTTTCTGAGCCAAGGCATAGGCATCCCCAGCCACACTGATCAAGGCAGAGGCATGGGGTCTGCAAGGGCAGGGCAGCCCCGAGCCGGCCGCAGCCAAAGCATGTCCATGCCAAGCTCATCACCAGGACTGGGTAATGAGGTCAATGTGAAAACAACTGGAAGGCACGTTCCCCAGGAAACACAAGCAAAGTGGAAATGGCCCGACCTTATGTTGCGGAATCCAAACCCATTGAGTCAATTGCCGGGAAACATGACATGACCTTTCAGATGCAGTGAACATCGCTGGGAGAGCAGGCTGCCCTGCTCTTTTCCATTTGCTGCCCCCGAGGCAGCAAGTCACTGGAAATAATAGCCCCCATTCCAAATCTGTGCTTCTTTGATGAAACACACATGCACAGCATCGAGCTTGACACTGGGGCAGACATGTGCTCATGTACTTGTGTGTGCATACAGACACACACACACACACACACATATATATATATGTACTAAGTGTATATGCTTTTATTTATCTGTAAGTCCCTTTCAACTTAATGTTTCATGTTCTATAATAGAATATGATATCATTATAGCTTTATATTTTAAATAGAAGTCTTTGGGACCCAGTGCATATTATTGAGTGAGAAAATAACCTTTACAGCCTCATTCTCAACAGCAGACAATGACTCCCTCTTTGAAATCAATTAACAAAGCTACTTGCCCCTCCAACACTGCCCCAGCCCTGAAATAGACCCAATAAATCCTGCTTTTCTGTTTTCTACTGTCCTCCTATCTTTTCTACAGCTTATTAGAATCTGAACACAGAGCATGTTCTTCATGATTAGCAATTGCAAGTTAAAGGAAGGGACACTGCTCTTTCTGCAGGAAAACTGTTAAGTCTTGCTCTTGGGATTCAAACTTCAAGCCAGGAATGCTTGCCTTGGAAGCCAGTTTGACGGATAAGCTGGAAAAACAGCTCTATGCTCTCTGATGGGAAAGCTCCTTTGATGAAATGTTAGACAGGGGCCCACTACATGTCACCATAAGCCCCTCTGAAGACTTCACAATCATCCACAGCGCTAAACATTTTAACAGAAAAAAAATTTCTTGCTGAGAAATGGAAAATGCTTACTAAGAGTCTGAAAAATATGATCCTATTTTTTAAAAAAGAAATGGGGTGAGGGTGGGAGTCCCAGTGGGTAATTCGTACAATGTTTAATCCTTGTTGCTGAGGACAAGTTGCAGCATCATGAGTAGGCTGGCTAAACCTGGGTTAATTACATGGATATGGCATATATTGAGTTCCCAAAAGGATAATGTATGCCAAGATTGTTCTCCTCATATTCTGTGCTCTACTTAAACTTAGAATGACAAATAGGGGAGCTGGGAGGGCTCCCGGGAGCTATGAAATATATTCCCTGTAGATTACAGAATACTTTGAGCAATCATTAGAAAATGTAATCACTACTTTATCATATAAAACTGTTTCTCACTGTTGGAGGCTGATTTTTGTAGGTTTAATATAGCTCTAGGTCATGCTTTATGGATCACTCTGCAGAAATGCTTTGTTGGAAGTTTCCACCAAGGTTAGCTTAGCCATGAGGAGGTCAGGGAGCCTGAGCAGGAGTGTGACCCTCCTTCCCACAGAGCTGGAAGATCATAATTCTTGGGACCCCTGAGAAGACTGAACTTTGGAGATGTTCCCAGTCCTACAGGTCCTGCTTTCTGTAAGTAAGCCCCATGAAATTTATCACATCAGCAAGAAATGGAATAGTCATATGGAGTGAAAGTTGCCCTTGAAAATCCCTTAGGTAGCTTGTTAAGCCAAGCAACAATAATCAAGATAACACCTAGCACTTAGTAAGAGCTTACTATGACCCACACTATTCTAGTGTTAAGATATAGGTATGATGACTACTTCCATTTTATAGATGTGGGAAACTGAGGCACAGAATGAGTCAGTGACACTCACCCAAGGTCACAGAGCCTCTCAGTGGTGGAGCCAGGATTTGAACACTGGAAGTCTGGCTTCGCAGCCCTTGCTTGTTAGTACATGTGGCTTGGTATACAGTACCCAGTATGTTACTGTGCTTGCATAAAAATTGAATGTCTGATGAACTATGAAGAGTGAAGACTAATCCTGTATGCCTTCCAGTGATGCATCTTTCTCTTCCCAATGATACCACTGAAATTGTCATTTTCCTCTTGTAGTTGAAACTGATCCAACTGTCCCATAGAGCTGATTTTTAAGGTTTCTTTGAATAAACATAGAAATTGATGCTTCCAGTCTTGAAACTTGAGAAAGTTACATTTGTCTTATCTGAGTTCCTTTTTCAGGAAACCAACCATCAGGGCTCCCAGATAGTATCAAGGAGCTGAAATTCACCAGATCACTGTCAGACCACTCACCCATCATGACTGCCTAACTGCCCGCCTGCTTCCTGTTGACCAACTTCTCTTCCTTACCCCTCCCTAATTCCTGTTTTCCCACACATGGTTACATTGCTTCCCTGCTATGTAAATCCCTAACTTTAGTCAGCCTGGGAGATTGATTTGAGACTTCTCGGCTGGGGCACCCAGTCAAAGCCTTCTTCCTTGGCAATACTCATTGTTTCAGTGATTGCCTTTCTGTGTAGCAAGCAACGGGACCTAGACCAAACCCTTAGTGTTTCAGTAACATAGGGAGCTCATACCGTTGAACTTGAGTAAGTTAGGTGTTCATCCAATGTGATTCCACTGTGTGTGATGTGATTTTATTCAGCTGGGAATAATAGAAGTGGAGACTGCCTGGCAAGAGCTACATCCTTTTTCAAACTGAGACAGTGCATGAGTAAAACCTAAACCTGGGATCAGAGACATAAAATATTTATGCCTGCCAAGAGCAACCGAAGATACATTTAAGAACTTCTTCTGGCCGGGCACAGTGGCTCACATCTGTAATCCCAGCACTTTGGGAGGCCAACATAGGCAGATCATCTGAGGTCCGGAGTTCGAGACCAGCCTAGCCAACATGGTGAAAACTCATCTCTACTAAAAATACAAAAATTAGCCAAGTGTGGTGGCACTCACCTGTAATCCCAGCTACTCGAGAGCCTGAGACAGGAGAATCACTTGAACTCAGGAGGCGGAGGTTGCAGTGAGCTGAGATTGTACCACTGCATTCCAGCCTGGGTGACAGAGTGAGACTCTGTCTGAAAAAAAAAAGAAAAAGAACTTCTTCCATCATAGACTTAAATAATTAATTAATTCTACAAAAAGGCTTGTTGGTCAATGGGAAAGATATGCTGTGATTCTGGAACATTTCTGGGAGAGAATGGGGTGGCATCGCCCCTAACATATTCACCACACAGCAGTGCCATACCCTTTGGCCTTAAAGGCACACAGTCCTGATGTTGTTGGTCTCCATACTTTGTCTGCCAAAGGCCAACTCACCATAATTAAATTAATAGAGACTAACATATAAGCCAATGCCTATGAATTAATGGCCTTGGTTTGACTAGACTATTTCTTGGTCATAGCCAGCAGATTCCCTCCACTTAGGAGAGAATAGTAAATCAAATTACAATCAGAAAGGGGCTTGAAGAACATTAAATCAGAACCATGACATGTACTAGCTCTGAAGACTGCAGCACTGAAGAAGTGCTTGAGGGACTTTTCTCCATCATGGAAAGTACTTTACCAAAGAATATCACCTTAAACTCCTGCCTCCCAGTCCACAGCCTGACCACCCTGAGAATCTATTTCCTCCCTGCTGTATATATCATCCCCATCCATCACCAGAATGGAAATAACTTGCATACAAAGCTTTAATACCTACTGGGGTTGTGAATATACTTACACTACACTCAGATGTGCAGAGAAAATGTGCTTAACGTACTTTCTTCCTGGGTAGCAGAAAAACATACATGTGCCAATGAAGCATTCTTCTGTCTCTTCGGTTTGAATAATCTCCTCTTGGTTTAAATAACCAGTCTATGCAAAGTTCAGCCCTCAGGAAAGGAGCCTTTTTTGTTGTCTCCCTAGGCAAATGCTCATCCTCTTCCCTAAGATGGTGCCAGAAGGTGTGAGGGGAGCTCACTGTGTCTTCCCAGGCATGGGAATGGAAGGAGGAGAGAAGATCCTTGGATCTATGGTGTCCTCTGGATCTTCCTTGGTCTCTGCTACTGAGTGGCTGGAGAGCTTATCACCATCATATCGTGGTCTCCAGAGTGTGGCTTTTTGTCCTCAACATGAGAAACCTCCCCTCAAGAGTCCATGGTTAGGGCCAATTACCACCAGGCTCAAAGACCCAGCCACAGGCCTACACCTTCCATCACTGGAGGACAGGGATCTTTGTATCCCACACTCCACCATGTTCAAGCCAACCTCACTGATCTAGCCCCCTCCTTTCAACACTGCTGTACTATCAATATGCATCATGTTGGAAGGGACAGAGGACAGGCATCTTCTTAGAAGACAAGGCAGGCAAGCATTCAAGTGGTCCCATCTTTCAGGACACGTCTCCTGTACCTATCCAATGTTTCTAAAGCACTGCTGCCACTCCCCAGGGATTGTTCTCTGACTCTATCCCTTCTTTACCACATGTGTTGGGGTCCGCGTGTTTCCTAAACAAAGGAATGAACACACAAGACAACACAAGACAAGACAAACAGGGCGGCCGCCTCAAATGGCGCGCTCTGCTTTATTTTATACAGTCGTTTGTGGAATGTTGCCAAGTCACAAGACACATTGTTGTTTTTCTGACCTTTCCCTGACTTTCTGGATTTTCAAGCTGTTTACACATAAACAAGCCCCCAACACCCTGCTTCGTTTGCAAGAGCAGGACTTATCGGGAACGCCTCGTTTGCGAGCACGTAGTCCTCTACACACATACTTCACTAAGCTAGAAGAGCCAGGCTTGGGCTTTCCCACCTCTAGAGCAGTGAAATTCATGCCCCAGCCTTCATAAGTGAAGGAGGGCCTTCCTCGCAGTATAGAAAAACTATGCGACCTGAGGCCTCCAAACTTGGTGCTAATTCCACTTAAGAATTTGAAAAAGCCTTTTTCCTCCAACAATGCCAAGAGCAGCAAATCCAAATCTAATTTGAAGGGCAAGGCTGAGCAGTGACTTATTCTAATAGGGACCCACACTTCCCCTGCACAACTGAGAGCCATTGCTCAGCATGTAGGAAGAACAGTATTACAGAATAAGAAATTACAAAATACAGAATAAGAAAACTGTTCCATATTCATGTTTGGTAGTGCCTGCAGCCTGGATCTTTAGAAGTCTAGCATAACTAGACTATAATGCAAGGTGAGACTATTGCGGGGGGGCGGTTTGGAGCCCTTGCCATATGCCAGGTACTAAATGAGGTTATTTGTATCATTTCATTTAACTCATCAACAACTCTAAACGGTAGATATTATTATTACCCATTGTATGAATGAGGTGACCGGGAGCTCGCCCAAAATCTTACCTTTTAGAAAGTGGTAGTGCTTTGTGAGCCCAGGTCTGTCTGTGTCTGACCCGTGTGCTCTTGCCACCACGTGAAGATACCTTTTCATGGGATCATTCCCTCTTTCCTTGGGGTTCCCAATAACCAAACAACTAATAAACGAATCAAGGCCGACTTCATTTGAACTTCTGACTGTTTTCCAGCCAATCTGGCAGAGAACCAATTTAAATACAACATGCCCTGGGCAAATGCTTCAGATCGGCCCAGGCAGTCACTGCCTATGCCCTGCACATCTGTCTCTACTGCTGTGCCAGTGGACTGGGGGCACCCCGCAGGGCTGACTTCCATGAGCTGGAAGGAGAAGAACTCGTGGAGTTATTTTTTTATTATGCTTTCCTCACCATGCAGTGCACAGAAGCACAATTTACAGAGGCCTGTAATGAACACATTCATTCTGAAAGAACAAATTCTACACCCTGAGAACATGGAGCTCCCATAACACATCAAGTTAATCCAGGGGACACTGGAAAGCTCACCATAAGGAAGAGGAAAATGAATTGGCATTTTCAGTGATCTGAAATGGGGCTGGAGAGTTCTGATTGGCCCTAGGCCAGGGAAACCCTCAGGTTGGAGCAGGTGCCGTCAGAGGCCTGGTTGCAGAGATGACTGCCCAGGATACCAGGCACGATGCGGGACTCGGGGCAGCAAGGGCCAAAATGTCTGCAGCAGCCAAGATGGATCCAGACTGGGCAGAGGAGCTGGGAAGAATACAGGCAGGGGCAGCAGGAGGTGGGCTTCGGAAAACCACCCTAGGATGGCCTGTGACCTGGAAGCTTAGGCAAAAGCAAATGCACTGGAGATGGCGATGGAAACATTGTCTCTCCCAGTCAACCGCAGAGGAAGAGAAGCTCTCCATGCCCGCTCACCCTGCCCCATGGCCAGGATCTCTATCCCTGTCCCAGGATCCAGGGCCTGCAGAGGGAGTCTACACTTCCCACATCCAGGACAAAGAAGCCAGAGAACCGGGCCCCGCATCCTTCCAGGACAGCTTTGGGTCACAAGTCTGGGAAAATGCTCCCCATGTCATTCCTAGATCCCTTTAGCCAGCTTGCTTTTACAGAGGACCAGTCCCCACATAAGTGAAGAAGAGCAGCAGCTCTGTTTTCGCTTCTTGTGACTGCTATAACAAAGTACCCCAAGCTGGGTGGCTTAAAACAACACATTTATTCTCTTCCAGTTCTGGAAGTCAGTTGTCCAGAAGGAGTCTTGTGGGGCTAAAATCAGCATACAAGCAGGGTCATGTTCCTACTTGGAGGTTCTAGGGGAGAATCTGTGTCCTTGACTTTTCCAGTGTCCAGGAGCCTTCTGGCTCCCTTGGCTTGTGGCCCCTTCCACCCTCTTCAAAGTCAGCTTCCTGACTCCTGTTTATAAAGACCTTTGTGATTACATTGGACCCACCATATAATCCAAGATAATCTCCCCATCTCAAGATTCTTAACTTAATCACATCTGCAAGGTACCTTTTGCCATGTAAGGTAATTATATTCACAGGTTCTGGAAATTAGGATGTGGACATCTTTGGGAGGTGTTATTCATCCTACTAGATGCTCTTACAATTTCTTTTCTATTATTTTGTTAATTTTTCTTCAATCTGCAAGGTTCCTTTTACCATGTAAGGTAATTATATTCACAGGTTCTGGGAATTAGGATGTGGACATCCTTGGGAGGCATTATTCAACCTACCAGATGCTCTTACAATTTTTCTACTATTTTGTTAATTTTTTCGTCAATACAGCAGGTACAGTCAAGTGCCTAAATCTTCACTGTGAAGCTCCATCACTGTCCAGGTTTCCCTGTGGGGAGGAGCCTCTGAGACAGAGATTTGCATTCTGGTGGTTGACAGGGGCATGCTCCCAGATTAGCACCCGGCTGACTTCACAAGAGTACAACCCGTGCCACAGTACCAGGTTGTGCACATAGAAGGGCCTTCACTTCATCTAGAGCTCTGTTGTCAACGTTTTGGAATTCTTCATAATGTGTGAATGGAGGCCCACATTTTTATTTTTATTTTGCATTGAGCTCTACAAAGCAGGTAGCCAACCTTACGTATCAGGCAATAAAGCAGCAGCACACGACAGAGAGAAGAGCTGGGCTGCAATGCAGTCATGAGAAAGGTTTGACTGATCCTATAAGAGCTCCAGAACTGGTATGGCCCTGAAGAGGTGCCTTAATTGGCACGGGCTCAGGTCTTTGCCTCCAAAGACCAGTCTCTGCATGCTGGCTATTCTCGGGGAGGAACATAATCAAGAGCAATTTCTAGAGATGGACTTAGTCGAGAGCCCTGTGATGTTAACATTCCCAGCAGTGGAGGCATGAGTGCCTGGGTCCTGCAGGGGTAGATTGAGTAGCATGCACAGCATCCAGTAGGAGCTCAATGAATACTAACTCACATCTCCATCTATGTAATCACTACTGAGTCCACAAATAGAATACTTTTGGCTGGGTGCGGTGGCTCACGCCTGTAATCCCAGCACTTTGGGAGGCCAAGGTGGGCAGATCATGAGATCAGGAGTTCCAGACCAGCCTGACCAACATGGTGAGACCCGTATCTACTAAAAATACAAAAATTAGCTGGGCGTGGTGGCACGCACCTGTAGTCCCAGCTACTCAGGAGACTGAGTAGCTACGAGGCAGGAGAATCACTTGAACCCGGCAGACAAAGGTTGCAGTGAGCTAAGATTGCGCCACTACACTCCAGCCTAGGTGACAGAGCAAGATGCTATCTCAAAAAAAAAAAAAAAAAAAAAAAGAATACTTTCAGCATCCAACAGGCTCCTTGTGCTCCATCCTGGTCCACAACTGTCCTCACAGAGATGAATACTGATACAGTTGCTATCATCATACATCAGCTATGCAGTTCTTGAACCTCACATCAATGGATTCTTTTGGATCTTGCTTGTTTTATTCATTCATCCATGCTCTGGTGTACATCAGTAATTCTTATTGTTTTGTTCTGTAATATTATGTTTGTCCATTCTCCTGAGGATAGACCTTTGGAATATCTCCAATCATGGATGAATATCAGAAAAGCAGCTGTAAACATTCTTGTACCTGTCTGTCAGTCATTTCTTTTGGGTGTAGAGGTAGGAATGGGAATTGTTGCATTATAGGGTAAGCATGTGATTAGCTTTACTGGATACAGCCAACCTGTTTTCCAATTCAAAGTCCTACACACTTTTATTTTAAGTAGATTCTGACTAGATAGAAAAGCAACTTAGAAAAAAACATAATTGATTAATGTAGAGGGAAAAAGCCACCATCAGTCCACATATATAACCACAATAGATGTGAGTTTAGCTGCAGTTTATAGGCTTATACAAATTTTTTTGGTTGATTAGGACAGCTGGGAGGATGGGATGGTCTACCCTAAATATTCTCTGAATAGAGCATGTATTCAGCACTAGAGGTCTCAGACACTCTCCTCTTGAGAGATTTCTATTGAAGGCTCAGGAAAATCCCAGGCAAGGGCAAAGGGCTGGACTTTTGTTCAAAGCACCCTTAATAAACATGCTTGGATTGAACTGATTCACACAATGAGACCTTAGTGTTAACAAATCAGGAGGGGCCTGGGGGGACCTCTTTGCTCTCTGTAGACAACAGGATGGCTGAGAACTGGGCCTGCAACTGATAACACTCGTCTCTTCACAAGAGGCGTGGATGTGACCTAAGTTTACTCTTCTGTAAAATTGGAATAGGAAAAGCCCCTTCACAAGATTTTTGTGAAGATTAAATGAAATATTGTTTATTAAAGGGCTTACAAATGATAAAGTGCCACATAAGTCACAAGTTTTTATCATTAGCTATTTTCCTGTGCCACTTTTCCTAACAGAAGTTAGGTGCCAGGTGCACAACACAAGGTCCTAAGAAAAGCAAGTGGTCCCTGGACTCCAGGAGATGAAAATACAGTGCAAAAGCCATTCTCCATTCCTTGCAATGGTTTTGTTGAAAAGTTTATTCCAAATAAATTATTTAAAAGTTTTCTTGCCATGAAAATACATTCTTCCCACTGAAACAATCTTATAAATCCCATTTGGGTGCCCAGAGGAGTCACACAATACAACATACCTTTCTCCTAGCTTACAGATTCTCATTTAACATACAATAACAACAGTGTCGATTATGTATTTCTCCATCTCAAAGTTCATATTGTAAGTATAGGGTAAGAGGGGCTGGGCATGGTGGCTCATGCCTGTAATCCCAGGACCCTTGGAGGCCGAGATGGGTGGATCGTTTGAGGTCAGGAGTTCGAGACCAGCCCAGCCAATATGATGAAACCCGGCCTCTACTAAAAATACAAAAAACAGCTGGGCGTGGTGATACACACCTGTAATTCCAGCTACTTGGGAGGCTGAGGCAGGAGAATCACTTGAACCCGGGAGGCAGAGGTTGCAGTGAGCCAAGATCACGCCACTGCACTCCAGCCTGGGTGACACAGCAAGACTCCACCTTAAAAAAGAAAAAAAAAAAAAATGAGTAAGAAGGAAGGGAACACTGGAGGCACAAACGGCAGCAGACAGAAAAAAAAATGATAATGCAGG
Organism: Theropithecus gelada; assembly: GCF_003255815.1. NCBI lineage: Eukaryota > Metazoa > Chordata > Mammalia > Primates > Cercopithecidae > Theropithecus > Theropithecus gelada. Next base: position 16,963,236 of record NC_037675.1, read on the forward strand.
GGCTGACAGAACTGACAAAGATGTTCAGGAAAGCAGCCTGGAGATGTTTCGTGTGAGAACATCTGGATAACGCCCGAAGAAATTGCAATGCCCTACAACTAAGGTTCACAACAACTTTGAGTCATGAAGAAAACATGATGTCATGTTCATTTCATGAAGTGGTGGAAAATGTATCACCCTTATTGAAATCTTTTCATCCAAAGCACTTTGTAAAATATTTAAAGCAAAAACAAACAACAAAAAAAACTCTGTCCTCAATCATCCCCAAGCGGAGATCTGTAAGAGGTTTAAATGCAATCTATTTACTGAATATAGGGTGACTTGAAAAGTCTACCTCATCACCTAAATACAGCAATACTAAATAAAAACAGCTCTGGGAACACAGCTCAGAGTATGTACGCCTTTAATCACATTTTCTACTATTTCCCAAAGTGATAAGGAAGAAACTGATCAGAAATTCTTCATATGTGAAAAATACAGACAAAATGAGTCTAATCACATGCAGAGGTTCATTCACTTCCTACATTATTTACTGAGGCATAAATATGTTATGCATTTTATGCTCTTATCTTAACTCTTGAAATTTAGAAAGAAAAGAACTTGAAGCTTTTCCATATAAAGGAGACAGAAAAACAGACACAGTAATAACCATAAATTCCAAAGCATGTGGATAAATGGAATGCTGATGCATTGAAATAAAAAGCTACAATAATGTAGTGTTAAAACAAATACACCCTCCTACATAATAGAAAAGGGGTCTCAAGGTTCCATTCATGTGAAAGGATCAGCAAATTTCTGCTCCATAATAATAACTGTTATTATTATTTATTAAGAACCCATCATATAGTGGATGCCTGAGGCACCATCCATAAATGAAAGAGAAAAGTTTTTTTTTAAAAAAGTCAGTGCTTGAAGGCCTTACGAAATAAGAGGATTCTATATCCAATATAGGAAAGATTTGTAATGGAAGCAATGTGCTTTTCCTATGTGTTTCATTTTATGGCTCCAATCAACACCATGGAAGCTTTTTGTCCTTCTGGCCTTAAGAAAAAGCATCCATCATGAATGCCTATAGGAACACAAGACTATAGGGGAGTTATCATCAACCCACTGGAGCTTCGAATGTACGTATAAGCTCCACCTTCATTTATAGCAAGCACCTATTCACAATGATAAATATTAAGAATGAATCACATATCAAAAACACAGCTCAATACTGGCTGGGCGTGGTGGCTCACACCTATAATCCACACTTTGGGAGGCCAAGGCAGGCGGATCACTTGAGGTCAGGAGTTCGAGATCAGCCTGGCCAACATGGTGAAACTCCGTGTCTACTTAAAAAATACAAAAAATTAACTGGGCATGGTAGCAGGTACCTGTAATCCCAGCTACTCAGGAGGCTGAGGCAGGAGTGAACCTGGGAGGCAGAGGTTGCAGTGAGCCAAGATCATGCCACTGCACTCCAGCCTAGGTGACATAGCGAGATCCTGTCTCAAAAAATAATAATAATAGCCAGGTGCGGTGGCTCACGCCTGTAATCCCAGCACTTTGGGAGGCCGAGACGGGCTGATCATGAGGTCAGGAGATCGAGACCACGGTGAAACCCGTCTCTACTAAAAATACAAAAAATTAGCTGGGCGTAGTGGCGGGCGCCTGTAGTCCCAGCTACTTGGGAGGCTGAGGCAGGAGAATGGCATGAACCCGGGAGGTGGAGCCTGCAGTGAGCCGAGATCACGCCACTGCACTCCAGCCTGGGTAACAGAGCGAGACTCCGTCTCAAAAAAATAAATAAATAAATAAATAATAATAATAATAATAATAATACAAATAAAGACTCCCAGAACAATGTGTTAATATTTGAACTGGGTCTATATAACTAAAACAGGTAATCAGTTTGGTCAATTCAACTGAGTAACCAATCAAGTTAACAAATATATCAATTCTAGCTTGCTTTTTAGATAAAAAAGATCTGGCAGTATGCAAGAAAGATGGATGGATGGTGGATGGTGGATGGTGGATGGTGGATGGATGGATGGATGGTGGCTGGGTGGATGGATGGATGGATGGTTTGNTGGATGGTGGATGGATGGATGGATGGTGGCTGGGTGGATGGATGGATGGATGGTTTGGTGGATAGTGAATGGATGGAGGATGGATGGATGGACGGACTGATGGATGGTGAATGGGTGGATGGGTGGATGGGTGGGAGGTGGGTGGATGGATATAGGAATTGAGAACAACAGAGAAAGAGAGAGAAGGTGAGAGAGGAATTCTTACTGATATGATCTGTTTCAAATCCCTTCCTAACTATAGGCTCCAGGTTTTAGCTATCTTCAGTAGGACTCATGTCAGCTCCAATTCTGGGGAATGTCATCTTTCTGGCCTTACTTCTCCCCATGGTCAAAAGCCACTTAGGATGTTTTGTGATTATCTACTTGGCTTGAACCCTCTTAAAGGAAAATGATTTTGTTCAGTTTCGTAAATGTAGAGTGCATGAATTTTACCAACCATCTGGAAGTGAAGAACAACATAATGTGGAAATAGTGAGATAACAAAAAATTTGATTAAATGCGTGTGTACTGGATGAGCTCAGACATCTCTTCAAGCAACCCATCTAAAGGATATACTGTAAGCTGGTGATGGATGGGTATTTGAGAAGCCCCAGAGTACTAAACAAAAGATGAGTACATACCTAATGCCAAAGTCCTGCTATGGAAACATGTAGAAGACATGCCATAAAATAATGTGAACTTGGCTGGGCATGGTGGCTCACACCTGTAATTCCAGCATTTTGGGAGGCCAAGGCAGGCAGATCACGAGGTCAAGAGATAAAGACCATCCTGGCCAATGTGGTGAAACCTCATCTCTACTAAAAATACAAAAATTAGCTGGGCATGGTGGCACATGCCTGTAGTCCCAGCTACTAAGGAGGCTGAGGCAGGACAATCGCTTGAAGCCAAGAGGCAGAGGTTGCAGTGAGTTGAGATGATGCCACTGCACTCCAGCCTGGTGACAAAGTGAAATTCCATCTCTAATAATAATAATAATGTGAACATCACTGTTTATTTCCTCTTTGTGTAGTGAACTAATTATCTCACAAAGTCCTGTATCATTATTATTCTCATTTCACAAATGAGGAAACTGAGGTAAAGAGATTAGTTAACTTCCCCAAGAATACACAGACAAATAAGAGCTGGAGCCAGGATTCAAACCTAAGCTGTCATCAGGGTCTACACATCACCTCACTAACAAAGAGGCAGTGCCACTAGAAGCTATGTAGGCAACCTAGCGGGTAGAACAAGGGACATCAGGGGGTCCTGGGCAGTGCCCGTGGAGCACTGATGAGAGAGACCTCACAGGGGAGAGGTCTCCTGACCAACAACAATCCTGCTTCATGGATCCTGCTGAAACTCCCCTTCACCCTCCCCGGCCTCTTGCCCAACCCAATCTACCCTGGAAACTGTGCCCCCACAAATCATTCCAGAATACCTGCATACCAAGTCACTCTCTTGTTCTGGAATCTACAATGGATCATGGGATCTAAAATGAATCTAATTCAGTCTTTATCCTGATGCTGAAGGATGCCTCCTGCATGCTCAGCTTCCTCCCAGACACACAGCCTCATCTGCCTCTGCCACCCCTGCTGCCCCCAGGCTCATTCTTCCCTACCAGAATGCCGTCCTCTCTCCCCCGAGGCCATTAGACACTCCTTCCAGCCCTTCCAGCTCACCTCTACCCCAACTTCCTTCTTGGTGATGTGCCCCTTTCTGACCTCTCCTGACACTGACTTTGGCATTTGAATTCCTTGGTACGTTCACTTAATACACTATGGCTGGTATTTTAGTCTATCCGGGCTGCTGTAACAAAACACCATAGACTGAATGGCTTATGAACTACAGACATCTGTTTCTCACAGTTCTGGAGGCTGGAAAGTCCGAGATCAAGACATCATTAAGGCTGAGTTTTGGTGAGGTCTCTCTCCTTGGGTTGCAGACAGCTGCCTTCTCACTGTGTTCACATGGTGGAAGGAGAGAGAGGGAGATCTCTGGTGTCTCTCTTTATAACAACACTAATCCCATCATGAAGGTTCCACCCTCGTGACCTAACTGCCTCCTAAATGTCCCAACTCCAAATATCGTCACTTGGGGGTGATTATTTTAACATCTGAAATGGGGCAGGGGGGCAATGGTACAGAAACATACAGACCATAGACACTGGAAATCCTCCAATTCAAGGTCTAAAGAGGACACACTTTTTATTATTGCTGAGTAACAAACTACCCCCAAAATTTAGTAACTTAAAACCATGATAATTATTTATTCTGCTCACAAATCTGCAATTTGGGATGGATTTAGCTGGGTTGTCTCTTCTCTGCTCCGTGAAGCAAGAGCTGAGGCAGCTTTGGAAAGGATGCACTTTCAGGACAGCTCACTCACATAGGCGTTGTGGTAGTGCTGCATACCAGCTGGGAGCTCAGCCAGGGATGCTGGCCAGGGGCCTTATTTCCTCCACACATGAGCCTATCCATGGACTACTTGGGCTTCCTCACAGCATGACATGCTGACTGGATTCCAAGAGCAAGCACTTCAAAAGGACGAGTTTGTAAGCTGTGTCACCATTTATGTCCCAGCCTCAGAGGTCACACAGCATCTCTCCCACTATCGTCACGAGCCCACCTACATGCAAGGGGAAGGAATATAGACCCCATCTCTTATTGGGAAGAGTGTCAAAGTTACATTGCAAGAAGAGCAGGTTACAGCCATTTTTGGAGAACACAACCAGCCACAGTTAGGCCCAGTGATCAACAAGGACACCCAAGCAATAGACTCAGCTATTGCTTCATGGAGCAACCAGAATGAATTCTTCCCAAACCAGCTGAATTTTCCAAAATTGCAGGTTTGTGAGCAAAATTAATAATTATTGTGGTTTTAAGCTACTAAATGTGGGGGTAGTTTGTTACTCAGCAATAATAACCAGCATGTCCTCACAGTGCTAATGGATTTGGAGAGGAGAAAGATAGCTAAACTGATATAGCCAGCATGAAATAATGTCTAACTATTTTTTGAGCACTTTGTATGCATCAGACATCGTGCTAAGCCCTTTTCATGTATTTTCTCACTTACAACTCACAACAACCACATGAAGTAGGCATTATTATCAGACATATTTTGTACCCTACAAAACCGAGCTATGGAGCAGCAAATCACTTGCCTAGAGCTTCACAGCTGGTAATCAAGAGCTGGAATACATTGTGAGATAATACTGGGGACTGGCAGTACTTTGCAGGGAAAGCAACACTGATGTTGTGCTTTGGAGACAGGTGTGTCCAGGAGGCAGGCGGGGGACTCCACGTGGAGGGAACAGCCTCTGCTAAGGATGGAAGTAAGAATGAGAGGTCAGGCAATGTTCCAGCAATGCAGGCAACTCCTAAGAGCTGGAGCTTCAGGTAGAGTGGGGACAGGGGGAGGAGGAAAAGTCAGCGAGCTATAGGCATGGCCATCTCATGGAACACGTCATATATCATGGAACAGAGAACGCAAAGCTAAGGCACAGACTGAGAAGGAACAGTAACCTGAGCTCTGAAGTTGAGAGAGAAAGAGGTAGCTTCCCACAGGATTAACCTGGAGAAGGTTCTTAGAAGGTACAATGAGACTCAGAAAGAACAATCAACTACCCATTTTATCGAAAAGGGAAAAACATTACCAAGGATCTCTTTCCAGAAGGAATCAGTTTACCACCCATGGGACTACACAAGACCCAGGGAAGGCCCTCCTCATCTCTTGAGAGCCCACTACAGAAAGTGGGGCAAGGACCTAACACCATGCCCTGTCACTCTGGCCCTGGTTCTCTTCATCTTGTGAACAAATTTAATGTGTGCATCTCACAATGCAGGTTAGTGTACAAAAATAGAGTCAGGGCTCCCAAAGGCCATACTATGCCTGTCTCTTGCACTTAGGGCAGACAGACAGAAAGACCCAGAAGGTAGGAATAATAAAACGTCCTGGCATCTGTAGATAATAGGAAGCAGCATTATCCACAGGGAGCTAATTTACGGTGATGAGAGTGGAGGACAGTTGTCAAGCAGGCTTTGTGCACCTTCAGGCTGGCTCAGCTTAGCCCCTGACAAGAGCAATCGTGATTCTCACACTCCTCCTCCACCCCCACCCCATGGCATTGTGCTTCTTTCTTAACCTACTGGGTCTGCATCAAAGTCCTTCAAAGGAAAATTAGTTCAATGTTTAAAGCTCTTTGTTGCTAATTAAAAATCCCCTGGATATTTTAAGGTTATCCTCAGAGGGAGGCCTGGAGAATCTCTTGGCACTGAAAAAGAGGGATCCAGCTTCCTGGAGTCTTTCTTAGGTGAGAAAGGAAATTTAAATCTCACCTGCTGGATTCTCTACATACAGGTGCCCAGCAGATTGGTTTCTTCTTTCCATCCTCACCATTTCACAGAGTCCATTCTCTGGTCTGTTCTCCCACACTTCACTACAGGGAAACCATGGGCACGGGCTGAGACACACTGGGACTTGGAGTCCCAGCTCTGCTCTGAAGTAGCTCTGATGTGGGCAAGATAGCTGACATCTCTGAGCCCCAGCACCTCATCTAGGAAATGGAGAAATGACACCCACCTTAGGCAATGGTGTAAGAGTCAGGTTTTTCTTGCTGCATAACCAAGTACCACAAACATAGGAGGTTAAAACAGTGCACTCTTATTATCTCATAGCTTCCCTGTGTCAGGAGTCTGGGCACCGCCTTGTTGGTCCTCTGCACTGGGTCTCTCAAAGCTGCAACTGAGGTGGTAGGTGGGGCTGCGGTCTGATCTGAAGCTCAAGGACCGCTTCTAAGTGCACATGGCTGCTCGCAGAAGTCAGTTCATTGCAGGTGTAGGACTGAGGCCCTCTCTCCTTGCCAAATGGCCCTCTCCATAGGCAGTTCACATCACAGCAGCTTATTTTTTCCAGGGCATGAAGAGAGGCCCTCACTCCAGACTGTATAACACACTCTTATATACGCAGGACCTACAGTCATGCATCCCATCACCTTTGCTGCAGTCTGCTGGTGTATTAGCCTGTTCTCATGCTGCTAATAAAGACATACCCGAGACTGGGTAATTCATAAAGGAAAGAGGTTTCATTGACTCATACTTCCATATGTCCGGGGAGGGCTCACAATCATGGTGGAAGGCAAATGAGGAGCAAAGCCCTGCCTTACATGGTGGCAGACAAGAGAGAGCATGTGCAGATCTCTTGAGACGTATTCACTATCACCAGAAGAGCACAGGAAAGACCCGCCCCTATGATTCAATTACCTCCCATCAGGTCCCTCCCACACCACATGGGAATTATGGGATCTACAATTCAAGATGAGATTTGGGTGGGGACACAGCCAAACCGTATCAATTGGTTAGAAGCAAATCTCAGGTCCTGCCCACACTCAAGGGGAGGGGATTACACAAAGGTACAGATACCAGGAGGAAAGAATTATTGGGGCCATCTTAGTGCCTTTCTGCCCAGTGCCCAACATGGCACCTGGAACCTACTGTGTAGCCAAGAGTAAGTTTTATTGCTATATATGTGATGGTTAACTTCATGTGTCAACTTGGCCAGGCTCTGGTGCCTAGTCACTTGGTTAAACACTAGTTGCTGTGAAGGTACTTTTTAGATGTGATTAGTATCTACAATCAGTAAATTTTGGATAAAGCAGAATGCCATCCATGGTGCAGCTTGGTCTCCCCAGATCAACTGAAGGCCTCAAGAGTAAAGACAGGTTTCCAGAGGAAGAACAAATTCTCAAGACCGCGACATGGAAAGCATACCTGAGTTTCCAACCTGCTGCCCTGCAGAATTCAGACTCAAGACTGTTGTAAGATCAGTATTTACCTGAATTTATAGCATGCTACAGATTTTGTACTTGTCAGACCCCAAAATAATGAGTCAATTCCTTAAAAAAAAAAATGTCATTGTTTTCTTGTCACTGCTGTTATTGCTTTATACAAATCCAGTCAATGACTGAAGATATTCAGTCATTTCAGAATAGATATGTGTATTAAGTATGTACACATTATATATGAGACACCTGTGTATATATCATATAAATTATATATATGATACATGCACATTATATACATATAAACTTGTAACATTAAGCATCTACTATGTGCCAGGCAGTGTGTTAGGAGCTAGAAGGTTGAATACAGTGATAAAATAGATGCATATTATATAAAGATCACACAAATAAAAGTAAAGTTGCATTTGCGACAAATGCAATGAAGGAAGGGTTTGATGTGATAGAGAATGCAACCAGGGGCACCACCTCAGGGGTGGGATAGGGAGGAGAGAGGGGAATCAGGGAGCATCCTTCTAAATGAAATCAGGAGGATGAGTCATTTCTCTGGTATTAATTACTAGGCAATTGCCAGTTAACTACTAGTCAATTGCCACGTGATCAGGCTTCCTATCAGCCCAAGAAAATAGAAGAACGAATTCCCTGAAAAGCCAAAGGGAAGAAAGAGCCAGCATTGTAATGAAGAACTCAGATGAGAGACAGGATCCTAAAGTTGAAGTGGCTCTTTAAGGTCATCTATTCTATCCCTCCAGCAGCTGCTCCCATCTTTTCTACTTCTGGCAAAGTGACCTAAGGCTGTGTTTGAGCCCAATCCAACTTGGACATGTTTCACTCTTGGAAAGCTCTTTCTTAATTGAGCTGAGCTCTGTCTTCCTGTAACATCCATTCCACTCATCTGTCCTGGTGCAAACATTTGGGGCTACGTCAAGACTGTGTCTCCTTTGCAAACAGTCTCTGGCACGTAGTAAAGACTCAAAAAGAAGGTGTTGAATTAATGAGTGAGGGAAGGAAGCACTAAATCAATTCAGAATAGGATCAAAGGAAGGTTTTCTGGATGAAATTCTTTTTAACATACAAATTAAACTAATAAAAGCAATAGGGGAAATTCTCTGAATATTTTTTCATCTAAATTGATTTTGGAGTTTACTTGCCTGAAGGCAAGGAGATAAACCAAACCCTTCAAAGTCTTGTCAGCCTCAGAATTCTAGCCCTTTGAATTATAAAACCATTTTCTCAATCACTCACACATTTTTTCAGCATATCTCATAAGGACGATAATGCTAGACCTACACCAAATGTCAGTAGAATAAATATTCACAGAATAGACTCTGTAAGTGAAGAGATCCAAAGTCAAGAAACCGTTAAATTATTTAACCTGCCCTGTGTCTACTATAAATCAGGTTTCCAAATGAATCATTCCTCCTTTGGTTATTTTGCTTGAATAACAAACATTGCTAAGTAGAAATAATATTTATAAGTGAACCATGATTCCGAATTCATATAGATATATATAACTCTTTCCCTCTTCCCACCAACAACTTTGACTAAAAGAGTCATTGCTATAGGTACTGTGAGCTAACCAGTGGCAAATGTACCACATTCTCAGCATAATAAAGCGGGGAGAAAACAAGAGATGGGAAGAGATGGACATGGGGTGAGAGAGAGAATTCAAGTGAAAAATTAATTTTTGAAGCACAGTTAGAAGTTAACTGATGCCTCTTGAAGGCAATTAGCATCTCATTTGGAGCACTGAGAAAATGGTTAGATGCCAGAGCTGCCTGTCTGAGGTCCAGCCAGGGAAACAGAAACCACACCAGTTATATCTAACAGAGAGAATTTGATATAGGGAATTAGTTAAACAGAAAGTATGCAGAATAAACATGCGGGTTTCTCAGAAGCCCAGATGAGGAACCCACAAATGCAAGGTTGTCTAGAGTCATCCAAAAATGAATACTGCCCAACAGTACCATTTGGAGGGTCCTGAGGCCCCAGGGAAGCCCAGAGACTGAAGGGAGTCAAAAGCAGCTGGATTGCAGGGAGAGATCCCAGATGGGAACTAAAAAGGGTTAGCTCAGTCCGGAGGACACCAACCTGAGCCAGTTTCAACCTTTCTAGTCTCATTAAACTGCCTTGTCACACTCTTGACATGGTGGTATTGAAGGCAGCAACCAAGCACTAGAAGCAGATGCAGCAAGGAGAGGTAAGATAAGCCAATCAACCAGCCACATCACCCAGCTGCAGGCTGGTGGCAGATATGAAGGAAGATGGGAGAGGAAGAAGGTTGAAGTGACATTATTATTAGACTGAGTAAACTTCTCACTATCTAAGATGCACCAGCTCAAGATTCATCCAGGAACAAAAAATGACAAAATGAACCCAGAAAGGGAGTTGAACTGGAAATACTTATAATTCATAAAGTTGCTCTATAAGTTCCCTCTTCTAAATCCAGCTCATTCAATAATTTAGATACTTAATATTACTCATTCAGTTCAATAGATAATGTTATTTTAAAAAAAAAAAAAAAAGCACAGCAGAAGCTTAGTAACAAGCGCCAACATCAGGGCCTATGATGGAGAGTCATAGGGAGTGGTGGGGACAGTGACAAAATGGCAACCAGATATCTGTGTTATCTGTAGAGTTTGGCTGCATCTACATAGAAAAACGTCATGCTCTCTGGGGGCCAGACGCTTACGTGGATTATTTTGGGACTACATGGAAGGCCACAGAACACATTCCTACCCTTCTAAAGGATGTAACTTTCACCTAGCTCCAAGGTATTGTTACCACACAGGCTTTATGGATCCTGTATTAGTCCATTTTCATACCGCTATGAAGAAAAAACCCAAGACTGGGTAATTTATAAAGAAAAAGAGTTTAATGGACTCAGAGTTCCACATGGCTGGGGAGGTCTCACATTTATGGCAGAAGGCGAAGGAAGAACAAAGGCACGTCTTACATGGCAGCTGGGTAGAGGGCATGTGCAGGTGAACTGACCTTTATAAAACCATTAGATCTCATGAGGCTTATTCACTATCATGAGAACAGCATGGGAAAACCCACTCCCATGATTCAATTATCTCCCACCGGGTCCCTCCCACAACACATGGGTATTATGGGAGCTACAATTCAAGATGAGATTTGAGTGGGGACACTGCCAAACCATATCAGACCCAGTGCTGTGAAGTCTGCTGACTCTTCAAGAAAAGCTGAAATTCCAGGTGATTATGTAAACTCTCCTGATCCCCCAACATTGCCAACTAATTCTAAATATCTTTAGAACATTGTGTAAACCTCTAGTTTATGGGCCAAGCAAAACACACCTGCACAGAAGTGTAGTCCAGGAGTTGTTGATGAGACCACAGACCTAAATCTACCTCATGTTTTGTTCATTGCAGAGGCCAAAGCATCCTGGATTCAGGTTCTGGCTCTGAATTTCTTGATTTCTTTAGCTTCTACTTCCTCTTCCGTGAAATTGGAATAGTGAGCCTTATCTTTCATGTTTGCTTTAAAAATTGAATGAGATGAGCCTGTTGTGTGTCTAGCATGGTGCTTGACATAGGATATTAACTCACAAAAGTTATCGCTCAGCTCCTCTTGAAGGGACCAGGGCTCTGAAGCAGAGGCACATGATTAAAACTGAAGAAATTTTATAGCACAGGTGTCTTCATGTAAATGCTGCCTACTCCAAGGGTCCCAGCCTGTAAATCAGAGGGCTCCCTGGGAGCTCAGATTCACCAAGTTAAGATGCAGCAAAAGCCACTTAGGCCCTGTCCTGCCTTGGCCCTCAGCTCCTATGTTCCACCTTCCCAATTTTCCAGCATGTTGAAGAGCTAGAGGCTGGGCAGCAGCACAATTTGTCCCAAGACATACACGGGAGTCTAGTATGACTTCACTCTCCCTTGGAGCCAGCCACTTATGTAAGCTTTTTCAGGACCTCACTCCTGCTCGCTCACAGAACCTCCCTCTAGTTTTCTGTGCCTGAAAGTTCTTGAGGATGACAGGGACTTTTCACAGGGAGGGGTACATAAGAGAGGTGATAGAGTGAATTTAATTCAACGCCACTGCAAAATGATCTTCTGCCGGTAGAATTACTTTTCTTCCTTTTAAATTTACCCTATTTGAGTTTTTAATTATCAAAAGATGGTAGATGAAGTAAATGTTTGTCTCCTTTCTCCTATGCCCCACTTGTATTATATCAAAGGAAAGAACTGTGGAGTCCACAAGGTGAGAGAATGGTGGCAAAGACGTCTATCAGTGGGCAGGAGAATTTGACATATTTTAGGAAACAGAAGGCAGATGTAGCAGTGGTAACTAATTTGGCAAACTGGAGGAAGCACTAGCCCAAAGAGTCTGCAAAGAGGCATCTGGACAGGAAGAGAGTCCAATTGCACCGCCCCCCTCAAAATATCCAGCAAGCTGGAGTCAGAGGAATGCAGTTGAAGATAGCAGTTAAAAGTAATACACAGAAATGCCTACTGCCACCCTCTCCCCAGCTCCAATCCCACACAGAAGGCCAGCAGCAGGTGTACACCCATATGCAGGAAAATAGAAGGCCTCATCCTGGAGAAACTGAAAGAGAATGGTGCAGGAGTCAGAGACATCCAACACCTGAACTCAAGATGGGGACATGTAATTGAAGGACCAAATATGGAGTGATCTTGAGTCTTACCTCCAGTCTCACACCCTAGATACCAAATGCCAGCAGCCAAGAATCCATTCCTCCAGGAGAGAGATTAGAGCATTCACCTGGAGAAGTGGAACAAACCAAAGAAAAGGCCAAGCGCAGTGGCTCACACTCATGCCAGCACTTTGGGAGGCCAAGGAAGGCAGATCACGAGATCAAGAGATCGAGACCATCCTGGTCAACATGGTGAAACCCCATCTCTACTAAAAATATAAAAATTCACCAGGCGTGGTGGCGTGCGCCTGTAATCCCAGCTACTCAGGGGGCTGAGACAGGAGAATCACTTGAACCCAGGACACAGAGGTTGTGGTGAGCCGAGATCGCACCACTGTACTTCAGCCTGGAGACAGAGCAAGACTCCGTCTCAAAAAAGGGAAGGGAAAGGGGAAGGGGAAGGGGAAGGGGAAGGCGAAGGGGAAGGGGAAGGCGAAGGGAAGGGAAGGGAAGGGAAGGGAAGGGAAGGGAAGGGAAGGGAAGGGAAGGGANGAAGGGAAGGGAAGGGAAGGGAAGGGAAGGGAAGGGAAGGGAAGGGAAAGGAAGGGAAGGGGACCACCATAGTCTGGCATTTGGAAACCACCCAAATAAAGGTCAGGCCCCCCATGAAATCACCCAACATTAAGGAAGTACCATCAGACACGGGAGCAAGTCATCCAATATGAAAATAGAAAGAAAATAAACAAATGAGAATGGAAATGAACCCAGAAGAAAGAGATCACACAGTGAACAGGGAACAAATAAAAAAACTCTACTTTTACTATTCCTCTACACGTGCTTTGTTTCGCAAAACAAACACACAATGCTGTTTTATAGCAGAGTGCTCACAGAAATTTAAAAATCTAATTGTCTAATTGCAAAGATAAAAGAAAAAAACTGGTAGATAATTTGTAGAGTATTGAGAAAATGTCCCAAGAAATAAATAGGACAAAATGACATAAAGTTGAAACGTGTAACAAAAAGAATAAAAAATATCAAAGGTCATTCTATAGAGTCCAAAATCCAACAAATAGAGAATTAAGAAGAGGAAATTTTAAAAACAATACAAGAATTTCCTCACAACTGAAAAATATGGCTCTCCAAAAAGTGCCTACTAAGATGGGAAGACACATGTGCACACCCATATACTACATCATCATGAAATTATAGAACTTGAAAACTGAAGAGAATATCCTAAAAGCTTCCAGAGATAAAAAGAATAGTCAAAAGCAATAGATCAGAAATCAGAAATACATCAAGTTTCTCGGTACAAGGTCTTAGAAGACCATAGGGTTTACAAAATTCTGAAGGAAAGTAATTTTCAAGTTAGAAGTGTATACCCAGTTGGAATATTCTTCACATGTAAGGAGAGAATGAAGACCTTTTTAGGCATACAGAGACATGGAGAATTTACTTTCAAAGCATTCTTTCTTAGGATACTATTAAAGACATGCCTGGCAGAATTGAAGAGTAAATCAAAAAATGAGGTAGATATGATGCAGAAAACAAAATCTAACACAAGAGACCTAGTCCCCCGGCTTCCACCTGTATCTGTTCTCCACAGAAAAGCCAGAAGGATCCTTTGAAAATATATGTCCTTTCTGCAAAACCCTCTTTTCCTGCCTCATCTCACAGAGTGCAGACCAACATCCCTCCAGTGGTCTACAATGTCCTGCATGCATGACCTCCTTGCACCTCTGACTCATCTCCTGCTGCTCTCTCTTGCACTCGCTTAGCTCCAGCCATGCTGCCTCCTTTTCTATTTGAACCTTCCAAATGCATCCCTACTTTAATGCCTTTGCACTCTTCAATTTTGCTGGACCACACCTCATGGAAATTTCCTAAGAAACAGTCATTGTACTTGAATACTCTATGTCCTTGCACAGAAGGTCTTTATTTTATCCTTATATTTCAGTGGTAGTTTGACTAGGTGTAAAATTCTAAACTAAAAAGATTTTCCTCAGTTCGTTCTGCCTAGAAGCCTTTTTCCCTGGATATCCCTGTGATTGTTTTCTTCACTGCCTTTAATCTCTGTTCCAATGCACTTTATCAAGGAGGACTCCACTGATCATCGTACAAAACAGTGACCCCTTCTCTACTTCCATCACTCCTTATCATCTTTACCCTATTTTTCTCTCATCACCAATTGATATGTTACTATTTATTCAGTTAGTTTATTTTATGGCACCAGCCTCTGGAATGTGAAAACCATGAAGGCAGGGATTTTTGCTTTGTTTACTGCTATATCACACCCATAATAATGCCTGGTTTGCGAACAGAAGGGAGAAAGAAAGGGAGGGAGGGGGGAGAGAAGGAGGAAGGGATGGAGAGAGGAAGGCAGGGAGGAATTTGAGTAACCAGCAGCATTAGAGAACAACCATTCATGTTAAAACAGGAAGAGTGGTAACTCTGGAATGGGGGGGGGGGGGTCCATGGAAAAAAATGAGAACTCTATAGCATAAGTCATTTAATGGAATATTTAGAAAAAAATAAGAAGAGATAGTAAATTATTTGAGAAAAAAAAAAGCAGGAAGAAAACATAGGAGAAATTCTAGATGACCTTGGGTATAATTATGACTTTTTAGACACAACATCAAAGACACTATCCATGAAAGAAATAATTGATAAGCTGGACTTAATTCAAATTAAAAACTTTCACTCTGTAAAAGGCACTGTCAAGAAAAGAAAAAGACAAGCCTCCCAAGACTGGGATACAATAGTTGCAAAGGGCATATCTTATAAAAACTGTTACCCAAAATATATTTTTTAAACTCTTAAAACTCAATGATAAGAAAACTAGCAACTCAGTTTTAAAATAGGCGAAAGACTTAAACAGGCACTTCACCAAATAAGACAGAGAGATGGCAAATAAGCATAGGGAACAATTCTCAACATCTTGTGTCATTAAGAAATTGCAAATTAAAACAATGAGATACTACTAGGCACCTATGAGAAAGGCCAAAATCCAAAACACGGATAACACCAAATGCTGGTGAGGATATGGAGCAACAGAAACTATCATGATTCATTGGTGGTAGGTTTGCAAAATGGTACAGCTACTTTGGAAAAGAGTTTGGCAGTTTCTTAAAAATTAAACAGACTGGGGGCCAGGCGAGGTGGCTCACGCCTGTAATCCCAGCACTTTGGGAGGCCAAGGTGGGCGGATCACGAGGTCAGGAGATGGAGACCATCCTGGCTAACACGGTGAAACCCCGTCTCTACTAAAAATACAAAAACTTAGCCGGGCGTGATGGCGGGCGCCTGTAGTCCCAGCTACTCGGGAGGCTGAGGCAGGAGAATGAACCTGGGAGGCGGAGCTTGCATTGAGCCGAGATGGCACAGCTGCACTCTGGCCTGTGCGACAGAGCGAGACAACATCTCAAAAGAAAAAAAAAAAAAAATTAAATAGACTCTTACCAGCAATAGCACTCCTTGGCATTTACCCAAAATAATTGAAAATTTATGTCCACACAAAAACCTGTACACAAATGTTTATAGCAACATTATTAATAATTGCCAAAACTTGGAAGCAACCATGAGGTCCTTCACTAGATGTATGGATAAACTGGTACATTCAGACAATGATATGTTATTCAGCTCTTAAAAGAAACAAGCTATCAAGTCATTGAAAGACATAAAGTCAACTTAAATGCATATTGCTAAGTGAAAGAAGCCAACATAAAAAGGCTACATACGGTATAATTTCAACTATACGACCATTCTGGAAAAGGCAAAACTATGAAAACAGTAAAAAGACAGTTGGTGCCAGGGATTAGTTGGTGGAAGGGATGAATAGACAAGGTACAGAGGATGTTAGAGGGCCATGAAACAATACTATGTAATATTGCAATAGTATCCAGTATACATTTGTTTAAACCCATAAAATGAACCTTAATGTAAACGACAGACTCTAGAGTGACAATGATGTGTCAGGGTAGGTTCACTAACTGTAACAAAGGGGTCGCCCTGGTGGGAGATGTTGATAATGAAGGAGGCTGTGCGTGAGTGGAGATGGGAGCATATGGCAAATCTCTGTACCTTCTGCTTAAATTTACTGTGACCCTAAAACTGCTCTAAAAGAGTCTGTTAAAATAAATAGATAAATAAATAAATAGCCAGGTGTGGTGGCTCATGCCTGTAATCCTAGCACTTTGGGAGGCCAAGGTGGACGGATTGCCTGAGCTAAAGAGTTCAAGACCAGCCAACCCAGTCTCTACTAAAATACAAAAAATTAGTGGGGCATGGTGGTGTGTACCTGTAGTCCCAGCTACTCAGGAGGCTGAGGCAGGAAAATTGCTCGAACCGGGAGGCAGAGGTCGCAGTGAGCCAAGATCAAGCCACTGAACTCCACCCTGGGCGACAGAGCAAGACTCCATCTCCAAAAAAAAAACAAAAAAAAAAACGCTGTATGAAACCCTTTTAATGACTTGATAGCTCATCTGAAAAATAGAGCACCTTCTATTCAATAACTCTTGAGTCAAAGGATGAAAACATTGAAACTGAAACTGAAAAAATAACAATACAACTACATTACAGAACCCCTGAGCTACAGCTAAAGCAGTACCATCAGAAAAATCATAGACTTTAATGCTAATATGAATAAATAACAAAGATTGAAAGTAATGGTTTAAGAATTCAACTCAAAAAGCTAGAAAGAAAAAATAAAAATAACTAAACCACAGGAATGAATTAAAATTAAGAACAGAAATAAATGATTTAGGAAACAGAAAGTGTTAAAAATAAACCTAGAGAGCTGTTTTTTAGAAAAAAAGTAGTTTTTAAAAATTATAGCTCGCTAGCCAAGAAAAGAAGAAAAAGTACACATACTGACAAAAAAAATTTGAATGGGAAAATGACAGACACAGAGGAAATTTAAAGAATCACGAGACAAGTTAGTTCAATAGTAGGTAGATAAGTTTGTAATTTGGATAAAATAAATTATTTTCTAGGAAAACATGTTACATGAACTCATTAACATCAAAGGAAAAAATATAATAAGACAAATTTCTATTTAAAAGATGGGTAAAATTGTGAAAAAGAGACATACACGACAGGGGGCAGTGGCTCATGCCTGTAATCCCAGCACTTGGGAGGCCGAGGCGGGTGGATCACCTGAGGTCAGGAGTTTGAGACCAGCCTGGCCAACATGGTGAAACCCTGTCTCTACTAAAAATACAAAAATTAGCTGGGCATGGTGGCAGGCACCTGTAATCCCAGCTATTCAGGAGGCTGAGGCAGGAGAATCCCTTGAACCCAGGAGGCAGAGGTTGCAGTGAGCTGAGATCACGCCATTGCACTCCAGCCTGGACAACAAGATCAAGATTCCATCTCAAAAAAAAAAAGAGAGCGACATACACATATACACACAACCAGTTTCCCAGGTAAATTCAACCAACAGTTTAAGAAAATACAAAAATTCTAAGTAAATATGAGCAAGTAGAATCCAGCATCATATAAAAAAAAATACAATATGACTAAGTTTTCATATCAGTACTGCAAAGATAACATAATAATTGAATATGCATTAAAATATCTATTACTGTATTTATAAAAATCATGATCATCTCCTTAAATGCTGCAAATAGTTTGATATAATATTCAACATCAATTTTAGAAATTTTTAATTAAAAAATTGGTTTCTTCTTAAATGTGATCTCATGTTGCTGTGAGCTGAATGTTGGTGTCACCCCAAAAAGTCACATGTTGGAACCTAATACCCTAAGTGATAATTTTCAGAGGTAAGGCCCTTGGGAAGTGATTAAGTCATGAGGGTTCCACTCTCATGAATGGGATTAATTCTCTTATAAAAGAGGCTTCAGAAAATTCCCTTGCTTCTTCTGTCATGTGAGGACACAGCAACAAGCCAACATCTACAAAGCCATTTCCAGACGTCAAATCTGTTGGCACCTTGATCTTGGACTTCCCAACCTCCAATACTGTGAGCAATAAATTTATCTTGTTTATAAATAACCCAGTGTAAAGTATTTTGTTATCACAGTACAAATGGACTAACACATACAAAGGTATGCAGTTTACTCTCAAACAACATAGAGATTAAGGACACAAACCCTCCATGCAGTCGAAAATCCACACATAACTTCTCCCTGATAATTTAACTACTAATAGCCTACTGTTGACTGGAAGCCTTATAAATAACATAAACAGGGCAGACGTGGTGACTCACGCCGGGTCCCAGCAGTTTGGGAGGCCAAGGCGGGCAGATCACTTGAGGCCAGGAGTTCTAGACTAGCCTGGTCAACATAGTGAAATCCCCATCTCTACTAAGAATACAAAAAATTAGCCAGGCATGGTGGCACACCCCTGTAATCCCAGCTACTTGGGCGGCTGAAGCACAAGAATCGCTTGAACTAGGGAGGTGGAGGTTGCGGTGAGCCGAGATCAGGCCACTGTACTCCAGCCTGGACAACAGAGTGAGACTCTGTCTCTAAATACATAAATAAATAATACAAACAGTTGATTAACACATGTCTTCTATGTTATATTATTAGAGTAGGTAGTTAGGCAGACATGAGAAGAGCAAAAAAGGGCTCCCCTAGGAATGTCAGGTGACCAACAGATGACGGTTTGGCAGTTGTAAAACTGCCTTTCTGAAAATGTATAGGAAGGCAGTCTCCCAATAGATAGAACTAACACCCAAAGCTGGTGATCCATAGCCTCCTGATAAGATCTCAGGAGTTGGGTGAGCAGACTCAAACATGCACAGGAAGAAGCAAAATGGCAGATGTAAGAGCTTCCTTTAGAGGCATTTGACCCACAAAGGAAAATCACTCCCAGAGAACATGAGCACAAGCTTAGTAAATGTATTACGCGTGCGGTCACTCTCCCGAGTGCAGACCAACACTGCGCATGTGGCAGCTGAGCAACAGCCTTCCCCAAGGGAAGGATTAAAGGAGGAGAAAATAAAACCCCAGAACCATGCCAATGTATAAAATCCCAGGTCAAGGGCTGAACGGGTCACTTGGATAGCTCAAGTTTCCTGCTTGGCCCCCTTCCAAGTGTACTTTGCTTTCTTTTGCTCCGGCTCTAAAACTTTTCAATAAACTCTCACTCTTGCTCTAAAACTTGCCTCAGTCTCTCCCCCTGCCTTAAACCTACTTCTGCCTCTTGGCTAATTTATTTTCTCTGAGGAGGCAAGGATTGAGTTTGCTGCCAACCCATATGAATTTGCCACTGGTAACAATATGCATTATATACTGTATTCTTGCAATAAAGTAAGCCAGAGAAAAGAAAATGTTATTAAGAAAATCATAAGAAATTGTATTTATGTACTATTAAGTGGAAGACGATCATTGTAAAGGCCTTTATCCTCACCATCTTCATGTTGAATAGGCTGAGGAGAAGGAGGAAGAGGATAACTTGATCTTGCTGTCTCAGGGGTGGCAGAGGCAGAAGAGATGGAACAGTTGGAAGGGGAGGTAGGAGAGACAAGCATACTTAGTGTAACTTTTATTGAAAAATGTCCACCCATGAAATATTTTTCAACTTTATTGAAAAATATGACTGGCCCATGCTATTCAAGTGCATGTTGGTCAAGGGTCAACAGATACACAGGTAGATAGACACATCTATATAGCTATCTAGATATATACATGCACACACATACAAACATATATGCCTCATGGTAAATGCTAGAGGCTTCCCTACTAGTGTCAGGAATAAGACAAGGATGTTCCCTGTGCTGGTCATCTCCCTCTTTGTGTCTCTCAGTCCACTGTTTACTTCTCCGTCTGCTCTTGCCCAAGAAGCAAGTTCACCTATGTCATCAACAGGATACTTTATGTCAGACTGCTCATGGGGTTCAACCAATGGAGAGTACTGGCGGATCAGAGGGAGGGAGAGAGTGGGACTAAGTATCATTTTCCTGTTTTCTCACTGTCATTGCAGGTTGACTGTGATCCTCAACTAAAAACCATTGCTCCTGTCTGACGGCCCCCTTCACACAGCTCTCTCTGGCTCCAAGCTCCAAAGCTTCTCCCTCCCTGTACCCATCAGGCTTAGAGGAAGTAAGGGTTTCCCATGGTCGCTACACAGAGTCCTGCACCACGATGTCTCCCCACACCTTGCTCGCTTTGGAAACAGCCCATTCATTAAATTTTTCTCAAATCACCCAATTTAGATATCAAATCACCCACTTGTTCCAATATCAGAGCTTTGACTTCCTCTCCACTACAATTTAACTGTCTGATGCAATTAGATGTAAGGAAGAAATTAAAGTACATAAATGATAAAGAAGAGAGTAAAAGTATCATTATAATCAGGCAATATTATTTCATATCTGAAGAAATTAGAAAAAAAACTAAAACATTATTATAAACAATATAAAAATTAAGTTGTATGATTACAAAATCAATTTACAAGATTATTAGATTATACACAAGTTAGGAAATACAATGGAAGAAAATAACAGAGAAGATTGAATATATGAGAATAAAAATATTAAGAAATGTGTAAGATTCACCTAAATAAAACCTTACAATGCTACCGAAGGACATACTTGAATAAATTAAAAGGCATACTCCATTTTGTTGAGATAGGAAGACTCAGTATTTTTTTTTTTTTTGAGACAGATTCTCACTCTGTCACCCAGGCTGGAGTGCAGTGGTGTGATCTCAGCTCACTGCAACCTCCACCTCCTGGATTCAAGTGATTTTTCTGCCTCAGCCTCCCAAGTCGCTGGGACTACAGGCATGCGCCACCACGCTTGGCTAATTTTTGTATTTTTAGTAAAGACGGGGTTTCACCATATTGTCCGGGCTGGTCTCAAACTCCTGACCTTGTGATCCGCCTGCCTCAGCCTCCTAAAGTGTTGGGATTACAGGCATGAGTCACCAAGCCCAGCCAGGAAGACTCAATATTTAAAGGGTGTCATTTTTTTCTACATTAATACATAAACTCAATGTGGTCATCAATTAAAAATATAGAACACAATCTGATTCTAAAGTTCATATGGAAATGTGCAGAAAGGCAGAAAAAATTTTGAAACAAAAAGTTGAGGAGATATTTGTCCTACTAGACATTAAAGTATTTAATAAAACTAAAGTGAAAATATTGTGGTAATGGCACATGAATCATTAGATCAGAGCAACAAGATAGAAAGCACAGACATAGACCAAAATTGCTATTAAAATCTAAAATACTATTAAAATGGCATCAAATGTCACTAGGGGAAATTCAGCAAATCAGTGGTGTTGGCAACTGAGTAGGTATTTAGAGAAAAAATTGTTAGGTCTCTATCTCAATCCTTAGAACAAATGAAATTAATTCCAAATAGATGAAAAATATTTAATATAAAAACGAAACCAAAATTATGCCAGAAGAAACATGGAGACTTGTCTTTTTTTAAGTTCTTGAAGTGAGGCAGGCCAGGAGCCACACTGCTATCTCAGTTAGAAATTGCATTCTAGGTATATAGAGACTTCATAACAACATGATAGACCATTGCTGCAGATGGTTCATGATATCAGAGGTGTCAAATGTAAGGTCTCTGAAATTATTCTGATACTTAATTCACAAACTAAGGATGGCTGCTGGAGCTCCAGTCACCCTGTCACCTTTTCTGCTTCCCAGACAACTGGAAACAGAAAAGCAAAAGGAGCTTTCACAGAAGGCCCATTTGGTAAATTCCCCTTTCTTCTCATCCATCAGCCTTAATCTGCAAAGAAGCTAGAACATTAACCAGGGTTCTTAATAAGGAAAGAGAGTAAAATAAATATTGGGTAGATAATTGGAAGCCTCTGCCCAAATTGCAACATTTTTAAACTATTAAAAAAAAAAAAAAACTAATTTTAGGCTTACAGAAAAAGTACAAAACAAGAGCAGAGAGTTTTTACATTCCCTCACCCCTCTCCTCAGCTTCCATTAATGCTGACATCTTACATAATCATACTACAATTATCAGAACCAGGAAATTTGTGCTGGCATAATACTAAAGACCTTATTCAAATTTCACCAACTTTTCTGCCAGTGTCCTTTTTTCAGTTCCAGGATCCTATCCAGGAAACCATGTTGCATTTAGTTATTTCTCCTGCAGCTCCTGTATCTGTAACAATTCCTCAATCTTTCATTACCTTGGTTGGCACTTTTGAAAGTATTGACAAGTTATTTTGTCAAATGTTCCTCCATTCGAATTTATCTGATGTCATCTCATTTACAACTGCAAAATTTGATTAGATAAAAAAATGAAAATGTCTACATGAAAGAAACACTATAAACAAAGTTAAAAGATAAACCCCAAACTGCGAGTCATATTCCAACAAAAAGCCAATTTCCCTCATACATAGTGTCTACAATAAATAGAATGTACAATTCATAGAAAAATTGGCAAAACATGACTAATAAATAGTTCACATAAAAGGAGTTATATTGACTCTTAAATATACAAAAAATATACTAAAACTCATTCATAGTAAAAGAACTACAAAATAAAACTATAATCACATCTCACTGTACTATTTTTATCGGATTGGCAAAGAGTAAGTCAAGTCACTTACCAAACAAGAAATCATTTCATGCTTGCAAAACACTTGAGAAACAAATTACATTGATGAAAATGTGAACTGGTATACTCCCTTTGAAGAACAACTTCACAATATCATTCAAATGTAAAATGCTTGTATTGTCTGACCCAGAAATTCCACATACAGGAAATTTTCTTTTAAATAGACCACAAACACGCATATGAAATGACATGTGTATACAGTATGCATTCCAGACCTGATAATAACCTGAATTTCCATCAATAGACCAGTAGTTAAATAAATTTTGGTCCATTTATGCAATAGAATACTATACAGCCATTATAAAGAATAAGGCATGCTTATATGTGTTAATGTAGAATACTGTCTACCATGTATTGTTTTTAAGAAAAAAAGAAGAATGGATAATGTGTATCGTATGCTATTTCAAGGGGAAAAGGAAAATATATACATATGTGCTTGCATGTGCATAAAATTTCTCTAGAAGGATACATAAGAAATGTGGGTTTCTCCATGGAGGAATCTGCCTGCTGGGAGAGAACGATGGTAGAAAAACTTATTTTTCAGTGGAAATGCACAAAATTACCTATGTTATAAAAGAAAAGCAATCATAGCAAAATATTTGACTGTCCAGGAAACCATGTTTCTAGAGTCGTAATGATATGAATGCTTTTTTATTGATTTAACTAACAATTGTAAGACAGTGTCATCTTATGGGGGAGACAAGGGAGGGGAGGGTCAGGTGAGGCAGTGCCAAGGAAATAAATGCTGTTACCCCAGGAAGACCTGGGCAATGTCCAAAATAGAAAAATCAGGAAAGTGCAGTATGAACATATTGTTTAGAAGTGTGGGGAAGAAAAGACAACTGAAATATTTAAAAAGTGATTGCCTGTGGGATGATGGCCAAGCCAGTGGTGGATTTGGGGGCTGAGCCTCCGTTTTCATTACAAATCTTTTTTATACACTCAGATTTTTAAAATGTGCAAGTTTTACTTTGATAACATTGCAGTACACAGATAATTGGTTATAGAAAGTGCACAAAATTGTAAAATTGTAAAGGAAACTATTACTAATTGACATGCACACAAGCCTTCCATTTGTTCTCACCCCTAGGATAACCACATTGTCATCCCGACACCTTTGCATGCATTTCTCTATGTCTATACAAATATAAATGCATATGTGAACACGAGTCATTATATGTCACATAGCTGTGTCTATCTGTATACATACGTGTGTATATACAATACAAATATATAAGTATATATAAACATATAAGTATCTTATATGTAATATATACATATATGTGTATTGTGGGGATTTTTTTCTTTTTTGTTTCTTGGTTTTTTTGGCTGCTGCACAGGCAGAGCAGGGCTGTCCCATAGACAGAGTGGCCCAGAGAAGCCTCACACACCTGTAATCCCAGATACTAGGGAAGGTGAGGTGGGAGGATCACTTGAGCCCCGAGGCCAGCTCAGGCAACAAAATGAGACAAGAAAGAAAGAGAGAAAGAGAGAAAGAGAGAGAGAGAAAGAGAAAGAGAGAAGGAGGGAGGGAGGGAAAGAGGGAGGAAGGAAGGGAGAGGAAGAAAGAGAGAAAGAGAAGGAGGGAGGGAAGGAAAGAAGAAAGGAAAGGGAGAAAGGGAGAGAGAGAGTTCATTAACCTGGCTCTCCTCTCTCAAGTTACCAAGTCCCCTCCGTAGTCAGAGTGTTCTGGCCTCTTACTGGTTGTGTGTAGAGTGTGCACAGGTCGGGTTGTTGGGGTCTTTCCAGCATTTGCTGAGGCCAGTGATGTGATTGGGCCTTACCCCTGTAGCAGCCATGGGGTGCCCTGCTCAGAGCTGCCTTCCTGAGACAATCTTGGGTGAGGAGTGCAATCGGCTGACATTCTTTGGCTGCAGCACCTTTAGGACTTGCTGAAGTGTTTGAGCCAAGGCCATAGTCTCCTCAGCAGCTGCCAGACAGTGATGGAGCCCACTGCAGTACTAGGCCTGGCCACTTTTGCCCCTTAGGGACACTGTGGGCAGCCTTTGTCCTGAAGCTCCACTGGGGAAGGCTAACTTCCCAGAGCTGCATGGCAAGCCTTCTTTACGCCTTTTCTTGCACAGACAGCAGACCCACCTCATGGTCTGCAACTTTCTCTGCCTAGTCTTGTACCTTCTCCTTTTTATCTTTCACACGCATTTACCTCCAAAATAGTCTGCACTTCTGTGTCTCGCCAGCTGCTTCCCAAAGGACCTAAACTGACTCATTTCTCAGCCGAGGAATGCCAAAGGAGCCTCACTGCTCTTAGGTTTATTCCACTCAACCAGTAAGTCAGCTCCCAACCATGCAGTACACAAATATTCCTGTGCCTCCTTGTGGGGACCCTCCAGCTTTCTGGGGTCAGCAATATGGGCAGCCTCCCTTGGAGCAGACAGTGCAGAGGCCTGGAAGTTCTCAAGGGGTACAATTAGAGGAAGCTCTGGGCTGCTGGGAGAGGCAGGACTTCTGTGCATGAGTCCCTCGTGTTCACCCTGTGTCCTGGAAAATGCTAGCCTCCACCTCTTCCTTTGAGAGCTTGGGGGAACTTGCTGCCTCACTGGCCTTGGTTGTTGAATTACTCCATAGAGGAAGAGGGTCTTGGAGATGTGCATGCAAGCTGCCATATTCCCAGAATTCCCTAGTAGTGATACAGGAAGAAAGCAAGGGATGGAGGGGTGTCCAGGTATAGGCCAACGAGGAGGGAGAATGGTAGGGGTCACCCAGCACAGATGTGACCCACTCTCATCTCAGCATTGCCTCCTGGACAGATCTCTGGTTGCCCTGAATTCATCTAAACAGTACAGCATAGATTTTGGCCTAACGAGATTAATCTCACTGACTAATTACTTTCATTTTGTGGGTATACACACACTACCAAACTGTCACAAGAAAATCAAAACTACACAGGATTTTCAGACTGGTATCCACTCTCCCAGAAGTTCTGAATCCTTCAAGTCAGTTTCTGTCACTAAGTCTTTTCAGATAATGTAGGAGAAAAAAAGTGACAAGGAATTTAAAAAATCAAAGAAGCAGTAGCCCAACAAAAGCATTATGTTCTTCCTACTCAGTATCGATCATATGTCATTAACTGTTGGATTGTTTTCCACCTTTTCACTTCAAAATTATTCCAGGAAGAAATGAATATTTTTCAGCAGGTGACCAAGATCATCAAATGTACTTCTGAACTCTTCTAATGAAAGACAATTACTTTATGTTGCCTTAGGCTCTTTCCAGCCAACAGAATGTCAATGTCAAATTCTCCAATTAAAAGGGACATTTTTGAAAAAGACTGATGAAACTTAAAAGAATAAAGTTGGTTTAACAACCATGCCGGCAATCAGAACTTCCTAGGGGCTAGCATAACAGCTACTGCTGTGTAGTAAAAAAACACACAAAGTCTGGAGGCATGGGTTCAAGTCCCAAATTTGCCCCATAAGTCATACTACCTGGGCAAATCGTCTACCCCACTGGGCCTCAGTTTCCTCATGTTTCAGATGATGGGTTTTCAAAACGTTTAGCAGTGAACTTCTTTTCCAACAAATCTTGCCCTATTAAAAGAAGGTAGAGGCCAGGCGCAGTGGCTCACACCTGTAATCCTAGCACTTTGGGAGGCTGAGGCAGGAGAATCACTTGAGGTCAGGAGTTTGAGACCAGCCTGGCCACCATGGTAAAACCCTCTCTCTACTAAAAATATGAAAATTAGCCTGGCGTGATGGCGCATGCCCATAGTCCCAACTACTCAGGAGGCTGAGGCAGGAGAATCGCTTGAACCCGGAGGCAGAGGTTGCAGTGAGTCGAGATCACGCCACTGCACTCCAGCCCAGGTGACAGAGTGAGACTCTGTCTCAAAAAAAAAAAAAAAACGAAAAAAGAGGGTAGAGTTCCTACCTTGTAAAAGCACCTGAGCACCTGTTATGGGCTGAATTACATCCTCTCCAAGAAAGACATGTTGGCGTGCTAACTCCCAGTATCTCAAATACTTGTAAAGACTTATTTGGAAACCAAGTCTTTACAAGAGTAACCAAGTAAAATGAGGTCATTAGGATGGGCTCTAATCCAATACGACCAGTATCCTTTTAAAAGGGGGAAATCTGGACACAGAGACGTGCAGTGAGGGAAGACAATGTGAAGAGACACAGAGAGAAGATGGCCAACTACAAGCCTGAGGCTACCAGAAGCCCAGAGGAAGGTCTGGAACAGATCTCAATCCTACACACACACACACACACACACAGACACACACACACACACACACACCCTGATCTCCCAGTGCCTTCAGAGGAAGTATAGCCCTGCCAACACCTTGATTTCAAACTTCTGGCATCCAGAATTGTGAGACAATAAATTTCTGTGGTCCTCAGCTACCCAGTTTGTAGCACTTTGTTATAGAAGTCCTAGAAAGCTAATATAGCCTGAATGCCCAGTTAAAATCCTCCACTGTCTGTAGAGTCCCACAGAGCACAACCCAAAGCCCCCTGAATTAAATAATGGCCAAGAGCCCCACTGCCTCTTCTAGTTCATGAGAGCTGGTGTTCTTACAGGACCCTGGGGCCCTAAAACTTCTGAGCGCTCATCAAGAGGACATTCCTGCATGTGACATTTGAAGGCGAAGTGTGTGCATGTATTCCATGCCTTTAAAAATTACTAAATTGGCTGGGCGCGGTGACTTATGTCCATAATCCCAACACTTTGGGAGGCTGAGGTGGGTGGATCACCTGACGTCAAGAGTTTGAGACCAGCCTGGCCAACAGACTGACAAAACCCCATCTCTACAAAAAATACAAAATTAGTTGGGCATGGTGGTGGGTGCCTGTAATCCCAGCTACTCAGGAGACTGAGGTAGGAGAATCTCTTGAACCCAGAAGGCGGAGGTTGTGGTGAGCAGAGATTGCAGGACTGCACTCCAACCTAGGGGACAGAGTGAGACTTCATCTCAAAAATAAATAAATAAAAATAAATTAAATAAATAAATAAAATAAAAATAAATTAATTAAATTAAAATAAATAAAAATTACTAAATTGCATATGGTTTAACTGCTACACTCTTAATGGTAGAATTTTATTGACTGAATGTGTGATGCCCTAATCCTGATTTTTTAAAAAAAGAACCTACCTCTTTGGGTCTGTTTTAAAAATAGATAGATGACAGAGAGACACATGGAGAGGGATATTAAGATTACATTTGTAACTTCATAGCTACGTGAGCCATGTCTAAAAGTGCTTGAACATCAGCCAGGTGCAGTAGCTCACAAATGTAATCCCAGCACTTTGGGAGGCCAAGATGGGCGGATCACCTGAAGTCAAGAGTTTGAGACCAGCCTAGCCAAAATGGCAAAACCCCGTCTCTACTAAAAATACAAAAATTAACTGAGTGTGCTAGTGCATGCCTGTAATCCCAACTACTTGGGAGGCTGAGGCAGGAGAATCGCTTGAACCTGAGAGAAGGAGGTTGCTGTGAGCTGAGATCGTGCCACTGCACTCCAGCCTGGGAGACAGAGTGACACTAAATCTCAAAAAATAAAAGTGCTTGAAGGCACAATCATTTGCCAGAAAGAAATCTACCCATTAGACAACAGCAGAAACACACAAAAGTCAGTCCTTTGCTTGTCCCATTGTCACCCAGAAGTCAAGACCTCAAGACCAGCCTAGCCAACATGGCAAAATCCCGTCTCTACTAAAAATACAAAAATTAGCTGAGTGGTGGTGCATGCCTGTAATCCCAATTACTTGGGAGGCTGAGGCAGGAGAATCCCTTGAACCAGGGAGACAGAAGTTGCAGTGAGCTGAGATGATGCCACTGCACGCCAGCCTGGGAGACAGAGTGAGACTCCATCTCAAAAATAAAAGTGCTTGAAGGTACAATCCATTGCCAGAAAGAAATCTTACCATTAGACAACAGCAGAAACACACAAAAGTCAGTCCTTTGCTTGTCCCATTGTCACCCAGAGAAGTGTCTATAAGGCCCCTTGTGCTGCTCTCACCCCATCCCTACTCCTCCTGGAAAAACCCCCCGCTCCCAGTCCACCAGATTGGAGGACTCTTGAGGGCTCCTTTAACTGCAGAGTCTAGATTCTTCCAAATAAAACACAAGACAGACCAGCAATCAGTTCTCCTATCAACCTGGGCTGCCACTTATAGTACAACTTAGACAGACCAGCATCAGCAGCTTCTTTTTCATGCTTACACACACACACACAAAAAAAACTTAGAAGATGCAAGACAGAGAAAAGAAACAAGAAGGGTTGAGGGTGGGACAGAAGTGGAAAAAATCCCATTCTGCCATCTATTTTATCCATGTTCTATCCATATGGATATACATTCAGACAAATATTTCTGTATTTACACTTAGATCGTACCAAGACAGGACATAAAATCGTAATGGGGGAGAAAAGTTGCTGACTTTAAAAAGCGATGAGAGACTGCAAGAAAGAGACTGTTTCCAATGATGATACCTCAGAGTTAGAGTCCAAGTCATACACAGTGACACTAAATTTGAGCCATTGGATACCATCACAGAGATGCTGTCATTGTTGCCACATACCCTTTCTGGAAGAGGTCAGTAGGTTCTCCTGGCCAGGCATGGTGGCTCATGCCTATCATCCCAGCACTTTGGGAGGCTGAGATGAGAGGATTGCTTGAGGCCAGGAGTTCAGGACCAGCTTGGGCAACATACCAAGACCCCCATTGCTACAAAAAAAACCTTTTTAATTGTCTGACAGGGTTGCACACACCTGTAGTTCTAGCTAATCGGGAGGCTGAGGCAGGAGGATGGACTAAGCCAGGAGTTTGAGATTGCGGTGAGCTAAAATCGTGCCACTGCATTAAACAACAGAGTGAGTCTGGCCAATAGAGCAAGACTCTGTCTCTATGAAAAGAAGAGAGAGAGAGAGAGAGAGAAAGTTTCTCCTATGAAATTATGAAATGGAGCCTTGGGTGCCACGCATCCTTGGCTCAGACAGAAAGAGTCACCAAGGGAGCGAATAGAAAGCACAATTGCTGCCCTATCTCCAAGTCTCTGTGTGTTGCACTCTTTGCATTCATTGTTTCATTTAATCCCACAGCAGAAGCACTATTTATCCTCATTTATGATCAGGAAGGAAACTAAAGCCCATATGGTTTAGCAAATTTCCCACGTTGCATGACCAGAAGGACTCTCCAGTTTCTAGAACCTTGGGTTGTCAACATAGGAGAAGTTGTTCTCACCTTTCCCATAGGAAGCAGGACACCTTCCCAATAGTCTTTATATTCCTCAAGTCCATGCCTTGGATCCTTTCTCAGACCTACAGTCGCTGTCCTCCAGGTGCCCACTCTCCTCTCTAGAGATGATTGAGAAGCCACCTGGCATGAGGACCTGAAGGAACCTACTCAGTCACTTCCTTCCTGGGAGACGCTGGGGAATTGTTCTCACCCCTTCCAAGACTCGCTCTCCTCCAATGCAGGGTGGGGGTAAATATTGCTCACCTTTTGGTGTGTTATGTGCATGCAATGGGTTAGCAAACTAAGGGCACAAAAAATGGAGGCTTGTGAACATCAGCAAAGATGATAATAACCTTGCATGATTTTTATTTATTTGGTGGGGATCTTCACCCAAGTAAAAGATCTTCAGTTCCACAGGTCCTACACAGAGGTAGGACCTCTCCCAGAAAGAGGAGGTCTGCAAAATTCTCTGTGCTCGTTTTCAGTTCCAAAATTTCAGTTCCTCCGGGTATGCACTGAAACCCCGCCTATGAGTAGCATCATCAGTGGAAACAACCGTCCGTCCTATTTAGTCAGTTGCCAAATTCAAAGATGTCAACTGAAAGACTTTTTTAGAGCTTTCTGAACCTAGTTTTGTATTGGCATCCTGTCTAGTATCTTCCCTGTGAAACAAAATAAAAATCCCATTGGCATATATTTTAAAATTCAAATGAGTTAGAATCTCATTTTAACCATTAGGAGAAATTATTTGCAGCTCCTTAGAGATGCCCTGTAGTGTAAAGCTAGAAAAACAAAAAACACATAATTCTCAACTGTTCTCCTCTATCTCATCTTTCTCAAGAGAGTGTGTGTATGTGGGTGCATTTGTCAGCCTATAGAACAGGACGTTGTCAGTGCAGAGAGATAAAAAGACAAAAAAGAAATTAAACTTCTCCACTGGGGAAATGTTTATTGGACACATACTTATAGCCCAGGATGGGGAATAGTAAACACTGGTGTATGTCTCTGCCGACTCACAGTCTGGCCACAGAAGTGGACCAGAAAGTTTATAAAGACAAATAGTGTGGCACATACTAAGACCCAGGGAAGCCCTTGGGCCTGTTGAAAGCCAAAGGAACCACACTTACATCCAAGAATGGAGATAGGAAGCTGCTTCCTATCTTTTCTCAGCGGTGGTGGAGCTCATAGTTTTGTATTTGGCAAGCTTATTCCTGCTTTGGGTATGAGGTCAGTCTAATTACTTGAGAAGTCATTTCGAAGCTTTAATTTTTCCACAGGCTTCATCAAAAAACTAGACCAGAGAGATAATCTTTCTTCTTGCTCATAAAGCATTTCTCACACAGGGCAGTCTCCAACACATCCTCACTGTCATGTGTGTTGGTTCTGGGTAATCCAGATGGTGTGTAACTAACTTGATGTGCGACTATCCCCCGGCTAATTCACAAAAGCTTTGACCAACTGACTAGCAAGTTGAGCCTTCTCTGGTACTGCTCCAGGTCCATGTGCAGCATGAAATGCAGCCCCAGTGTGCCTGGCTCCAGGGCACACAGCACTGGGATGTCCTTGGGAGAACAGTTTGACCTTGAACCAGAGACTGGAGTTTGGAGGCTATGCATGAAGATTTCTGTGCTGAAGCACTGGGTTTTTCATCACCTACATCCCGTGAACTCAGCTGTGTGTCCTGGTCAGTAGTTAGCCTGCCTCTCAGTGTATCCTGATTGGTGACTGCCTTTCTCAGCAACATGTCCCCTGGCCCCTAAAGTAAATGTGCATTCTATGACACCTGACTTTTTGTTAAACCCCTTCAAATACACCCTTTAATTCAAATAAAAATCTCTTCAGTCTCTTTTGTCTTGATACTGTAACAACACTAAGATAGAAATTTAATTGTATTTATATAAGAGACATTATGATTTTTCTTTATTTTTAAAAAACCTTAAATGTGAACTATAACATACCATATCAGGCAGGTGTCATTTGGCTTTGTCAGGTAAAAGCAAACATCTTCCGATTGTGCTTGCAAATGCGTCTAGTGAAAAGGTATTTATCTGGTAGAGAGCTGCATTCCACTATTAAGGGTCATGTTGATTTGCTCCAAAATAAAATTCCACATCAGGAATAGCAGCAGCAATCAAAGTCACCACTTGATTAAGCAGTAAAGGGCCCACCTTCATTCCCCAGGATCCATCCACCATCAGCACAGCCCCAACAGGTGAGTTAATGGGATCAAAGTATGTGGTGAGTATCAACCACATCTATCCGTATTCGATGGTGGAACTTACATCCATTCAGAGTCAGGATTGTGGTTAAGCTTTTGATTTACTATCCTGATAGGGAAGGATGTTCCAGGGACTTCCTATCAGAAACAACTAAAGAATTCTGCCCATTGCCAAGTATGTGCACCATAAATTTTGTATTCTGGAAATGGAGAGATAACCACAGCATGAGTCCACAGACCTACAGGGACCACTATGATTTGAGCTTGGCTTAATTCTCCATTTATTACCTAAGCACTCTAAGCCCTCACTTTGATTTTGGATCCCCAGAAATTAACATCAATTCAGAGTCAGAAAATCCTGAAGGGACTCAATATTTCCTTTTCCTCTGTGTAACATCACTCTTGTAAGTGACTCTGTGTTCGTTTGGGTTCGGCTTGGAAGAAGATTCACGATCTGTACTTGTGACAGTGCAGCCGCCCTTAAGGGGATTTAATCAAGGGGTTTCCAATCTGAGAACTGGTTATGCCTGGGATTGGGACGAGAGGCTTGACTATTCCCTGTGGCACCTCTGGCCACCCAGACCTGGTGAGGTTTCTGCCACCAAATAGATAAAGCAACACTTATCAGGCTGCCTATCTACTCCATTCTTAAGGACACCATGATAGCCGATCATGCCAAAGATCCCTGTGGCCGGCAGCAGTCTGCTGGCCCCTCATTCCCACTGAGCATTCTGCATGGCCCACCTATCTTGAGGGTTAAGTGCTGCCACTCAATCTCTGCTACCTGGGGATCCCATCATCCCTGCTGCAGTCAGAATCCAAATGAGTAGCAGCATTGTCCATGATGGTACAATGGCCCCCTCACCACTGTGCTTCTCAGATTCTTAACAAAGGGAAGACACTCTGGGTCCTCTTGAGGGATGTAATCAGGAGGTAGCGGGGTTGGGAGGTAAAGGTTTAATGTAAAAAATCCATTTCAGGCTGGGCGCAGTGGCTCATGCCTGTAATCCCAGCACTTTGGGAGGCCGAGGCAGGAGGATCACAAGGTCAGGAGATCGAAACAATCCTGGCTATCATGGTGAAACCCCATCTCTACTAAAAATACAAAAAACCTGGCATGGTGGTGGGCACCTGTGGTCCCAGCTACTTGGGAGGCTGAGACAGGAGAAGGGTGTGAACCCGGGAAGCAGAGCTTGCAGTGAGCCGAGATCATGCCACTACACTGCAGCCTGGGAGACAGCGAGACTCTGTCTCAAAAAAAAAAAATCCATTTCGTGCTGGGCGCAGTGGCTCACGCCTGTAATCCCAACATTTTGGGAGGCCGAGGCGGGCAGATCACCTGAAGTTGGGAGTTCAAGACCAGCCTGACATCAGCATGGAGAAACCCCGTCTCTACTAAAAACACAAAATTAGCCGGGCGTGATGGTGCATGCCTGTAATCCCAGCTGCTCAGGAGGCTAAGGCAGGAGAATCGCTTGAACCCGAAAGGCAGAGGTTGCGTTGAGCCAAGATCGCACCATTGGAAAACAACAGCGAAACTCTGTCTTAAAAAAAAAAAAAAAAATTTCAACATTCCTGTCTCCCTAAACCTTTGGATCCTTTCCCCTACATTATGGCAAGGAAGTTCTGGCATCTCATCCTCGTTAAGGGTGTATCCCTACTGAGTCCAAGCTTCGGTCATCCAAACCAAATAAACCATTAAACCTAATTCCAGCCACACATTAAATCCACGGTCTCTGGTAAGTGCAACCACATACAGGGATTTGGTCCTACCCAGTGTAATATCCTGTCTTCTTTGTCTAACACCCTTATAACACATTACTACTCTTATCCCTCAAGTTTCTTGTAACATAAATTGGCCAGATCTCACAATTCTTTTGAAACATAAGCCATTTCCTCTGGTGTCCTGCTTTGTACTTGTTCTTTAGACCTTGTTGAGCAACGAAAGGTAGCTGGTTCAGTCTTGAAAAGGATCAGCCCACCTTTCAAGGCAACTTCCCTCCATGACATTATTACAATTTCTTCCAGCAATAAAAGCCTGGTCTCCTCAGACACCAATGGCAAGCTGTTTCCACCGGTAAGGAAGGAGGATCAAAGGGACTCAGGCCTCTAAAATTATCAGCTTCATCTGAATGCATCCAAATATCTCCATATCAGTTCTCAGGGTCCCATTCCTTCCCAAAGAATCCTCTAAATTTCATGTAGAGGCTTGCCATAGCTTTGAATTCACTTAGGTTGCAATTCTTCATCCTGCACAATTAAGTATTTTGTCTAGTTTTCAGCAAGGTCGGCCCTGGAGCTATAAAGAAAAAAGAAATATTTAGAGGGTTCTCTCTGGTTCTTTGGTAGAGACTTGAACAGAGAGTTTAATGGCCTGAGTGTGTCCTTTTCCTTTCTCTATGTGCTCCAGTGCACTGAGGAAGAGCCACCCACCCTACAGTCCTGGTGGTCATCATGATCCTTTCACAGTCAAGCACAGCAGCCACCTGCTCCTCAGGCATTTGCTTGAGGAAGCATTTGTTCACACGCCACTGCAGGTGACACACTAATTACTCACGATGCCACTGCCTGCCATGACAAGGAACTCAGCTCCGTTTTCAAATCCAAAGATTGAATCTTGCCCCAAATGCCGTCTTTGAGGACCTGGGGTCACTCCTGGAACCATTTTCTGTATTATAAGCGTTCACTCAAGAGACCAATTATTTTAATAAAAAAATGTAAATGAAGAAGTGTTAACTAAATTATCGAGAATGAAATAGATCATGGTAGACATGGATTTCCCACAGAGGTAATACCTAGAGCATCTCCCAAAGGAGATTCCTCAGCAGTTCCTCCAATGCTTGGTAATAAAATGAAAATGACAACAACAACAGTAAAAGGGCCCAGTGCCATTTATAACCTTAGGTAATAATAAGTAGCAAGTGTTTTCTATAGAAAGTGGCTACCTGAAGGAAGCAGCTACTACCCCCAGAGCTGCAGGGATAAATGAAGGAGGGTGGGAATATTAAAGTTTAGAAGCTTGAAGAAAGGATCCTGCAGAGATGGAACTGAGACCTTTGAGAAAAGGCTCCACTGGGACTGGGTGCCTTGCTGGCTGGTGCTGAGCCCTCTGAGAAGATAAATCAAGGCTGTCTCAAGTAGCATAAGAAGCTGGACCAGGTGTGGTGGCTCATGCCTGTAATCCCAGCACTTTGGGAGGCCAAGGCGGGTGGATCACCTGAGCTCAGGAGTTCAAGACCAGTCTGGCCAACATGGTGAAACTCCATCTCTACTAAAAATACAAAAATAGCTGGGCACGGTGGCAGGCGCCTGTAATCCCCGCTACTCAGGAGGCTGAGGCAGGAGAATTGCATGAACCCAGGACGTGGAGGTCACAGTGAGCTGAGATCGTGCCGTTGCACTCCAGCCTGGGTGACAAGAGTGAAATTCCACCTCAAAAAATAAAAATAAAAAGCTACAAATTGGACTCACCAGCTACTACTGGAATTGACTGGACCTGCCAGGGTGAAGGAGCGTGGCTGCAGAGACATTGACAAGAGCAGAAAGACAAGGGAAATAATGAATCCCTTCTGCCTCCTCTAGCCTGCCAGCCTCTCTCCAGAGGCCCCTACTGTCAGTGCATTACAGAGCCATGTGGCAAAGGAGAATGTGTTTTCCAGAGTCCCAGCCCCAGCATCAAGAAAGTCACATAAAAATGTGAGTTTAAAGCTCAAAGTCAAGAGGTTAATAACCAGCAGACCCACACAGAGAGAAAGGCACCAAGTCTCAATGTATATAAGTTAGGTACTGCCAGCTCCAGGAAGCTCCTACACACTCTTCCCATGTACAGCCCTCACCCGACTCCATGAAGGCAATCACGATCCTAACTTTCAAGATACCACCTCTGTGCCTTTCTTTATACTTTCACCACCTAGGTATGCATCCCTAAGCACTATCGTTTATTTTTTACTAGTTTTTAAACCTACAATGTGGCCCAGATGCAGTGGCTCATGCCGTCAATTCCAGTGCTCTGGAAGACCAAGGTGGGAAGATCTCTTGAAGCCAGGAGAGACCAGCCTGGGCAGCATAGTGAGACCCACCTCTACAAAATAAAAATTAAAAAATTAAAAAGGGGCTGGGCACGGTGGTTCACACCTGTAATCCCAGCACTTTGGGAGGCCGAGGCAGGTGGATCACCTGAGGTGAGGAGTTTGAGAGTGGCCTGGCCAACATGGCAAAACCTGTCTCCACTAAAAATACAAAAAAAAATTAGCTGAGCATGGTGGTGCATGCCTGTAGTCCCAGCTACTCGGGAGGCTGAGGCAGGAGAATCACTTGAACCTGAGAGGCAGAGGTTGCAGTGAGCTGAGGTCATGCCACTGCACTCCAGCATGGCCGATAGAGTGAGACTCCATCTCAAAAAATAAAACAAATTTAAAAACTCTACTACATGTATTCTTTTGTGCCTGGGTTCTTTTATTCAACATATAATATTGTGTAGCTGTAGCTTATCTATTTTCACTGCTTTATAGTATTCCATGTATGAGTATATCATCGTTTATTATCCATCGTAGTTGAAAGACATCTTCCAAACAACTGTTGCTTTTAAGGCACAAAAATACCCATTAGCATTGGAAGAGATAACCCAGATAGTTATTCTTAAACTTTCTGTTTTCAGGGTCCCTTTACATATTTAAGTTTAAAGTTTATTGAGGATCCCAAAGCAATTGTATTATGCTGGTTTTATCTATCAACATTTACTTTATTAGAAGTGAAAACTGAGAAATTTTAAAATACTTAATAGAGCCTTTTAAAATAACAATAAAAACCCATTACATGTTATACAAATATTTTATTAAAACAGCTATACTTCTCCAAAAGAGAAAATCTTAATGAGAAGAGAGGCATTATTTTACATTTTTCAAATCTCTTTTAACATCTGGCATCATAGCAGACAGCTATACTATTGGGTCTGCTTCTGCATCCAATCTGTCGCAATATGTTGTTGGGTTGAATTAGGCAAAGAAAATCCAGCTTCACACAGATATGTCATTGGAAATGGGAGGACCTTGCAGACCTTCTTAAAGAAATTTTGGGATCCTTGGGGGTCCTTGGGCCATCCTTTATGAACTGCTGATTTAGATGAAGGTCTAGAAAATCAAATGCAATTCCTAAACAAGGTTCCATGGAGGAAAGCCAAGTGGGTTTCTACAGTTCTTGTGTTTAAAATGCTGTGATTAATGTGTCTCTTCTCCCTTTGCAAGCCTCTTACCTTATCCCCTGCAAAAAGAAAACTAATAGTAAACTCATACAAATCAGTTTGTCGGGGGGGTGGGAATAAGGTACACCATCCCCCCAACCCTGTTGACCAGTGGACCCCAGTTTAAACTCAACCGAGTGCATTTTGCACAATTGCTACAGGAATCACCAATACCTTTGTAATAAGAAAATAAAAGTTCTTTTCTAGAGAAGAAGTAAATGGAAGAAGAGGAGAGGTAGAACATCCAGGAGCTTTTCCCACTTTTCTGACTTGACAAGGGGAACCCCAGAGACCAAGATGGTGAGTGGGGAGGGAAGAGCTGGATGAGGAAAGAATGATGGAGCAGCCAAGACACCCAGAGCTCTGCTCATGGGCAAGACACACATATGACACGTGTCAGAATGTGACTTCTGTTCCAAAAGGAAGAGAAAGGTATTTTTCTGAGTTCATATTTCTTCATCCATGGGACTGAAATGCAAACCTCAAGAGTCCAGGAGAGAAAAACAACCATGCAGGTAGAACACCTCAAGACCCTTCCACTGAGACCGCGGTTGTGCCTCTCCTTTATGCTGTCCTCTGTGCCTCCATGTCCCTGCTTGAGTGAGTAGAGTAATAATCCTCCAGCTCCCAAAGCTGTCCACTAACTCAGATAAAGAAACCATCTGCAAAGTAGAACTGCATCAGAGCACAAAAGGTGGGTCCTCACTAATGAACAGGAGCCTGGTTTGACAGCCTGGGCTGTCCGCCAAACTCATTTGTTTCCAGACTTTCCATTTGCCAGCTGAAGTTGTTGAGAATTAATAGGCCCCCAAAATATTTCCTTGGATACATGATGCAAGAGCTGCCAACTCTGGCCGCTTCCAATGATGTTAGAAAAAGGAAAGTTAAAATGTAATGAAACAGAAGAGCCAAGGTACCGTAAAGCACACTCCAAATAGAAGCCATTCCAAAAGGAACATTCCGTTAATTTGCTGCATTCACCGAGAGGAACACTTATTTTAAATTCATATTCCGATCTCAAGTGTCAGCAAGCTACCGCTGAGAGCAGGAGAAGGGAAGCCTTCTACTACCATAGTTAATAAATAAGCATTCAATTGTATGGGATTGTTCAATTTAAATGATCCAGGTAGTGTATACTAACTTTTCATGGGAGAGATATTAGAAAGTAAATTTTAGCTGAAACAGAGAATAGACGGTAAAATAAAATGGAAGGAGAATCCTGGAATCCTCAAAAAATGTTAATTTTTTTAATAAACGTAAGAAGACTCTTTCTAAAAATAAACTGATTGACTTCTAGTTTTGGGCCTGGCATGTAAGGAGTTAACAACAAGTGAAAAGCCGAACAAACTGGGAAATCAACAGTTCTTGCTAGATCTGTCGGAGAACTGCGGTCACAGGGCAAACCGATGCACCAAAAATCAGAGAGATAAACAGGCAGAGGCAGAAAATCACAACTTTCTGAAAGTGAAACCGACGAGCAGGAAATTCCATGAAGACCAGTGTTGAGGTAGGAAACTTGAACTATAAATGATGGGGGCTCAGCATGGACAAGTTTGAGAGTCAAAAACTCCAGAGGGGACCCAGTCATAGGGGAATCCCCATGCTTTCGTGAGTTTTACCTCCAAGAGCTCCACTAGGTCCTTACGGTAAATATCAGAGAAAATCCCCTTGTGCTTCCAAAAGAGGAAGGAAGAGAAAAACCATTCTGAAATATGCCAGAGAATTCTGGTCTTTTTAACAAGGCCTGCTCTGAAGAGAAACACTTTTACCAGAGCCTATAACCTGCTGGCATATTATCAACCTAATTTACCTGGAGGAAGGAAGTTACCCAACCCCAGATTCCTCTACCCAACCTGTTCCACAAAAAAAAAAAAAAAACTGAGATGCACTGGTGAAGTTCACAGTCCAGGGCACAGGCTCACTGAAAGACTGAGACCTAATCACAGGACAATGGAATGCTTCTCCCACCCTACACCTTACCACCACACAGCTAAAGTTCTATTTACCAGAGTTCCTTTCTACCAGTACATCATTTCCAGATTTCAACAAAAAATTTACAAGATATACTAAGAGGCAAACAACACACTTTGAAGAGACTGAACAAGCACCAAAAGTAGACTCAGCTATGGCAGGGATGTTGGAATTATCAGACCAGGAACTTTCTTAAAACTTAATATGTTTGGGGCCTTAATGGAAGTAGTATACAACATGCAAGAACAGATGGATAATGTAAGAAAAGAAGTCAAGATTCTTCTAAGAGAGAATCAAAAAGAAATGCTGGAGATCACTTTAGCATGAATAACAAATGCTTTTGACAGACTCAATGCCATACTTTATACAGCTGAAAAAAGAGTATCTGAGCATAAGTATATAATGATAGAAACTTCCACAACAGAAAAGCAAAGAGAAAACATATACTGGAAAAAAATCAGAGCAAAGAAATCAAGAGCTGTGGGACAGCTATGAAAGGTATAGCATACATGGGAATAACAGGAGGAGAAGAAAGAGAGAAAGGAATAGAAATAATATTTGAAGTAATGATAACTGATATTTCCCAAATTAAAGTGAGACACTGAACCACAGATCCAAGAACCTCAGAGAATACTAAGTTGAATAAATGCAAAAAGAGAAAAAAACTACACATATATATATTATAGTCAAATTGCAGGAAATCAAAGATAAAGAAAAAAATGTTGAAAGAATGCAGAGAAGAAGAAAAAACCTTAAAGAAAAAGCAAAGCAAAGATAAGAATTATATCTGACTTCTCTTCAGAAACCATGCAAGCACAAAGAGAGTGGAGTGTAATATTTAGTGTTGAGAGATAAAAAAAAAAAAAAACCACCAACCTAAAATTCTGTAACCTGCGAAGTTATCCTTCAAAAGTGAAAGAGAAATAAAGATTTTCTCAGACAAACAAAAATTAAGGGAACTTGTTACCAGTAGACCTACCTTGCAAGAAATATTAAAAGAAGTTCTTCAGAGAGAAGGAAAATTAATAGAGATCAGAAACCCAGATCTACATAAAGAAAGGAAGCACATCGGAGAATAAATAAGTGAAAGTAAAATTAAAATGTTTTGTTTTTCTTATCCTTAATTGATCAAACAGATAACACTTTGTTTAAAATAATAATAACAATCATGTATTCAATTATGCATGTATATACATGTATATATACTTATGTATAATTCAAATAAGTGATAGTAATGATACAAGGGATGGAAGAGAGGAATTCAAACTATTTTGTTATTACAAGGTTACAGGGCACTTGCATTACCTGTGAAGTAGTACAGTGTTGTTTGAAAGTGGACTTGAATTAGTTGTAAAATATATTGAAAATTCTATGGAAACCACTAAAAGAGGCGAAGAAAGTATAACTGATATCTAAGAAAGAGAAAATCATATAAAATGCCCAATTAAACACACAAAGCAGAAAACACAATCTGCCAAAACTCAAACAAGAAGAAACAATCTGGATAGGCCTATATCTATTACTATCACTGAATCAGTAATTAATAACCTTCCAAAATAGAAAGCACCAGGTTCAGATGGGTTCACTGGTGAATCCTACCAAACATTTAGGGAAGAAATTATACCAATTCTCAATAATCTCTTCTAGAAGATAACAAGAGAGGGAATACTTTCTAAATCATTATGAGGCTGCCATTACCACAATACCAACAAGACAAAGACATTACAAGAAAACATGCAAGAATTCTCAACAAAATATTTTCAAATCGAATCCAACAAAGTATATAGAGAACTATGTACCACAACCAAGTGGGATTTATCCCAAGTATGCAAGGGTGGGTTACCATTCAAAAATCAATTAATGTAATACAATTACATCAACAGAATAAAGAAGGAAAATCAAATAATTGTGTAAACAGATGCAAAAAAAAGCATTTGACAAAATCCAACATCAACCTATGATTTTTAAAAAATCTCTCAGCAAACTAGAAATAAAGGGGAGCTTCTTCAACTTGATGAACAACTTCTACCAAAAAAAAGAAGAAACAAACTACAGCTAACATAATTCTTAAGGTGAGAAACTTGAAGTTTTCCCAGAGGTTATGAATGAGGTATGATGTGCTCCTTCGCCACTGCTTTTTAACAATATACTGGAAGTCTTAGACAATACAATAAGACAAGAAAACAGGCTGGGGGAAAGCTATACAGATTGGGAAGAAATAAATAAAACTTAAAGCTGTCTTTATTTGCAGATGACATGATCATCTATGTAGGAAATCTGAAAGAACTGACAAAAAAATCCTTTGCAACTAGTAAGCAATTTTAGCAAGGTTGCAAGATACAAGGCTAATGCATAAAATCAATTGCTTTCCTACATACCAACAATGACCAAGTGGAATGTGAAATTAAAATCACATTACCATTTACATTAGCATACAAAAATGAAATACTTAAGTATAAATATGGCAAAATATGTACAAGATCTACATGAGGAAAATTACAAAATTTACAAATCTCTGACAAAAGTCATCAAAGAAGTAAACAAACAGAGAGATATTCCATATTCATGGATAGGAAGATCTGATATTGTCAATACATCAGTTTTTCCCAGCTTTATAAACTTAATACAAACCCAATAATAGTCCCAGAAATTTATTTTGTGCATATTGACAAACTGATTTTAAAGTCTCTTTGTAGAGGCAACAGAACAGCCAACTCAACACTGAAGAAAAACAAAGTCAGAGGACTGTTACTACATGACTTCAAGACTTAATACAAAGCAACAGTAATTAATACCATGTGCTACTGTTGAAAAAATACACCAATGGAATAGAATATAAAGCCCAGAAATAGATCACATAAAATAGCCAACTCATGTTTGCTTGAAAATTGAGCAAAAGCAATTACATGGAGCAAAGATTGTGTTTTCAACAAATGGTAGTGGAACAACTAGACTCCCATAGGCACACACACACAAAATTTACACAGACTTTCCACTCTTCACAAAAATTAACTCAAATTCAAAACTATAAAACTCCTAGAAGATAACATAGGAGAAAATACAGTTTGGGCAGTAGGGAGGAATGGATAAATAGGCAGAATGCAGACAATTGTAGGCACTGAGACTATTCTGTAAGGTACTATAATGGTGGATGCACATTATAGTACATTTGTCCAGAAGCATAGATTGTACAACATCAAGATAGAACCCTAATGTACATGATGAACGCTCGGGAGTAATGATGTGTCAATGTAGCTTCATCAATTGCAATCAGTCGTAATGTACCACTCTGGTGTGAGATGTTAGTAGTGGGAGTGGTTAGGGAGGGTGAAGTAGGGGTTATGTGGGAAGTCTCTGTACCTTCCACCTAATGTTGCTTTTAATCTAAAACTTCTCTAAAAATGAATCATATTAATTTATTTAAAAGGTAGATTTTCTTGCAAATCATTGGCTACATTTCCTTTCAGATTACGTGTTTTCTCAGAGCACACATACTTATCAAACCACTATCATGCAACATAGACTCTGGACTTGCCCCACCCTCTGCTGAAATTGTGAACACAAGTCTGTTCAGTTAATAAATATCAT
This sequence comes from Theropithecus gelada, assembly GCF_003255815.1. NCBI lineage: Eukaryota > Metazoa > Chordata > Mammalia > Primates > Cercopithecidae > Theropithecus > Theropithecus gelada. The sequence goes on from NC_037675.1 coordinate 17,006,470, forward strand.
ATCCCCTATTGAGAGAGCTCACTGAGGTCCCAGCACAGAACTCAGCACTTTTACACAGGTTATGACATATGTTCCCACTACAACCCAGAGAGAGAGAGAAGTATTTTTACCTCCATGTGGAACATGAAGAAACTGAATTTCAGAAATGAAGTAACTTGCTCTCCAATACATACAGTCTTAAACACACTACCATTGGAGATCAAAACAAAACAATATGAAACTAACCTCTGAGTGTGTGTGTGTGTGTTGGGAAGTAAGATAGAAGGTGATGAGTGTCTAGAGCTGTCTCGATAACATGAGAATAATTCCTTACAAGTTAGATTTAGGAAGTGGCTGCAAGAGATTCAGTTTTGTGTTCAGAGAAAACCCCATGGAGGAATTTAGACACCACTGGGGAAAAACTCTAAGAGACTAAAGACAGAGAGCACCAATAACTGGGGGGCAGTAGCTATTTGCATGCCTTTGTGGCTGTATCCTGAAAAGCATAACCATGTCAACAATCTTCAAAGAGATATCATTATAGAAATTTCAAGTTGGAACAGATCATCTTCACCAAAACCTTACACCGATCTCAGAATATCCAGAACATGGTTTCTCCCCACTAAGCAGTCATAACCTTTACGAGATCCAAGACAAACATTTGTGTGTCAGCAACCCAAGAAGCCAGTGTTTGTTAGGATTACTCGCACTAGCTGCTGTATCAAAAAAAGAAAGAAAAAACCACATTTCTCACTGGCATAATAGACCAATGGAAGCTGGGCAGCTCTCTTCCAAGCATGTGTTAGACCCCTTGTATCTTGTGGCTCAGCCACTGAGTCCTCTTAATGTCTCCTGGATCCTTCACATTCAAAGAGTCTGCATCACACAAGACATTTTAGGGGCCAGGATGGAAAGTAGCAAAAATCACTTCTTCCCACATCATTGGTTCAAACTCATTGTACCAACCAATTCAAGTGAGGCCTTGGGAAAAGCAGTTTAGCTCTGTACCCAGGAAGGAGTGGAACCCCAGATATTTGCATGCAAGCAACTCGATGAACAGTCTCTGTGATTCCTGGGGCTCACCAAAGGAGGGAATGCTTGGAAAGGAGGAGGAGCCAGTGTGGAAGTAGTAAGGAAAGAGGAAAAAGACTCCACTAAATTCAGCCCAGCTCTGACATGGAATGATTTTGTGGTCTTGGCCTAGATATGGAAACTCTTAAAGACTCAGTTTCTTATATGTGACATGAAGTTAAAAATAACTAGCCCATGGGTTGTTATAAGGAATGATGGAAGCAATGCATGCAGGTGTGGGCTTTAAATGATTCAAGACCAGACCGGATGCTGGACCCTTCCTCCAAGGAAGGACTTTGGCGATATGACCCAGCAAGTGTGAGGGAGCTGAGGACCTCTGCTGGTAGGGGAAGTGTTTTCAAGAGGTACCCAGCCTCAAATCTATTCCCTGCTCAAATCCAGAAGGGCCTGCTCAGCACACTGTCCCCATGCCCCAGCTCCGTAGCCTAGAGTGCTGAGCAGAGCAAGCACACCACAAAGGAGGAAAATAGCCTCTGATCCAGTTTTGCCTGGATCCAAATGGTGACATCCTAAGGACAAGGATACCTAATGAGGTGGAACTCCAGTCCTCGCTGCCTAGACATTTGGATATTTGCAGGAAGAGGGACTGCACATATTTTTTTTTCTATTAATCTTAAAGGCATTGATACCAGGACACCACGTGTTCAACTCAGAATCAATCCGGAGCACACAGAATGGACTGGGCGCTGGAGGCAGACATGTGATAAGCTGAGAGTGACTGAGGAGTCCCAGAGGGGACCAAAATCCACCTCCCTCAGCCACACATCATGGAAGGGGTCAACCCCTCCATCCCTCCCAGGCCAGGGCGTGTGCCACAGATGGCCCAGCCCATTCTCTCAGGGGCCAGGAGAAAAACAAATGGCTTCTGCCTCCTGGGAGACCAGGGAAGCCTCACATGAAGCCCGCCCATGAGGCATCCCACTTCTTTTGGTTTGCTGCCTGAAATCAGAGAAAGGATTTGATTCTAAATCTAAACTTTATAGTTTGAAGCTTGATCAGTTAAGATACTTGACAGCCAACCCTTCTCCTTCGCATCTGCCCAAGGAAATCATGAAAGAGCCAGGTTCCCTCCAGTTGCTGACTGCACCATCCTTAGGACAGAAACTTTATCCCCATGGTCACAAAATGGCAGCCCAACCCCAGGCTCTACATTGCTGTTCCAGGCAGAGAAAAGAAGGAGAGAGGAGGGCAAAAGGAAAATGGAAAAAAGCACATGCTGGCTGACCCTGTCCATTTTCATCAGAAAAAATCAACAACTTTCCATGAAGACTCACCCAGCAGACTTTCACTTAAATGTCTTTGGCTGAAACCATGTCACGCAGCCATGCTCACCAGCCAGATAGCATGGGAAATAACATTTTTTGATCTCTATGTTGTCCCGCTGAAAAAAAGTATTTGTCAATAAAGAAAAGTGAGGAATAGCCATTAGGTAGTCAGTCAGCAGTATTGCCCAAAAAGCCAACAAAGCTTCACTTGGGAGAAAAAATTTAAACCTAGAGTTGGGACTGAAGTGGCTACAATGCCCTGTTTAAGTGACCCCTTTTGACAGTTCATTTCCACCACGCACCCAAATGCCTGGAACAATACCAGAGCCACAGCATCAACTTGAATCACTCAAATAACTCAAAATGTGTGCATTTCCACATAATTACTGATTTCCTCAACAGATTCAATGTCTAAGTTTATCTTCACTTTAATCCAATTTCATGCCTGGAGCAGAGGGATTCCAGCAGAAGGTCTTTCTTAACCTTCTGATATCATTAATTATTCCTACATTGGGAGTTACTGCACAGAACAAGCAGGTTTTTAAATAGAAATCATTTGTCTCTCAGCAGGGAGACTCAATGGCTTTATTTCCGAACATTCAAACTGCTGCACTTGAGTAATCGGGTTTCATGGTGATCTCCCTGTGCTCACCTCCAAGCAGAATAAATCCTTCCTCTTCGCTTCCCAGATCAGCCCAATTTGCCACCTGTAGCAAGAGGCGTCCATTTCCTCCTTTAATTGTTGAATAGGTTTTTCTAGAAGGAAAGGCCAGCCTCTCCCTGAGCTCTGGGCATTTGGTCATGCTTCCTGGTGATTTTCTGCTGAAGGAAATCCCCTAACTCATTAAAAAATAATAATAATAGATTAATTGACCAGTTCAGTAACAAGTCGCTCCAGGACCCAATAAACTTTGCAAAGAGTACATTCCAATTACAACTGGGCTCAGCGGGAGCCCAGTGGGTAAGCCAGCATAATCTTTCTCCAGCACACAGGAATTTTTATGTTTTCTTCTCCATTCATGTCACTCTTCTGCTTCAGTGTGGGCGTGGGGTCCATCTGCAGCCCCTATCCTGTCAATTTCTTGCCACTAAGACTCTAGTGACTCTTGTGACCCAGGGTTCCAGTGAATGACTTTGTGAAATCAACATGGTCTCATAAAGGGTTACTGCTGGCTCAGGTTTGCAGAAGCCTTGCAATGGGGCATTAGGGCCAAGTAGAGACAAACATCTGGGAAGCTGTGAGTGTCTTGGCGGGTAGTACAGCTGCAGCTTGCCCTCCACAGGGCGAGAAGGTCAGCAGGAAGGAGGGACTTCGGTAACTAGCCTGATTGCAAAAGCAGGCAGAGGAATTGTGGCCAAGTCTTAGATAATGAGCCTGCTGAGAGGCAGAGGATGCTTCTGGATGGGGCTACTCCCTCCAGGACAAGCTACACCATCATTTGGAAACCTTGACACCATAAAAACATTCCCCCTGAAAGGGCACCAGAGTGTAAGAGACTTGATGCAAGGTCAAAGGCCAAAGCAACTCGACAAATGTTTATTAGGCACCTGTCATGTGAGATGGTGGATATGTTAATGTGTTTAATCATTTATATATATAATGACATCACGTTGTAAACATTTAATTATGCAATACAATTCATTTTAAAAAATAATAAAGAAAGAAGGGAAAGAGAAAGATGGAAGGGAGGAAGGAAGAAAGGAAAGAAGGAAGGATGGGAGGGAGGGAGGGAAGAAAGAGAAAGAAGGAAAGAAGGAAGGAAGGAAGGAAAGAAGGAAGGAAGGAAGGAAGGAAGGAAGGAAGGAAGGAAGGAAGGAAGGAAGGAAGGGAAGAAGTGGGGGAGGGAAGGAAGAGAGAAGGAAGGAAGGAAAGAAGGAAGGAAGGAAAGGACGGAAGGAAGGAAGGAAAGAAGGGAGGGAGGGAGGAGAAAAAGAAAGAGAGAGAAAAAGAAAAAGAAACGACCTCTTATGTGTCAACTCTGACCCAGAACTCATGGGCTGCAAAAATCTAAGCCAAGGGCCAGGCATGGTGGCTCATGCCTGTAACCCCAGCACTTTGGGAGGCTGAGCCAGGCAGATCACCTGAGGTCAGGAGGTCAAGACCAGCGTGGCCAACATGGCAAAACCCCCTCTCTACTAAAAATACAAAAATTAGCCGGGCATGGTGGTGAGCACCTGTAATACCAGCTACTTGGGAGGCTGAGGCAGGAGAATCGCTTGAACCCAGGAAGCAGAGGTTGCAGTGAGCCGAGATCAGGCCACCACACTCCAGCCTGGGCAACAGAATGAGACTCTGTCTCAAAATAGAAATAAAAATAAAAATAAAAAAACTAAGCCAAGGTCCTTTGCCTTTCTCAATCCCTCTGAAATGTCTCTGCGAATAAAATATGATCTAGAAATTAAAAGTACAGCTATAACACTCTAAACTCAGCCTCTCTTTACTTGGCCCTTTGCCCCTCATCTTTTTTTCTCATTTCAACTTCCCCTTGCCAGTCTCACTTTTTTATGTAGGCTAAAAGAAGAGCCAGCCCCAGCAATGAAGGAAGGACATGGCTTGTTTCTCACATAAGAAAAGGCAAAGCAAACATCCTAGTCCCGGGTGGGGCAACCCTGTGCCCAATCAGCCTATGCACAGACTTGGCGGTGGGGCGCTCCTGCTTCTAGAAACCAACAGCTCTGAGACCTTCAGTGACCCCTACCTATACGTCTCCACCCTGTTCCTTGCTGTAGATCACAAGCTTCTCAAGGGCATGAATCAGGTCTCATGACCTCGATAGTCGTAGTGACTACCAGAAGCTACTAGGTACTGAATCGGGGTTTCTAAACCTCACACTGTTGACATCTGGGGCCAGATAATTCTGTCCCATAGGGGCTGTCTGGGGCACTGTAGTACGTTCAGTAGCATCGCTGGCCTCAACCCAACAGATGCCAGTAGCACCTCCAATCTCGTCGTGACAACCAAAACTGTCTCCCGACATTTTGTCTGGTTGGAAAGCCACCGAACAAAATAAATGTTTGTTAAATGAAATACACAGATGGCCATTGCCCTGTCCAAGCATTTAGCTGCACTGATGTTGCTTTTGAATTCTACCTTCCAGTATTATTTCTCAGACCTGTTTAACCTCACAATCTTTATAGAAGTGAGACCTCAGGGTTGAGGGGTACAATGATGGGGAGGGTGATCTACCTCTTCTGGGCAGGATCACAGTGTATTAAACAAGCTCTTGGGCAGAGTTAGTGAAATTTCCCCAGTGTCAATGTTATGACTGGCTATGAGCTGCTTATCACAGATGGGTTCAGTGGTCATCAAAGTGCCTCACAACCCTGATGGAAATCCCTCAGGTCAGTCTACAGTGCCTAGCTCAACTTCCAAGTTTTTTCATGATCTCAACTCCAAGGTCACAGCATGCCCCAGGCATGCTGTATCCTTTCTCTTCTGCCCTCTCCTCTTCTGGCTCATGGCTGCTCCTTCTGCCTGAACAGCCTTGGCCCCTTCCTTGCCTCCGTGCAGGACATTATCTGAGGGTTCCACTCTGGGCTCCAAATTCACCATCCTCCTCAAGCAGAATGAATAATTCTCTCCCTCAAACCCCAACTGCCCCATCCCTGCAGATGCCAGGAGGGAGGACATTGCTCTGCCCCAACACTGAGCCAGGAACCCAACAGGCACTCCATGGGTGTTTAAGAAGGACTTAATTCATGGGTCAAAACCTGAAGCATTATCGCTGTGCCTTCATCCATCCCATGTTGTGCTAAGTGGTCAACTCCCTCCACACTTGGGCAGTAACATAAAGTTAACTCAGGAGCTACACTTACCAAAACAGTTTTGTTTGACATCATTTGGGAAAAGAAAACAAACTCGTTGATGAAACCCGATTTGGGGATTTTTCTACTGATTATCTGAGCACTGTGAGTACATCATCAGAATTCTTGTTTCTTGGAACCTTACAGTAGCATTCTAAGCATGCCACAAATATTCAAAAATTACACACTGCAGTGGGAGGTGTTTTAAAAAAACACATTAGTAAAATTGGATCCACTGCACCAAGTGTTAGCGATGGTTTAAAATATTAATGCATGTTGGATGCCAAGTTATTTTGAAGGCTCAACCAGATTTCTATTTGGCAGGAACAATTTTGCATAGACAATTAGATACACGTGCAAATATTTAATTATAAGTTAATGCCTATACCACTGAAATACAGAGGTTCATCTACTAGCCACCTGGTTGGCAGAGCCAATTAAGGATTTGCCCATATTATGAATAAATCCTCCCCACCTTTCAGCATTTTGGAAATACAAACAATTGGGGAAATTTTAGGGGGAGGGCAAGAAGGGATGAAAGATACTTGTGAATTCTAAATTCTCAATGGAGCCTGAAATACTGGAAATACGCCAGCTGTATGCACTTATCTATATATCACATTTGATGTCTCCTAAGAGATCATGAATTGCTAAGTTGGCTAAACACACTCAAACTCATTTTTCAGTTTGGGTGGATTTTTAACAATTGCACATTTCATACAAGACATGAACTTTTTTAAAAAATTATCACATCAAAGATCAAGTTTCATCGTATATGCTAAGTGGTAAGTGCTAATGTATGCATAAATACACACATACATGTAGATGCATACACTGAAAATATATCTATGGAAATCTGTAAAGAAGCCAGAATTTTCTCATCTTTGACTTTGTCATTTGTCTGGAAGAACCAAATGACAGGAAATTCATCATAGCATACAGGGGTTAGAGCTGGACTTGGAATCCAAAAGTAGGATCAAGCCTGACTATTTTGTTACTAGTTTGTCACTCTCAACAAGTTAACTCCCCTGAGCTTCAGTTTCCTCAGTGGCAAAGTAGAGAAAACAATATCTGTCTTACAAGGTTGCAGTGAGAATTGAAGTAGAAGAGCCAAATGCCCACTTACTTTGTTTGTAAAAGAGAGAAAGCCAGCTCTCCAATCTGCCCTTGGCAAGCCTTCTGGTTTGCTGAGAGGCTCTGTTTATAGTGCAGGGAGCTTTCTCCTATTTTCCTAGGGCACGCTGTTGGAGTGGTCTTTAAAAGTCATTCATGTCTCCTGAGACATTTCTGAATTAATATAACATTTTATTCCAAATTAGACTGACAATGGATGAATGCTTTGACCCCACATGATATACAGGCAGACTGGACGCAGTAACATGAACTACTGTAGTGTTAAGTTGTAGGCATTCCAGCAATTCCAGGAACCAACATTTTTCAAGAAAGATAGAGCATATTTTAGCTATGATACCCGGATTTTATACTTCTTGCTTTTAAATATATTCATCCCCCCAAATTCCCTATGCCAAGTCCATCCAAAGAATTTCCAGATATATATATTCTTTCTCACGAAGCCCAACATAGCAAACTTCTGCATTTTGTCTTTTATTTAAATGCTGGGCCGGGTGTGGTGGCTCACGTCTGTAATCCCAGCACTCTGGGAGGCCAAGGTGGGCGGATAATTCCTATGACTCAGGATCATTGCTCCCCATTGTGTGCTGGGTTCCCCAGATGTCCAGTGCCTCACAAGAACAAAGCACTAAGCCCTTCCCTCTGAACAAATAAAATGCCAAACACAACGTTCCAGCCTCCTCCCTTGCTGCCATTACAGACATTGGATCGTTTTTCTGGTGAACAAAAATTTTCTTTGGAATTTTCTCCTAATGTAGTAATGAGTGGTCCTTGGTAATTCAGGAAACCATGAAAGACCTTCTGGTGATATCCTCACCTGGTACCTCATAATATGACAACACTTTTGGTAGCTGAGCTGATGCAGCAAACCGATTACTAACTTCTCTTTAATGTATGCAATTTCTCTTTAATGTGTGCAACTTCTCTTTAACTTTTTATTGTGAAATAATTATGTACTCACGGAAAATTACAAAAATACTGAGTCTGTGCACTCACCTATAGAACAGAAAGATTATTAACAGTGGTCTCATCTAGAAAAGTAGCACAATATCAAAACCAGGGAACTGACTTTGGTACAATACTAATAATTAGATGATAGACCTTATTCAATTTTCACCAGTTTTTACACACTTTCAGTGTTTGTGTTTGCTTGTGTGTGTGTGTGTGTGTGCGTGTCTAAGCAATTTGACTCCATGAATAAATTCCTATGACCACCACCACCATTAGGACACAAAACATTCCATTACTACACAGGAATTCCCTAATGCAACTCTTGATAGTCACACCCCAATACCAAGTTTTAAAATTGATTGTGGCTCATAGCAGCATTATTCACAATAGACAAAGGCAAAAGCAAACCAAATGTCCATTGGCAGATGAATGGATAAGCAAAATGTGGTGTGTGCATACAGTGAAATATTAATCCTTAAAAAGGAAGGAAATTCGAACACCTGCTATAACATGGAGGTACCTTGAGTAGTTACATTCATAGAAAGAGAAAGTAGAATGGTAGTTGCCAGGGGCTGAAGGGGTAGAAAATGAGGAGTTCTTAATGGATATAGAGTTTCAATTTTGCAAGATTAAAAGATGTGGGAGATGGCTGTTGTTGGTGATGGTTGCACAACAATGTGAATATACTTAATGCCACTGAACTGTATAAATACAAATGATTGAAATAGTAAATTTTGTGTTATTTTACCACAACTAAAAATAAGAGATAATTCTATTGTGATCATATGGCCTGCAGGCTCTTCCGGTGAACTTTGGTGCCGTAATGAAGAGGAGAAAGTATAGCATGTGGTTAAACACACAGCCCCTGGAATCAGGAAGACCTGGGTTCAAATCCCAACCTGGAATGTTTACTACCTGTGTGGCTTCAACCAGGCACTTAACCATTCTGTGCCTCCACTTTCCCCTCTGAAAATGGAAATAATTATAGAACATACCTCCTAGGGCTTTTATGAAGATTAAATAAGGTGATGCTTTTAAAAGGTGGTTGGCCGGTGTTTTCCACTCAGTGAATGAAAGACCTTGGCTATAAAGGCCACTGCCCTCTTCCTGGGTATCCCGAGACTTCCTTGCCAGATCGGACCTGCAGGGGTAGGGTGGGGTTTCTGAAAGGGATTGAGATAAGGTTCCCAGGTCAACCTCTTCCCACTGGATGACCTGTGAACCCCAACTCACCCCAAGGGTGCTCCAACTACTCACCCACCCCACTGAAGTTTTATCCTATTTTTACTGATTTTAAGTCAAAACAGTATTGTGGGGCTTTTTTGTTTCAGTCCTAAGTCCCACTTGCCCTGCATTGGTAGCTTTAAAAATGTGAGAGGTCAAAGAAAATATAGGCCAATGAAAATAACATTGCAGCAAGAAATTAATTGCACAGCCTGTTTAATATGACAGGGGATTCCCTAAAATCCTATTACACCGTTCCCTGCTTCCCTCCATCGTGCGCTCTGATTCTGTGCACAAAGGCCAGGGCAGGCTCCCCGGTGCATTGCTGCATTAATTTGACATTTCTGGCTCCAATTAACCTTACATTTCAGCTATTTTCTAAAGATTGTTCTTTTAATTTGTGATAAGGTTATTTTTTTTTCTATTGGTGTTTCACTGCCTTGTGCACAAAGGGCTATTGTAGGAAATCCAGCCCAGTGTCTCCATGTTTCAAAGTAACACATTGTCCTTTATACTTTGCCTATTCGTTAGCAGAAGACTTGGGTGAGAGACAGTTTCCTGTGATGTTAGTATAGGATAGGTTACAATTCCAAGAGAGCTGGGTGGAGTTGCCCTACCTTGGCACAGCGGGTGTTGTGAGCTAGTAGCCTTAGTAGCCTATACTCCAAGGCAAGAGCAAGGAAATGAAAGTATAGAAAGGACATGGGATTCTGACTCAGTAGATCTGGATTCAAACCCACCTGCATCTCTTGTCAGCTGTACTAATGTGGGCAACTTGGCTGATACATGGAGTCTCAGTGCTCTCATCTGCCAAATGGGGCAAGGTCACCTCCCTCCATGGAGTGTTAAATAAGAGATCAGCAGAAAAGAGCTCTTCTCAGAAGAGATTTTCAGGAACCTGTTCCCTGTTTGCCTCTCCTATTGTCACACCCTGTTCTAAAGCAGCAGCCAGCAAACAACGACCCTCAGGCCAAATGAGCCCACTGCCTAGTTTTGTAAACAAAGTTTTATTGGAACACAGCCATGATCATTCATTTATTGTCTCCAGCTGCTCTCAGACTACAAGGGCAAATTTGAGAAGTTGTGACAGAGACATAATGGCCCTCAAAAATGTAAAACTTGGCCCTATATAGGTAAAATTTGCCAACTTCTGTTCTACAGGAAGGAAGGGAAATAGGGAAGCCATGGGTCTTGGTACCATGGTACTCCTTCTTTACTCCTGTGGTCTAGCTTTGGTGGTGGTTGAGTCCTAGAAGATTTGAGGACTAAGGAGGATGCCTGTGAGTCTCTGCCATCTCTGCTGTACCTCAGCCTCAAAACACGGCTTCAGCTGATACTGTGGATAATGCCTCCCACTCATCTGGGGACACTAGTATATACAATTCTTTGTTTCAATAATTTATTTTCTGAGCTATCCTAACTCCTAAAAATTATCTTCCAAGTGGAAGCCCATTGTGGGACTAGATTTGACTTCTGCAAGTACAGAATTTATTTTCTATAAGATATGTTGAGGCCGGGGGCCTTTCTCCAACTCCCCTCTATATAAACTGCTACCTTTTAGCACAAAGGGAAAGGTGCTGTGCTATTAGGACACTTAGGGGGCAACAAACATGAACCAGACATGAGTCCTTTTCTCCTTCATGCCTACACTCTAGTTGGAAATACACACATAAAATAAACTTGTGGGACAAAATACCACACGGGCATCAAATGAGTCTCACTACTCAATGTGGGGTCCAAGGACCAGCAGCATCAAGGGGACCTGGGGGCTGGCTAGAAGTGGAGAATCACAGGCTTACACAGACCTGCTAAATGAGAATCTTCATTTTAACAAGAAGCCCAGGAGACCGATGAGCAGGTATATCAGGTGCTTCCTCTGGGAGCAGCTGGACAGCTGGAGCCAGAAGTGCAGGAGGTTTGTAAAGGGGAGAGGGAACAGGAGCAGGAAGGGAGCCTTCAGCTCAGGATGCAGATCTGAGATGCAGGAAAGAGAGGGGAAGGAAGGATAATTGGAAAGGAAGAACCTCGCATTGGGGTACAGCTCTAAGAAAGTCACCATCGACCCAGCAAAGGTTCAAACAAATTTGAGTATGCTGGAATCATTTCAGTGAGGGGACCTGCCCATCTTCACCACTGTGCGGCCCTTTCTTCCTTTAGTCGTGATTCCATCAACTGTCCCTTCTATTCTTTTGCTTTATAAGCCTCAAAACTTATTTGTATAAAGACTTGTTTTTTTAATTCATATAAACCCATTTTTATTAATTGAATTTGAATAATTCTTTCTCAGAAGATCAACCTTGTCATTGAACACTTAGACAACTTTTCTACCAAACCAACATTTGAATGAAGCTGTCTTTCGGCTGAAATATCCAGGATCATTTCAAAGTGCTTCCTGCAATGACTGAGAGACACCGGCATCCTGTCAATGCCGTATGTTCCTACGTTAGTTAAGAAAAACTTTGCCGGCATTCGATACCCACAAAAAGGATAAGAAAGATGTTTTTCTCACACTTCAGGCATCAGATGCTCGGTTTTAAAATACCCTGCCTGGTGTGAACTTAGCTTTCAACATCAGATGCAGCTTTTCCAAGTTTGAAACCAAGTGGCTGAGAAATAAAGATGTTGGGTGGGAAAATGCATGTGTGCACAGCATCATGTTGTGAAATTGACATACGTGTGGACAAGTGCAACTATTCACATCCAAATAAGCAGCTGGACGGCCTTCGGTGATTCTGAGCCCCTACCCCCTAGTAGGTGTGAACGCACAGAAGCACACACAGACACATACGTGCACACATGCACACACACACACGCACACATACATGCACACACATTACATCAGTTACTAGAAACGCCAACTGAAGCACTGTGTGTCTTTTGCATTCAGGCGTGGTTCCATCCACGTGTTTTAGACATCTGCATCAAGCAAAGAATGCTGTGGGAACACCCGGTGAAACAAAGCTGCTCTTCTTCCTCCTTTAAAAAGAAATAGCCCAGTACACTTTCCAAATCACTACGATTTTGTAACATTTTGATCTGTTACATTTAAACAACCAAGAATGGTTTCAATCAAAAGTATTAGCTGACCTTCTGCAAGACCTGTGCCTTGTTGGCTGCCTGGAGCAGCATTGGTGGGGATACGGGTGTCCCTGCCCCCATACTCACTCCACCTTTCCAAGTTTAGCCTTTGTGATGATTCCTGTCCTTGTGGCTGTTCTGATTTTGCCGCATGCTAAACCTCAAAGAAGGCAGGTGGGCAATGCAGCAGAAAGAAAGCCGGTTTCCTGTTTTAAAATCGGACACCAGTTCTAGCTAGCTCTGTCCCTGGCTCCCTCTGTGTCCTGAGTGAGCCTCAACATCTTCATCTGGAAAATGGGTCCATGCCACTGAAACAGAGTCATTGTCTGGGGTAAATAGCCGAGATTCATTGTCTCATGGTCATGGAAAACTAGGACGCGGACACACCAGAGTGAGGTTAAGAGCGGAAGTTTAATAGGTAAAAGAAAGAGACTGAAGAAGGCCCGGAGAAGCGGGCTGCCGGTTCCAAGGTGAAATGCGACGAGTTTTATAGATGAGCTTGAGGAGGCGGTGTCTGATTTACATAGGGCACGAAAGATTGGTGGGACCAGGTATGTCATTTGCATAAGGTGTGAAAAACTGGTTAGGACTAGGTGTGCCATTTGCACACTGCATGATAAAGCTGGTCGCCCCACCCTAATATTTTATTATGTAGATGGTTTCTCTACCTAGCTGGCATCTTGTTGCCTGCTTCTTTACTGTACACGTGGTGACAAGGAAAAGGAAAGATAAGAGTCTCCAATGTTGAACATACCTGGACCCCAGGGAGCCCTTTTCTATTGGCACAGCTGCCCACATTCACCCACGCAAGCTTCCAGCTTTTCTGGTCTATGTTGGCAGCTCCAATTTTTAGGCTGCTCTTTGTTAGAAAAGAAATGCTTTGGAGTCTGCTTTTTGTTAAAAGGAATGCTGATGACTCTTTCAGCCTCACTATCTACCTAAATAGTTTCTTTCTATCTCCTCTATCCCCATCTCCTTGAGTGGCTCAATTAGAGATTTAAGGAGTGTAGGTGAGAGAGCTTCATCAACCATGCAGAGGCATGCAAACCAAGGTATCCATCCTTATAGCAGCTGTTACAGAGTATATGGCTATCACCAAGAATAGGGCAGACCTGGGCCTGGCCGGACTTCAGAAAGCTTGGAGGAACGGTTTGAATGTTTGTCCCCTCCAAAAGTCGTGTTGAAATGTAATCCCCAATGTGGCAGGATTGAGTGGTGGGGCCTTTAAGCAGCGATTGGGTCATGAGAGCTCTGCCCTATTGAATGAATTAATCCATTAATGGGTCAATAAAGTAATAGATTGATGAATTATCATGGGAGTGGGAGCTATCATAAGGAAAGGAAGAGAAACCTGAACTAGCACACCAACCTCCTCACCATGTGACGCCCTGTGCCACCTCAGGACTCTGCAGAGGGTCCCCACCAGCAAGAAGGTTTTCACCATGAGGTCCCTCCACCTTGGACTTCTCAGCCTCCACAGATGTAAAAAATCAATTCCTTCTCGTTATAAATCACCCAGTTCAGGAATTCTATTATAAGTGATAGAAAATGGACTGAGACACACGGGAAGGCAAATGCTTCTCTGTATATTTCTTAGACTCCCGCTTCTAAGTGCTTCTTCCGAAGGAAAAGCGGTTTCACCTTTAATAAAATGTGACAAGACATTTTCAGCTTCAGTACCACCTTCCAACCCAACCAGGCTCCTGCAAAGCTCAGTCTTTGAAGAAGTCAGACTCCATTTTGTTGTTTCTAAGCCCGATCAAATTCATCATTTTAAAATATACAATAATAATAATAGCTACAGTTATGGAGGGCTCACTATAATGCTGCAAAGCATTGAATGCTTTATGTTCTTTAATCCTCATAACAATCCCTGTTTTGTAGATGAGAAAAATCATGGTATATGAGGTGAAATAACTTGCTGTAGGATGCAAAACTATTATAATAAGGGGCAATGCTAAGATTCCAATCAAGCACTGTGTCGCCTCACTTCACATGCCGGAGCGACTGAGCTCTCCTGCCTTTCAAGGGCTTCTCTGGAACAATCCCTCCCAGATACTGCAACTTTACATATTTTAAACCCACTGAAATAATTCAGAGAGCACTTGAAGGCATCAGCAGGACAATGAAGGTAGAACCAAAGAAAGAAAAGGCTATGATTATATTGGTATCTCATTTCCAGGAAGACCACTCTCCTGATTCCCAGTTGATCCTGTTGTCCCAAGTTAATTATTAACATTACAGCTTTGCCTTTTACTCTCAGATGCAGCCAGGCTGGGACCATAAACTACATGGTCATCCCAGGCTTAAAACTTTTGCAAGAATATATAGACATTAAGCTGAGTTTTTGAAAAGGAATTCCCAGAAACAATCCTTGTGGAAATTGACTGCTGTTTCTCTGCAAAAAAACTCTTGGCAGATTTTATCTCATACTTTAATATTCCTGGGTGCCAAGTCCTTAAGCCTCCCCTGAATTATAAATTGGGGCATTTCTCTATTAGTTCAAATATCCAGCATATAGCATTCAAAACCACTCCTACAAATCCAGGGGTTCTGGGAAGAGGAGAATTGTTCCAAAATTCTGTTCTAAATCCTTGTCACTTCCTATTTTAAAGTAAGAGTTTGTGTGTATCATTCTGTTTTGTTTCATTTTTAAGTTATGTTCTGACTTCAGTTTACCTATTTCTTTCTAATTCAGTCCATGAGTACAGCTACTAAATAAAGGAGACAATTATTTAAATCTTATCCTAATTGTATAGTTCATTTTAACTATGTTGACACTAAAATCGATTCATGTGTATATTTAACTGACTTAATAAAAAATTCCATTTTATAGAGTTATTTCCAGTTACCTCTGTATACTATAGCTAGTTGATAAGGAAAGTTGAACATAAAAGTGACCATAATAGTAATTCCCTAAATCTTACCTATTTAAATGTGGTATTTGGATTAGTAATAATTAAGCCATATTGACTTATCAGTGTGATGAAGATTTCTCTCCATGTTTAAGAGTATACTTTTGTGGGAAGCCCTGCTGGTTAGCTCCTGCAGGACCACCCCTGTGGGACCGCTGGCCAATGGGTCACAGTGCCCATCTCTTGCTTTGAGGTACCCAGGAGACAATAAAGAACCTTTTGGGTGTGAACCTCATCATGCAAACAGCTGGAGGCCCCAAAGACTAGAATTCTCCCCAGGGACGTATGGGTTTGCTTTCTGAGAAGCGGAAGCAAACCAATACCCACCCACTCCTGGTGATTAGCTCAGGACACATGGAAACGGGGCAGGACTTCCTCCACTGGAATGTCCCCTTGTCCAAGCTGGGGAAATGGCAGGCAGACAAAAGTGTTGTGAGAGAGTTCCAATTTAATCAACCTTAAATAAGCCATCTATTTTCCTGGAACAAGGATTTTTCTAAGCTGCCTTTTACATAATGAAATTACCCACATTTCAAATTCTTTTCTCAGAGCCCCAGAGCTGGAACATTCGTTTCCTGTAAAATGGGGACCTCTAACCCCTTCCCCGTTGCCGCGTATCCCAGGTTGGGGCTACTGATTACCTCCTTTTTATTTGAGCTCGCTTCACTCGAAGGACAAAGCATACAGGCCTTCAGCACTTGACCCTGCTGAAAATATTTAACATCTGAATTAAACCGACAGGCTTTGCCAGAAGTGCTCTTCGTATTTTATGTCTGAGGCTATTTTCCCCCAGCATTTAATCACTAAAACATAAGTAGATAAAGACAACTCCGATGAATTGTGTTCCCTGAACTAAATGCCATCAAGGAAATTCTTTATTTTCCCTTTTTCACAGTAAGTGTTATAAAGTGTTCTATACCCTTTGTTTCCCCCGCTGGATTCAATTATTCTGGAAACAAACATTATTGTTCACAATGAAGATCCAAGGGCTATTAGCGTGATCCAACAGCTGTACTGGGGGTGAACCCAGAAGCAATGAGGCAGAGATGAGGGTGGAGGCGAGGAAGCTGGCTTTGATGGAAGATCAGAGACAATAAAATTATACAGCCATCTTTGTTTACTGCCCTTTCGGGATTAATGCCAAAAGGCCCATTCCACAACAATTGACTGCAAAAAGGAATAATGGGGCTTACTGGACGTTTCCAGAAGGCATGTCTAGACCAACTTTTTCCCAGTGAATCAGTCAACAATATTTATTAAGCACCTCTGTCATAGAAAGCATGCTGCATGGTGCTGCCGGCATATAGAGAAAAAGGCAAACACAATGTCTTTCCTAAAAATGATCTGTATTCTTCTCACTGGTGAGCCCAGTATCTGTTTTATGCAAAGTAATGAGCTGGACACCAGAGGCCATAAGGAAAAATAAAGTCTCGCCCTAGGCTACAGGAGGCATGTTCTAGAGTGCCTGTCCCACTCCCATCCAGCCTGTGGCTTTGGTGGCTGTTTGGTCTGGGTGGTCTTGTGGCCCTGGCCACAGCTGTGGCCACAGCTGAACTCAATAGAGCAAAACATACATCCTAGGTATCCCATTAACCGTTCTAAGGTCTGGCAGAAACTAATGGTGGTCTCTCTTGAAAAGCTGGGCCACAAGACACAGAGCAGATAGATGTGGTCAACACAGCAGCTCTAACACCACGTGGACTCAGCTTGCAAAAGAGGCCAGACAACAGGAGGATATGGAAGCAGAGATGAGTAAGGTCCTAAGCCCCGTGTGTGGACAGGGCTGCTGATGACCTCAGGGCTCCTGAGAAATAGGGAGGACCTTGGGTCCTTCCCTCGAGGTTTCAGTTTGCACAGTTCTCCCTCAGAGTGGGGCTCTGAAGGGACACTTGGAGGAGCCCAGCAAGGGCCCTTGAGTTGGGGTGCAGTGGGCTGTGTCTGGCCCATGCCTGAGAATCTAAAGAAAGAATCTCCTGGAGGTGAGGCAGAAGGTCAGGGACCCAGAGAGGAATCCACAGGCTAGAGTTTGTCTTGCGGATATTTTAAAAGAGGTCTGTGTGAAGTAAGTATCACCCTCTTCCTGAGGGCCTCTGCCTCTGAAGGACCCGCAGGCACATTCGTGTGATGAAGAGGCAGCTCTGGAGATTGGCCAGATGCAGGGAGCTAACAGTACCTCATGGTAGTGTGAGTCAAGGCTGGGGACTGCACTGTGCCCTCCAGAATTCATATGTTGAGACCTTAACCCCCAGTGTAATGGTATTTGGAGATGGCCTTTGGTAGATAATTAGGTTTAGAAGACATCCTCAGGGTGGAGCCCTTATGATAGGACTAATGCCCCTATAAGAAGAAACACTAGGGAGCTGGCTCTGTCTCATTCCTCCATGTGAGCACACAGTGAGAAGGTGGCCATCTGTAACCCAGAGAGAGAGCCCTCCCCACGAGCCAGAACCTAACCATCCTGGCAGCTCCATCTGGGACTGCCCAGCCTCCAGAGCTACAAGAAATCAATGTCTGTGATTTTAGCCACCCACGCTGTGGTGTTCTTTAAGGCAGCCTGAGCCACCTAAGGCATTAAGTGAAGCTATTCTTACCTACTTTCCCTGTTTCTCTCCCCCAAGCTCTAACCTTGAGGGAGGCAGAAGCCAGAACTTGAAACCTGTGGGAAGAGAAGCAAGCAAATAAGCTGAGCCCATGCCCTCGCCTGGGCCACATGGCTGGCTCTAGTTGGGGAGGAGAGATGCTCTGACTTTCATCAGAGTCGGAGTGCTCAGTACTACACTGGAACGGGCATCTCCATGCCTGCTGAAGACTGTGTTTGCTGCAGAAGCTGTAGGACCTCCTATAACCTCAGAAGGACCTTCAGGTCATGGAGCCCAGCCGCCATGGGAAAGTCCACACTCAGAAGGAACAGTGGGGAGAAAATCAAGTCGCATTTTGATCACATTCCCAAGTCATGCTTGTGCACAAAACCAATGTGAAGAAACTGGGAAAGTCGCCATGGGAGGTGGCCCTTGATGGAGGTCCTGGAGGTGAACAGAGCCAGGGTAGCGGAAGGGAGGGAGCCAGAGAAGGGAACTAGCATAGTAATTTGTGACCAAATGGGAAATGGTTTAAGCAGGGAAATGGCACAAAGTGAGCCATGTTCAAGGATCTCTCTGAAAAGAATGACAGGGTCAAATTGGAAGTAAGCAGCTTTACAAATTCTTTAGCAAAGAAATGAGTAAGGCCCAAGGAACAGAAATACAAAGGAAGGGAGTGGCCGCAGCTGAAGCATGCAAAGATGGACTCAGCCTCATCCGGTGATGGGTCGCCTACCTGCAGCAGGTGACAGAGGATCAGCCACGAGCTTTCCAAACTTCAAGATACAGAGAGTGAGACCCTATTGAGCTGGAGAGTGGGAAGATGTGGGGGAAAGAGCTGACACTCAGGGTTCTCCAGAGAAACAGAACCAACTGGATGCATGTGTGTGGAAAGAGATTTCTCATGAGGAACTGGCTCTCATGACTCTGGAGGCTGGCCGGTCCACACCTGCAGAGTGAGCTGTGGGCTGGTAGACAGAGGCCCAGCAACCAGTGGTGCAGCCTGCTGAGGAATTCCCTCTTGCTCAGGGAGACTGGTGGTTTTGGTCTAGTCAGGCCTTCAACTGATTGGATGAGGCCCACCCACATCGTGGTGGACCATCTGTTTTACCCAGAGCTCATCAATCTAAATGTTCATCTACCCAAAAACACCATCCAGTTGACAGATAAAATTCACCACCACAAAGATCATCACAACACCCATCTGGCTCCGCTGCCCATGGGCACAGTGAGAGTGGACAGCTCCCCTTGGTGCAGAAGCATCAAAGGTCTCAGCTACCCACGACTGGGCACACATTTCCTGGAAGAACCATGTGAGGAACTTGTGCAGATCCCACCAGAGCAGCATCCAGAACCTCTGAGGGCCAACCTGTAGCACAAAATCACATCCTTTAGGTGGAGACTTCAGAAACTTCCCGGCCGCATCCAGGAGCCAACCATGGGCTTCATTATCAGCTTAAGAGGTAAGATTCTGGCATTCACTCACACAGTCAACATGGCCCAGGAGGGAGAATGTGGAAGATCGCTGAGACGTGCAGATGATAGGGCCCTTCCTGAGGAAGGAACAACGACTTAACTAGCAAATATGAAATTTATTTCAGGACTCTCAGTTATCTGAATTCCTCCAGCCAGTCTGCCAAGTTCACTCATTGGGTGATCTAAGTGGACGATAACACCTGTCTTATGTCTGCTTGATGTTTTACAAGGGGCAAAATGTGTTCACGTGCCTCCTCTTATGAAATCCTTAAAACCCTTTCTCAAAGTCCTAATTTAGAAATTAGGAAATGAGATTAGATGGTTAATCAATAAGAGTGAGTGAGGACTTTAGCCTGCAGCCTCTGGCTCCAGGTCTGGCATCCTTTCCAGACAGCAGAACCTCTCCTGAAGCTGCTGAGTGCTCGAACTATGAGATGCCCAAGGCCACCACAGTAAGGACTGCTGCTCATCACCGTACAGCAACCCCCAAGAGAGAAATCAACCAGAAAGGGGTGGTGCAATCAATCAAGGGAAAAGGGGCTGGGATTTTGAAGTGAAGGACATTCTGAACCTCTTCCCAGCAGGTCAGCAGAAAGCACACAAAATGACTAAAGCAAATGCCTCATTCCTCATGTCACTGCAGCCCTGCTTTGCAGGGGAAATGTCTAGAGGAAGCGGACCAGAGTGTTTTGACCAAGGTGAGCTCTCCAGATAGAGCTGGGAGGATACACATGTACTAATAAGACTTGCCGTGATAAACAGAACGCTGAGAAGACCCCCAAGCTTCCCTCTCCCTGGTATACACACACTTTCCCCCAGGTATTCAATCCAGCACTAATCCAGATGCTGCCATAAAGGGATTTTTACAGATGTAATGAAGGTCCCAAATCAGTTGATCTTAAGAACAGGTGGTTATCCTGAGTGAGTCTGACCTAATCAGCCGAATCCTTAGAAGGGACAGGGCTCTTCCTAGCAAAAGAGACTCAAAGTATGAGAGGGGTTCCATGCAAGGGAGTTTCTCAGTGACTGGCTTTGATGATGGAGGGACCATCATCACAGGTCAAGGAATGTGGGTGACCTCTAGGAGCTGAGAGCACCCCCAGCTGAAAACCAGCAAAGTACACAGAGACTGAGCATGGAGGTGGATTTTTTCCCAGGTGCAGTGGCCTGGCCACCTCCTCAAGCACAGAATTCAGTCATGTTGTATCCAGACTTCTGACTTACAGAACCATGAGCTAGTAAGTGGGTCGCCCAAAGCACCTAAGTACATGGTCATTTCTCACACAGCAATAGAAAATGAGCACAGTTGCACATACTTACTCAGTGCTCCCTCTTTGCCAGGCAGCTATAAGTTTAGTTAATTCAATTAATCCTCACAACACTATGAGGTGCAGACACTTATCATCCCAATTTTACCAATGAGGAAATCAGGGCACCAGAGACTAAGCCAGTTCTTATATATTAATACTTTTTCTAACCTGAAATTCTGGGAGTCTGCCGGCCTCCCCACAGGGCACTGGTTTGCTTTCCCAACCTTCATCTTTGTATCTGTAACTAGTCTGAGGGGTGCCCGCATCCCAACCCTGCTATCAGGACTACAGGCTGACCTTCTAGGCTATTGGAGAGGCAGGGAATGAAGGGTGCTGTATTAGTTTGCTAGGGCAGTATATTAGTCAGGGTTCTCTAGAGGCATAGAACTAATAGGATAGATGCATATATGAGAGGGAGTTTATTAAGGAGGATTGACAGTTCAGCCTTCAGTCTGTGGCCAAAGGCCTGAGAGTCCCTAGCAAACCACTGGTGTAAGTCCAAGAGTCCAAAAGGTGAAGAACTTGGAGTCCAATGTTCAAAGGCATGAAGCATCCAGCGCTAGAGAAAGATGAAGGCCAGAAGACTCAACAAGTCCACTCTCATTCAACTTCCTTCTGCCTGCTTTATCCTAGCTGCGCTGGCAGCTGATTAGATAGTCCCACCCAGATTGAGGGTGAGTCTGCCTCTCTCAGTCCACTGACTCAAATGTTAACCTCCTTGGGCAACACTCTCACAGGCACACCCAGGAACAACACCTTGCATCTTTCAATCCGATCAGGTTGACACCCAATATTAACCATCACAGGCAGCCTCAACAAAGTACCATAGACTGGGTGGCTTAAACGACAGAAGTTTATTTCCTCATACTTTTGGAGGGTGGAAGTCCAAAACCAAGGCATCAGCAGGGTTGGTTCTCCCAGAGACCCCTCTCTTTGTCTTGCAGACGGCCACCATCTCCCCATGTCTCCATATGATCTCCCTATGCACATGTGTATGTGTCCAAATTTCCTCTTCTTATTAGCATACCAGACACATCACATGACTTCATTTAACCCTAATCACATTTTTAAGGGTCATGTCTCCAAATACAGTCACATTCTGAGATACTGGAGATTAGCATTTCAACATACGAGTTTTAGGAGCACACCGTTCAGCCCAAAAAAGGCACCAAGTTCAAACTCAGAGACGAACAAACTTGTCAGAGCCCAAGTGAAAGGCCACCTCAGAGCTCCTCCCAGCCATTCATCAACTAATAGCCAGCAAAGCCAAAGGTTCCCAAATTCCATCACCACTACCTCCCCCAACCTCTTCCCTAACCTGTGCTCCAGACCCTCAGCACTGGGCCATCATTTCCTGCCCTGCACTCCAAGACACATGGCCCCACAGAGCCCAGGTATCACACCAGGTAGCACACTGTAATCAGCTGGTCTCACTGGAGTTTCAAAGGAGAGCAATATTTAGCAGTTCAAGCAGGGCCAAAGGCTGACATTAAGCAAATTTCAAGGGTTATTTGAAGTTAATTGAGTTTAATCATATAATGATTTTATAATTAGTCATAGTGTTATTGTTTCTACAAGGGTGGACCTGAGCTCTAAAGAAAAGGGCTGAATCGAGCAGGGAAGGGCCCAGGCAGCAGTGGTGGGAAGCAGGTAGGGCCACAGTGGAGGATGTGCTGTGTGGATGAACACACAGAAATGCACAAGTGTGCTGGGTCCCAAACTGCACCAGCGTGAGCTGGGATCCCGGGCTCGCACTCCATCTGCTGGTGCTTCCTGCTTTTTTGAATTCCTTACTTGGGGGTATGTCTCATCTGTGTTGAGATGGAGGCTCGTTGCAAGGAGGTGGCACAATAAAATGTCCAAGGTGACCAGGCTCATTGTGAACTCTACGAACGCTGCTTTGGATCCAGCCATGAGATCTGCAGGGCTGTTGACCTAATGGACCAGTAGCTTTGAACTTCTGGGCAATGATGAAGGATTTCTGTTTGCCAGGCTTCAATCCCTGTAGGTCTTTGAGGTTGGTGCCATGAGGGCCCCATGGGCCTCTCACCCAAGCAAACTCTGGGCTGTAGGTTTTGCTTCCAACGCCACAACATTTAGCCCTTGGGACCTCACTGCATCCCTGAATAATGGAATTTGGAATCACTCACAGGAAGTCCTGCAAACGCGTTGTAAGATGGACTTCTCAGAAAGATCCCAACTGTCCGGGGATGGGGGGAGCCAGACTGACCAGGGTGACAACATCCAGTGCATCACCATGTGTGTGGTTCCCCAAAAATCAGGTAATCTTTTCTCTTAAATTAATAATCACAAAGTGGGAGAGCAGTAGGAAGAAAACTACCATTTATCACAAAAGGCCTATTGTTCAGACACTGTGCTCTCCCATTTCTTTCCCACAGCCACCTTTGGGGACCACAAATAAAGAGAGGCTCACAGAAGCAAAGTCACCTGCCTGAGGCCACACACTCAGTTCCAGGCCATCCAACTCCAGCCTCAGCAGCAGTGCACCGTCCCACGCTGGCCAGGGCAGATAAAAAAGGCAAGGTGGGGAACCTGGGTAGGTTCCGGCAGAAACACCCCATCACTGCACAGACACCTGCGACACTATTAACCTAAGATGTCCACCCACTGTCCGCCTCAGGGAAGTCTAAGGGTTACATCAGAGACACACTCATACTTTTCTTTGCCTCCCAAGCCCCTTCCCACAGAAGGATCAAGGTAACCACACAAATATAATTCCAGGGAAATTAATCAATGAGACAACGGTATAGAAAATGCTGTGTGTAGACTCCAACCTCTTATTTAATTATTCGATGATGGAAATACTAAAGATGCACCATGCAACCCAAATGCCTGTCGACGGATGACTGGATGGATCACACATACATACAAGGGGATTATTATTCAGCCTTAAAAATAAAGGAGATTATACTATGCAGCCATAAAAAAGAATGAAATCGTGTCCTCTGCAGGGACATGGATGAAGCTGGAAGCCATCATTCTCAGCAAACTAACACAGGAACAGAAAACCAAACACTACATGTTCTCAGTTTTCAGTTTCAGTTTTGCAAAACAATAAGAGTTCTGGAGATGGATGGTGCTGGTGGTGGCTGCACAACCATGTGAATGCACTTAATACCCTGAACTGTACACTTAAAATGGTAAGATGGTAGATTGTATGTTATACATAGTTTACCACACATAACCTTGGGCTAAAAAAAAAGGCATTGTGTACGTCAGAGTTGCACTGTTCCCAGAGCTCCTGGACACCCCCTCAAGGCCAGCCACCCTGAATAGAATCCCTGTTTCTGGAATAAGAAAGGTGAGGCTGCAGATCCCAAGGCCAGCCTGTCTGAGCCCCTTCCTCACCCTAAAGAAGTTTGTCCTGAATGGAGACTGAGCCCTTGACTCAGGCTTTACCGGCACAGCTTATCCTGTACAAGGTCAGTTCACCATCGGCTACTGGTGCTTCTGGGGCTTCTGGCCAGGCACCTCCTCCCCTGCCCCAGGCTGCTGTTGCTGCTGCTCACTAACTTTTCTCCTTCTTTTCCTAGGCACCCGCAAGTCTGATGAAAACTGGGACATGCTAGAGCCACATTCTAGGTGTTGTAAATGGTACTGTGACTACACATATGTAGAACGCGGTGCAGAATGATGCAGGCTATCTCTCTTACTCTCTCATATATATACACACACACACACATTCACACTCACACACAAAAAAATACTACACTGTTCCCAAGAGCCAAGACCTACAACGTTGAGGCCGAGGGGTATCTGTTGCCCACCCACCCCCAGCACTAAGTACCTGTTTAGTAAGGGACCCAGCAAAACAGTGGGTAAGACACAGCTCTGTCCTCAAGGATCCCAACGTCTCCAGAAAAGCCCAGCATTAAAGTTGAGATAGCAATACAAAGACATGGGGCAAGGGTAGGGGAAGCCCCCAGTCCTCATGAGCACAGAGAGGGGCTCCAACCTGGGCCTTGGGGAGGGGCAGGAAGATTGATAAGGTAGCCACCGCCTGGAGTCTCGAAAGACAGGGAAATTGAGGTAGGCACAGAGGAGGGAGTGGCCCGGGACGCAGCAACAGCTCATTCTGAGACAGGCCGGTGAGAAACACCATCTCTCCTGCCAGACTCTCCTCTCCCTTCCTGAGTCTCACTCGTGAGCTGAGGGACTTGCTCACTAAAGTCCTGCCTTCCATGTCTTCATCCATAGAGGGAGGCAGATAATCTCTCTCCTGCAAGGGGAATTGCTAGGAGTCCCGGAAGCTGTGTGTGGGGTTATGAGGCCCCTTCCCTACAAGGGGACCTTCTACTGCCTTCTCCCACCCCCAACACTCCCAGCCACCTGTGCTCTTCATTTCTGAGCAGATGGGGATGCCCTTGTTGCTTCTCCAAATCTCCAGGCTTCTGTTGTTTCCCCTTCAGCCCTTCTTGTCTCCAGTCACCAGACACATGCGCACTCACATGTACAGCATGCATGCACACAAGAACACTGCACACATGCGTGCACACACAAACATGCACGCAAGTATGTGCATGTACACACACCTACACGTGCGTTCTCATACAGTTAATCCCTAACTGGATTACAGGACAGAATCCTGTCATCTTCCTGCTGCCCCCACCACTGCTGAGTCCTCCATGCAGGAGCCCAAAGACTTTAGCTTTAAAAAAAATTACTGAGAACACTCGCCCTATCCCAAGAGATTTTACTTTTGGTGGACCTGGGGCTGGAAGTCTAAGGTTTTGACTGATGACTTTGAGGTGGGTGAAGAGGCACAACTGGGTCACTCCTTCCTTCTCCTCCTACCCCAGGTGCATTTTCTCCTGCCCTGTGCTTCCAGGTGTGGAGCTATTCCAGACACCTGAAGGTGCCAGAGGTTGCTCTCTCACTATCTACATTTTGCTGGCTTCTACAGAAGAAACCATTTTAAAGCACCATTGAGAGTAACATCCGTCAGTCGTGTGTTCATGACAAATCATTAAAGCATGTCACCCAAGTGGAACCGTTATTGTCGATCAATTTTGACTATCTAGCAGTCTGCCCACCCAGGTTTATGGCATCCAACATCCACACTCTTTCCCTACCAAACACTGCCCACCAAGAACCCCCAGCAAGATATGTGATGAACCCTACTGGCTTTACTGTGGGCAACACAAGCCGTTTCTTTTCAGACATTCTGTGATTCTGACTCCCTTCCCACACCCAGTGGCCCAACTTGTGGATTTTATAATGTCCACCAGCTCGGCCTGGCCACACTTCAGGATGGCAGCTTATGCCCATGGTATCCACCACTGCCTAGTTTGGATGTTTTCAACTACAAGCAACAGACGACCTGGATTCAGACTTGTTTTAAAATATGGATGTTGATTATTTCCTGTTATAAACAGGACACCCAGGTAGGATGTAGATCTGCTAACTCAACAGAGCCTTCAGGGATTATACGCTGCCCTCCGTGGTCTTAACGTCATCTTCACCCTGGTCCCCTGGAGATCCACCAATGGCTCCATCAGCAGCCTTCCATCAAGCAGGTGGACTGTGTCATCCAGGTGGGCTGGAAGGTAGACCACTCATATCCTGCAGGAGTGAGAACCCCTCCCACCTGAGTGGCCTCCAGCACTTTTCCGATCGGGCCAAGGAAGGTCCAGTGTTCACCCCTCGACTCAGCTGTCACCTGGGGTTGACCACACTTCCTGCTTCCCATGGCTGTACCAGGGAGGAGCAGGGGAATTAACAAAATCTGAGTCCCTTAGAAAGAAGGAAGGGAAACTGGTTACTGGGTAGGTGGCTGCAAGAGCCACGGCATTTCATATGACATGGACTCATCAACACAGGCCTCAGACTCGGCCCCCTTGGCAGACACACAATAACAAGCTGGCGCATGGACTGGGCACGGTGGCTCATGCCTGTAATCCCAGCACTTTGGGAGGCCAAGGTGGGTGGATCACTTGAGGTCAGGAGTTCAAGACCAGCTTGACCAACATGGTGAAACCCTGCCTCTACCAAAAATACAAAAATTAGCTGGGCGTGGTGGTGGGCACCTGTAATCCCAACTACTCGGAAGGCTGAGGCAGGATAATTGCTTGAACTCAGGAGGTTGCAGTGAGCCAAGATGGTGCCATGGCACTCCAACCTGGGTGACAGAGTGAGACTCAGTCTCAAAAACAAACAAACAAACAAACAAAAAACTGGTGCATGCCCTGAGCAGGGGATCCCCCCGCAGAAAGAAAGGGGTTCATCTAGAGCTTCACAAGCAGATCCAGGCAAAGCCAGCCTTCCCATCACAATATGATTCATTAGTCATATGGATTTTCAGGATTTTTTGAAAGTGCTTTGCTCCAAGCACCTGATTAAACATTAATGAAAGGTCAAGGTTGTGGTGCAAGAGACCTCTGTCTCTATTCCTCAAGAATTCTCCTGCTCAACACCATTGCCTCCTCACTTCCCTGCCTCCCCGTCTGCCCCACTGTCCGAACGCTGAGAGACGGCGCCAACAACCTGCCTCTGCTTCCTTTGGAACGGGGCATTTCCAAAGCCTTGGTTTGTAGGAACAGTTTTAGGATTCGGGTCATTTGTGGCCCTAGGTTTGACAGTTTTTCTTCTCTGCAAAGCACTTACAGACCAGAAAAAAACGGATGGTCAACACGATGGGATTTCTGCATTCAAGGCCACCTTTCCTGTAGGTTAGTATTATTGATCACTCACACCTCAAGGCCTGACAGGTAATCAATAGACCCTCTGACCCAGATATGTGACTTGGCCTGTGGGGGCTTTTTAAAAACAAGAAGTGAACATGGCAACTCTGGTTCACGCTTTTCATACACGAGAATTACATTTTTTTTCCCCAGAGCTGCAAAGTCGTTTCTGCTCAAATTACCCCAGCCATCTTAGGAGCACATAATCAGAGGGTTCTTTTCATTTGTTCCTGCTGGATAGTTCTGCAACCAACTTCAAGCCATTAAGAGCAAGTGACAGGCCAAACTTTGAGGAAAAAAATCTATATATGCCCCCAAAGAGCTAGGATTCCATATCACCATTCCTTGGAAGGGGCCATTAACCTTCTAGATGTGGGAAGTAATGACACCACAGTGGGGTTAGGAGAAGAGGAAGGGGAAGAGGGTGGAAGATAGAAGCCATGGACACTGTGACCCTCATAAACAGAAGGATCATGGCTGGGGATAATGACATTGACCCTCAGGCTGTGAATTTAGTGGAATGAGGGTCAGGGGGAGCGTGAAAATCTCTCAAAGAAAAATAGAAGACAAAAAACTCTAAAACTATCATCTCCTTCAGGAAGCCAGCCCTGACACAGCTTTATATCCTATCTAGACCAGAAACCACCTCCTCAGTGGGCTCATACTTCCCTGGACATATCTATAACATTGTGTGTGTATGTATGTGTACATATATGTATGTATATGTGAATACACGTATGTACTTACAGCCCTGGAGGAACAGTTCTGGGGGTACACATATGTATAGTGTACATATATAAGCATACGTACACACACTCGCGCACACACAGAGCTATTGTTGCAAGGCTGTGAGTCCACTGAGGTTGAAGACAGAAATCCTAACCAGTCCTTGTCTAAATCCTAATCCCAAACAAAACCCAGCACCTGATAGTCTCTCATCAACGCCTAATGAATGCATGAATGAGTTAATGAATGAGCAAATGAGTGAATGAATTTATG
The DNA here is from genome assembly GCF_003255815.1 of Theropithecus gelada. Classification (NCBI taxonomy): domain Eukaryota; kingdom Metazoa; phylum Chordata; class Mammalia; order Primates; family Cercopithecidae; genus Theropithecus; species Theropithecus gelada. The sequence goes on from NC_037675.1 coordinate 17,034,974, forward strand.
AAAGAGTGAATGCATGAATTAGTGTGTGGATGAATGCATGAATGAATTTATGAATGAATGAATAAAAATGTGGCATCCAACCGAACACAGAATATCAACGGGATAATACCATCAAGGATAACATCCATAACATCCCTAAGGACAGAGGCACCTTTCATCCCTCTCCTAGAAATTTACAAAGGAGAGTTGGCTAAGTGCAATAAAAAAGAACATAGAGTTTTACATCCGGAGTTGGGACCAAACCCGGGCTCCACTACCAAAGAGAGGTTAGGCAATCTATTTAAATAGATTTGCCCTGTTTGTCCCTCAGTGTTATCATCTGAGACATGGGAATAAGATACAGCCTCGCTTAGAGTTACAGTAATAATTAGAGATACTCAGTGACTGGCACATAGTCGGCACCCCATCAATTGTTATTATCAATATTAACCATGGAGTGGCCTGGCCAAAGCTGGGGCATCTGTTTTTAAGCCAGGAAGGGTTAACCTCACAAAGTATGCCAAGGTCATTCTCAGATATTAGACCACTTGGCACTAGGTTGAGTTGCCAAAGATATTAGTCCACAACATCCTCTTCCCAACCTTGAAAAGAATAATAAATTCTAATGGGCCATTAGTGAAAATTCCCTCAAGAATTGTGAATTGACAAAGCAACAAAGGCACACTGCCTTTGTGCAAGCCAAGTTATGGTAAATATTAAGTTGCCAAAAATGCCAAATGCTATAGATCAGTCAGGATAGGCTGTGCTGCAGTAACAAACAACTCCAAAATCTCAGTGGGCTAAAAATCATGATACAGGTCAGCAAGGGGACTCTGCTCAGAGATCCAGGCTTACTGAACATTTACCATCTCAAATGGTGCTTATCAGCAGTGCCAGGAGGAAACAGAGATCTGGAGGGTCTCATAATTACAACTAAATGTCCAGTCTGTGGATGACATGATCTATGCACCATCATTGGTGTGAGCTAATCAACTGACACCATCCAATCAAGACAGGACCAGGATGGGCAACCCCAGCATGTGGCCAGAGTGGGAACAAAGGAAAATATTTCGCAAATAACACTAAAGGGCACCACACACCACAAGAAAAGGAAACATCCAGTAAGCTCCATTCATGCCAGCGCTGGACAGTGATGCCCACAAGAATGACTCCCAGGCAAAGGAATCAAACCCTTCCCAAGACACAACAGCTCTGAGTAGAAGGGGAAGGTCATTGCAGAAGACAGCTTTGTTTCGCATTTAGCAGAGTGTGAGGGAGCTCTCAGAATTCCCTTACTGATCTCTTTAAAGGTCAACTGTATTCATATTAACTGGGCATCCACATCGTATCACAGTACTGCCTGTGTTAGGCAAGAACAGGGTGGAACCATTCAGAAATGTGGATTCTTGCACAGAAGTGAGGAAGTGCTTCTTTCCCTAATTTGGAAGTGAGTTTAAAAATGCACAGAAAAGCAGAAATTCCTCTGGGCATATTACTCTGCCAGATATGCTGTGAGTTATTAGCAGCAACTCTGACAGGCTTATGGGGACTCGGCAAAGAGCCTCATTTTCCAGGTCAAGATCATTAGGGAGTTTAAGTAGCACCTTGGTTGCAGAATCCATATGTACCCCGTCCTCTGAGGCCTATGTAGAATTAACTGAGGAGCCCCATTCTTTGCCAGGTGGAAGGCTGAGTGCTCCCCTAGATGTCTTCAGGCTCTTGAGGCTTACATTCATGTGGGCTCCTCTTGTGCAGCTTTCTTTCCCACTGGCTCTTCATCTCACCTGCCAAAGGGAAATGAGCAAAGGGAAAAAGTGGACACCACCCAGTGTGTCTGTAACAGCCTGGGGTGCAGTGCTGCAAGAACAAGATGTGGGAGTCTTGAGAGGACCGTCAGCTGGGGCACCTGTCAGAGGGTCTTGGGTTCCACAGGAGGAAGCTGGACTTTATCCAGTCATTGGTGCAAGGCCAGGAAAGGATTTTAAGCAAAGAGTGAATGTGGTCAGATTCACACTTTAGATGGGTCACAGGGCAACTCCAGAAATTGGTGAGGAAGCAGGCAAAGGTGGAGACAGAACCCAGAGGGAAACTTTTGCAGGACTCCTGGTGAGAAGCCAAGGGTCTGACCCTGAGTTGGAAAGACAGAGAGAGAGGTGGGGAACTATTTGTGAACTAATTAAGAAAGTAAAGCCAGCAGGGCTTGGTGATTAAAAATGAGTGTAAGGGAGAGGCAGGAGTTCAGAGGGCAGTGGGAATTGATGGAGCCACAGGATGTGGAGCACAGGATGTGTTCAGAAGACAGTGAGCTTCCAGGTAAACTAGAAGGTAGGCTGCCCTTTGGGGAGAGGAGAAGATATGACCAGAAATGTCAATCACCTTAAAAGTTAGGGGAGGCAGTGGAGAGTGGTGGCTACAAGCCTGTGATTCCAGCACTTTGGGAGGCCGAGAAGGGTGGGTCACCTGAGCTCAGGAGTTGGAGATGAGCCTAGTTAACATGGTGAAACCCCTTCTCTATTAAAAACACAAAAAATTGCCCAGGCACGGTGGCTCATGCCTGTGATCCCAGCACTTTGGGAAGCTGAGGCAGGCAGATCACAAGGTCAGGAAATCAGGACCAACCTGGCTAACACAGTGAAACCCCGTCTCTACTAAAAATACAAAAAAATTAGCCAGGTGTGGTGGCATGCACCTGTAGTCCCAGCTGCTCAGGAGGTTGAGGCAGGCAAATTGCTTGAACCCGGGAGGCAGAGGTTGCAGTGAGCCAAGATTGCACCACTGCACTCCAGCCTGGGCAACAGAGCGAGGCTCTGTCTCAAAAAAAAAAAAAAAACTTAGTCAGGCTTGGTGGTGGGCACCTGTATTCCCACCTACTCAGGAGACAGGCAGGAGAATCGCTTGAACCCGGGAGGTGGAAGATGCCACGAGCTGAGATCATGCCAGTGCACTCCAGCCTAGGAGGCAGAGTGAAACTCCATCAAAAGAAAGAAAAAGAGAAGAGAGAGAGAGAAAGAGAGAGAGAGAGAAAGACAGAGAGGAAGGAAGGAAGGAAGGAAGGAAGGAAGGAAGGGAGGGAGGGAGGGAGGGAGGGAGGGAGGGAGGGAAAGTTAAGGGTTGCAGAGGGTGGGAGGAGCACTTTGTGCTAAGTTCTTTAAACACGGGGCAGTCTGTGAGGGTTTTTAAGGAAAGATACAGCAGGACTGGGTTACTTTTCCGGCAGCCTGTCTGTCTAGACTGGGTAAACCAACCATGGAAGAGCTTGTGGACTAAATTCCCTGAAAACACAGAGAGCAGCGTTTTCATAAGGGATGAGATCATTTTAAAGTATGTCCACAAATTCTTCAACACCACTCCCTTCTAAAGGTGGAACCTAATTCCCCTCCTCTAAACCAAAATGTGGGCCAGCTTCTAACAGAATATGAGGGAGACATGGTGTCTGGCATCCAGGACTAGATTTTAAAAGGCATGGCATTGTCCTCCTTGCTTCCTCTCATGGATCACCTGCTCTGGGGGAAGCCAGCTGCCATGTCATAAGGACACTGAAGCAGCACTGTGGAGAAACTCATGTGATGAGAGACTGATACCTCCTATCAAAAACTAGGGAGGAACTGAGGCCTCTTACCAATAGCCATATGAGTACGCCATCTTGGTAGTGGATCCTTAAGTCCCAGTCAAGACTTCGATGACTGCAGCCCCAGCTGACATCTTGGCTAAAACCTCATGAGACACCATGAACCAGAACCATCTGGCTAAGATGTTTCCAAATTTCTGACCCTCAGCAACTATGTGACGTAGTAAATATTTGTTGTTTTTAGCCAACACATGTTGGGCTAGTTTTTACTCAGCAATAAGTAACTAATACAATGGAATTCCTGGGAAATGGTTGAAAGGTGAATGATAAAATAGAAGGGAGGAAGGATACAGGTTAAGCAGCCCTTGCCAAAGTTTAGGAAAGACACATGAGGAACCGAACAAAGGTGATGGGGATGGAAAGGAGAAAAACAGCAATGTGGGATGAAAGATGGAAACTCTAGGGATCTTGGCAACTAGTTGACCATGAGATGATATGCAGGAAAGAAAGATTATTCCAAGGTTGGGAGCCTGAGTGACCGAAAGGGACCTTTGGGAATGGAAATTATGTGGATCTGTCATTGTTATCATATACAGCATCACTGTCACCATTGTTAGTATTTAGAACAGTTTTCCTCTTAAAGAATATGTTCTCAAAACTAGCATGATCTCACTTAAGGTGGTTTCCAATCTCTTGTCATTTCAACTATTGAAGTGGCCAAAGCATGTTTTGTAACAAAAATTTTCCATTTGGCTGTTTTGTTTTCTAAAAATGCTTGTAATTACCCCCTGAGTATTTGAGGAACTTGAAGCAGGCGTGGCCTCTTTCAACAGTCAAATGAGCCAGAGAAAATCCTTTCCAGCAGTATCTTGTAGCACTTTAAATAACTGTGTGTTGACCAAGGAGCTAGCTGGCATGCACGCAGGCAGACAGCCGCCTCATCGGAATTCCCAGTGAGACGCAATGGCAAGGGCCGCATCGATTGACCCATCAACACTTCAGAGTTGAGCAGAGAGAAGGAAACTCAGCTGGACATGGGGAGACACAAGTGGCGGGTGCTGATGGCCTCTTCTGTAATGGATTCTTGAGCCAGATGGTTCCTTCTGCTGGATGTCAGGGCAGCAGATGCATGTGCCTTCACCAAGTGTCAGATGCAACCAAACACTTGGCAAAAGCTGAAGCTGGCTCCCCTGGATCAGACACAAAGAAAACCATTAGGACCCTCTTCTTTGCCTCCTCTTTAAAAGGCCACAGAAACATTAAGGGAATTCGAAGTTTACTCCAAAGTAGAAAACCTCTGGTTGCAGGCCTGCCACCAAATGAACTCATTCTCCTACAATGCATTTATGTAAAGGTAAAGGAAAAGCAGAAAGAGATTAGCAAGGGAAGTCATTTTATTCTTTATCTTATTTACAGATACCTGATTGATGGAACCAATGCAGAGAATCCAGGACAAGCGCCCCACGATACTAAGAGAGTTGGGTGTGGTGGCTCACATCGGTAATCCTAGCACTTTGGGAGGCCAAGGTAGAAGGATACCTTTAGGCCAACAGCCTGAGACCAGCCTGAGCAACACAGCAAGAACCTGTCTCTACAACAACTATTAACTAAAAAATTAGCCAAGTGCAGTAGAACGTGACTGTAGTCCCAGCTACTCAGAGGCTGAAGCAGGAAGATCACTTGAGCCCAGGGGTTGGAGGTTGCACTGAGCTATGATTGTACCACTGGTACTCCAGCCTGGATGACAGAGTGAGACTCTGTCTTAAAAAAAAAAAAGTTCTTCTCCTGGCTGGGGTTTTATTTGGGGACCTGTGGTTAATTACCTTCTCAACAGGTAAGTACTAACCACCTACTGCAAATTCCACTGCCCCAGACTCTGATCAGGAGAAGACTCCTGAGTAGCCCCATCTGGGCACTCTGGCCACGCTATGCAAGCTGTGTTGACCAGGCTGATGGGTTGGCTGTTTTCCCTCCTGGACCTGTGGTTCTCAGCCAGGGAGACTGTGACACCCCGTGAGATACTGGGGAATGTCTGGAGACATTTGTTCATTGCCAAATACTGGAGCAGAGGGAGGAGCTTTTGGCATCCACTAGGTAGCATCCAGAGATGCAACTGCACACCACATAATGCCCAGGACAGCCGCTGGCAGCAGAATTCCCCAGCCCAGAGCACTAAATAACGCTGAGGCTGAAGAACCTTGGTCTAGATTATAAACTCCACGCAGGCCAGCATTGGGGCTTTTGTCCCCAGTGCCTAAGACACAGTGACTGATTCACAGTATGTATGGAATGGAAGGGAAAAGGGAAAGAAGGAACCAAGAGGAGGAGGGAGGAAGTCACAGAGCACATTCTCAGAGAAACTTAAAGCCTGGATGGGCCGGGCACGGTGGCTCATGCCTGTAATCCCAGCACTTTGGGAGGGCGAGGCAGGCGGATCACAAGGTCAGGAGACTGAGACCATCTTGGCTAACACCATCTTGTAATGTAACACCATCTTGGCTTTACATTTAGTAGGTGAAAATGCACCTACTAAAATGTAAAAATGTAGCCGGGCGTGGTGGCAGGCGCCTGTAGTCCCAGCTACTCGGGAGGCTGAGGCAAGAGAATGATGTGAACCCGGGAGGCAGAGCTTGTAGTGAGCAGAGACGGCGCCCCTGCACTCCAGCCTGGGTGACAGAGCGAGACTCCATTTCAAAAACAAAAAAAAGGAAAAACAAAAGGCTGCATGAAGGGGCACTGTAATTTTGGCTTGACCAATGCGCTGTAGTCTCTCTGTCAAAGTGTTTCACCAACCTTCCAGATTTTTCCAGTTCAAGTCCAGTTGTTGATATCAAGTCAGATGCTCCTCCCAGAACTCGGACAACATCAATCCTCATCAGTAGCCCTCAACAATTCAGTTTCAGAGAGCCACAAAAAAGGTGGTCTTCCTCCCTTCTCCACCCCAAGTGTGTACCCACTGTGACCCATGAGTGGCCTTGCACAACACTGACCTTCACCATCACCCTTGGAGCTCACAACAGTTTTGACCGCCCCATAGCCTACACAAGTGCACACACACAAACACACACACAGGAAGTAATGTGCAGGGCCACTTGACTCTACTGTTCCCTGCTGGAGCTGGTCACCTGAGATGGCCTCATTCTCAGTTGCAAACAAAACCTGGTGAGCTCAGAGCCCTTACATTCCAGAGTGGTCTGTACAATGTTTTGCTTCCCCTTCGGACTTGCCATCAGAGAGAAGGTAAACTCCACTGAGACAAGCTGTCATGCAAAGCCAGTTCACCACCCTCTTCCCAAAGGGATCCTCTTCTTGGGCCTCCCCAACCCACCCCAGGCAGGCATCTCCTGGTGACTGCCCTGGCTGACCTGTTGAGCAAGAAACAGATTGAAGAGAGGCTTTTGACAAGGCCTCTGCAGGCACTGCTCTGCCTGCCAAGCTTCATGGAATGCTGGAAGCATCCCCATTTGAATGAAGAATCCAGCCATTCTGTGCTCACCCAGGAAGTTTATATTTGTGTCAGTGAAGCATGCATTCTAGAAGACCATACACAAAGCCACAGCCTTAGAGACCTAGGGAGCAGCCTCCCGGGGGGGCTGTCCAAAGTCAGAGCATACTCCTTGCAGGAGATGGAAGTACCCATATCAACCATGTCTCCTCATTCCTTTTATTTCTGTATGCTGATGCTATCACATTTGTGGCTTTGCTGACCCTCAAGGGACTGCCCCTCCAGGGATAGCTAATCTCTAAGACAGCCAACAAATTGCCCCCTATCCCCAGGTATGTTTTTCAAATGCAAACAAACAAATTTCGATCTCACAACTCCTTCCAGCATCCTCCTTTATTGGGTTTCCACCCTCCTGGGCCACCATCCATCCACCCTAATCACCCCAGGCCCAGGTGCCAGACAACTAGGGACAGCCTGGATGCCCTAGAACCTGGAAATTCTTCAAATTCGCCAATCCTGAGACTGCTTGCCCTGCCTCTCTGCTCCACCCCAGGGAAAGCACAATAAAGGCCTCTGACCCATGTTCCCCAACCCAATCACCTTGACCAACCCGGCGCTTCCTCTTGTGAACGTGCCTCCTGTTTGCAGGAAACTGTAATTAGGATAAGGTGTTTCTTTGTGACAATTATTCCCATATCTGAGCTTCTTAGCATACGTCATCAAAACAAATCTGGAACACACAGATAATTGTGCCCACGTGGCCTGGGGCATGGTGACACAGCCTCCTCATCTCAATGCTGGGGGAGCACAGACGCAGTCAGGAAGCAGGAGGAGGCAGCGCACTGCACTGTGGAAGCTCTGACTCTAAGCAGACCCGATGCCCGTTCCCTATATCACCCCCTCTATCGTCACCACAAACTGTGAACACCGAAGAGGCACAGGGGCAGTTAAAACCCCTCGTTCATCAGAGGCAGAGTCAAGATTTGAACCCAAGACTTGAACAGTGAACAGTGGTTCTCTTTCCACCTCCTCTGGCTGCTCTCTCAATGGAGACTTTAAAGCATCAACAAGGATATGTCTTTTTTCTTTTCTGGGACCAGTGAGAGTCATGCAGAAAAGGATGTCTACGAGGGTGTCACCGCTGCTATCAGTCCCAGGGACCATGCACCCCTGTGGTCCAGTTCTCCACCATTCTCCCCAGGGACACCCAGTTATTAGGTCATCTTCTGTAGCCAATGGCCAGTAATAGCTTCTGGTGTCCCCTCTTCTTGGGACATCAGCATTTTAGCAGCACTCCAAGTGCAGAGAGGTGGCCCAGAGGGCAAGGGAGCGTGCCAACTGTTTCCCCGGCACCCCCGCTGTGGTACGGCACACTGCAGTGTTTTCGAAAACGATGCAGCGAAACCACCATGGAGGTAAAAGGTCGATTGTTCCCAGCCACAGCTGCTCTGTGGGGACGACTTTATAGCACCACTCAGGCAGTACCGACAGGGAAAATGGCATTTGGGAAGCGTGGGAACTGCCAGCATCACTCATGCCTAAAGCCGGCCTTCCTGCTCGAAGCCAGGAGGCTTATTAAGGTCTTTCAACCACAGCTGAGAATAAATGAGTTTTTTTCAGAGCCCACATTGAAAGAGAGCCATCTCCTGACGTTCCAGCATTTGCACAGATCCCATGGTAGCAAAGAGAAATGAAAATATTAATAGCTTGTGCTATGAGAAGGCACTTGAAGAACGTTCTGATTTTAAATCTGCTTTCACATGGGATACCTTGAGAAGAAATAAAATCGTCTGTTCTTGTTCCTGCATAATTACAGAGACACACACAAAATAAAGAAGGTTCTTTTTTTAAAGGCAGAAGTACTATATGCTTCAAAAATGCCAATCTCATAAAAGACAAAAGAAATGCTGTGGAAATGATCCAGATCAAGGTATCTAAAGAGACATGACAGCTAAATGTAGTATCTGCCCCTAAACCAGATCCTGTACTATGGAGGAGGGGGGATGCTATAAAGGTCATTATTAAACCAAGAGGCAAAATTAGAATACAGACAGTAGATAAGATGAAAGTATTGCATCAATGCAAATTGGTGTCAGTGACTGCACTGTGATGACATAAGAGGTTATCTCCATTGTTAGGAAATACCCACTGGAGTGCTGAAGCGCAAAGGGCCATGTTCCATAAAATTCACCCTCCAATGGCTCAGGAAAAAAAATGACCCACAAGCGAGTTGAAATAAAAAGTACACAGGAGTGCCTTGTACTATCTACCTTTTTGCATCTCTTGTCAATTTAAAATTAATTCCAAAAAAAAGGCTCTGCACTTTTTTTTTTTTTTTTGAGACAGTCTCACTCTGTCACCCAGGCTGGTGTGATCTCGGATCTCGGCTCACTGCAACCTCCACCTCCTGGGTGCAAGTGATTCTCCTGCCTCAGCCCCCCGAGTAGCTGGAACTACAGGTGTGTGCCACAACACTCACCTAATTTTTGTATTTTTAGTAGAGACTGGGTTTCTGCATGGTGCCCAGGCTGGTCTCGAACACCTGGCCTCAAGCGATCTGCCCACCTCAGCCTCCCAAGTGTTGGGATTACATCCATAAGCCACTGTGCCCGGTCAAGTAGTCTGCTTGTAAATCTTATCTTTGAGTAACTGCAGGCAGAGGGAGAGAATGTTCCACCACTAGAGCATAAGCTGGCAGCAAAGTGTGACCAGCAGGGGTGGGGATGAGCTTGGGGCCCAAGAGAGGGCTGATGCCAATTTTCTCAAGTCCCACTGGATTCCAGGGGCTGCCCCAGGCCCTATCACAGTGGGGAGCAAAACTGACAGTCTCAGGAGGCTTACAGCCTGAAGGAGGAGGAGGAGGAGGAAAGGGAAGAGGATGAGGAGGAGAAGGGAGGAGAATGGGGAAGAGGAGGAGGGGAATGGGGAGGAGAGGGGAGGAGAATGGGGAAGAGGAGGAGGGGAATGGGGGGGAGGAGGAGGGGAATGGGGGGGAGGAGGAGGGGAACAGGGAGGAGGAGGGGGAAGCAGAGAGACAGGCCGAAAATCACACCAGTAGATGGGTCATAGCAAACTGTGAAAAGCTATAAAGGAGAAGTTCAAAAAAATCTAAAACACTGGCCTTAGCAACATGGTGATATCCCATCTCTTTAAAAAATAAAAAAGTAATTAATTAGCTGAATGTGGTGTTACCCATGTGTGGTCTCAGCTACTAGAGAGACTGGGGCAGGAGGCTCGCTTGAGCCCAGGAATTCAAGGTCACAGCGGACTTTGATTGCACCACTGTACTCCAGCGTGGGCAGCAGAGTGAGACCCCATCTCTTAAATTTAAAAAAAATCTAAGACAGTAAATTGGGGGGCTGATATAATTTGGCTGTTTGTCTCTCCAAATCTCATGCTGAAGTGTAAACCCCAATGTCGCAGTTGGGGCCTGTGGGGGGTGTTTGGGCCATGGGGGCGGATCCCTCGGGATTGGCTTGCTTGGTGCTGCCCCACCACAGTGGGTGAGTCTTTGAGACCTTGTTGTTTAACAGGGTGTGGCACTCCCCCTCTCTCTTGCTCCTGCTCTTTGCATGTGATGCTGACTTCCCACCCCACCCCCTGCCTTCCGCCATGATTGGAAGCTTCCTGAAGCCCCCGCCAGAGGCAGGCGCTGGTACCATGCACTACCGCCTACAGAACTGTGAGCCAATTAAACTTATTTTGCTTGTAAATTATCCAGCTGCAGGTATTTCTTTATGACAATACACGAACACCCTACCACAGGGTCCTATGAGAAAGTAAAACCAGAAACCTGAATTAGAGTGTGTTTCTGGAACGCTAAAACAAAAGCTGAGGGAGGCTTGAGGAGCGGGGCATTTGAGGGGTGGTCTTGAGGGGCTCGTTGAAGCATTTGCCTGAAAACACGCAGCAAGAAAGGGGCGAGGGCAGCTCCCAGGCATCCCGGATTGAGCAATTAGGTGAGCGGAGTGCCAGTCAATGAGAGGAGACCCTGGGGGAGCCTCACTCAGTTCCAGGGGTGCTGTCTACACAGCAATTTCCTGCACTTGTATTTCATGTTCATCCACCTCCCTCTCTCCATCTGGTCCCTATGGACAGGTCGGCTCTGACTGGCCGCTTCTCCTGGTCCAGAGGCTTCCCACTGCCCTCACCTAGTCTTCTGTGCTGTGGCTGTGGTGCCTTTCTCTTCCTCAGAAGATGCCTGATTCCAAAGCCGCAGCCCTCAGCGATGCCTGTCAGCAGTCTCAGGGGTAGGGCATAGGCGACTGCGCACTTTCTCTTAAACCTTCCAGGTGGATTCAAAGCTCTGTCCTTTGGGAGCCCCCAGTGTCTGCAAAGCTGCGCTGAGGGAGGAGGTGGGGCCTCGGGTGGAACAGTCGCGAACCCTGGGTCCCCTCCTTGCCCCTGGAGCCAATGAGGAGAGACACATCCCAAGAAGGCCCCAGGCTGGGGCAGACCCCTCAGTCGGGACACCACAGCTCCTAGGACCTCTACTGCAGACCTTAGGGCCTCTGGCTTGGAGGCAAGGAGGCCTGGAATCAAAGGCCTGGTTTGGAATCCTGCTTCCGCCTCCCTGTGCCTCCACTTCCCCACCTGTGTACTGGGACGCCACAGTCCCTCCCTTGTAGGGGTGCAATGAGAGTTCAGTGCGTTCGTTCTCATTGCCGCCCTGTGTTTATTACTATCACCAGTACGGCCTCATCCTCCAAGGAAACTGCTGCTGGAAAGGCCAAGGTTGCTGCGTGTGTCTCCGCAGCTCCCTGCAGCGAGTGTCTCCTCAGTCCTGGCCCGACCTGCCGTCCCTCGTCTGCTCCCACAGCGCCCACGGACCACTCAATCGCGTGCCCAGCCCTGCAGTCCTCAAGCCCAGCAGATCGCTCCTTCTCTCTCGGGGCCTTCTGCGGGCCCCTTGCCAATCTGTGGCGTTTTTCCTTTTCCTCCCTGTCATGGCTGAATTGATGCTCAAACACAAAAGAATGCGGGATGCAATCAGATTAGAGACTTCCCGTGAGAAGAAAATCGCCTGTCGCCACTTTTATGAGCGCTCGGCAAGGGAGGGCCTTGATATTAGGGTCCGTGACGGGAACTCTGCCACCCCAAGGGGCTTGGTCTTGGGTGGGGGCAGCATGCGGGGCGTGGAGAGGGAGACCTGTAAAGTCCTAAAGGCTCTCCAGCGACAATCCCACAGTCAGCGTTCCCTCTAGGCCAAGCCTCCTCGTTGCATATCATTTCCTGGACATCTTAGTGAGGCCGGCCTCAGCTCACAGTGGCACGTCGTTATTACACTTCGGGGACTCGGGTGGGACCCTGGGAAGCCAGGAGACAGGCGCCGGCGCGCCCCGCGGAGCCGATAGGAAAGTGCAACAGCGCCATCTAGTGGCCACGCTGGGAGGCTGCGGAGAGCGCGCGCCGCGACCCAGGATCCACCGTCCGCAGGAAAACGTGATCCCTGCGATGCGTAGTCACAGCGCAGCAGCACGGCCTTTGGAGCTTCTTAAATAACATCAGTGCCACCTCAGTAAGAGAAGTAAGGGCCAAAACGCTTAAAGGATTTTGACCTATTCGGCTTGGGTGTTGTGGAGAGCCCTAAAAGGGGACGCTGTAGCGGGATTCTCGGCTCTCCTGGGCTAGTGGGACCCCCGTGCGCCGCCAATGGGGTCTTAGGACCTGTCTGCCTGGGCTAGAGCCGGCCCAGGAGCCTGTTTGCTGGGAGTGCGGGTCAGCAAAACTGTCACAGAAAATCCTCCAAAGGAAGGGAAAACCTGTGTTCTCAGGGAAGGTGCCCTACAGAACGCAGGTACCCACCCCTGAGTATGCAACGGCGTCCCCCAGAGGGCTTGAGGTTGTGATTCGCAGGTCTGAGGTGAGAGCTGAGGATCTGCATTTCTAGCAAGTCCTTCGTTGATGGTGATGTTGCTGGTCTGGGGAGCACCTTGAGACCCACTCTTAAGCCTCATAGCTATTTAAGCTGGGCTGCTTCTTCCTGAACATTTGAAAAATTTCCCGTGATCTACACTTATCTTGCTCCACCCACGCTGGCAGAGTTCCAGAGCCTGAGTCTGGGACTTTTCAGGAAAAGCCAGAGAAGCGCTGGGTTGGGGGGGAGGGGGTCATGGGAAAGGGGATACAATGGAGCTGAACATGGGGCTCTCTCCCACCCGCTAGGCTCTGGCAGCGCAGATCCACCAGGAGTTAAAGTCATACCCAGCCCCAGGCCTGCAAAGGCTGTTGGTCCCAAATGCAGCATCCAGACAGTGAGGGCAGAATGCTTACACTCTGGAGGCTTACATTCTGTGGAGGATAGGTCTGGGGTCATCTGTGCAACATAAATGCTCATGGATTTGCACCACCTTTACAGAAAGATTTGTACTGGGGACATTTTATGCTAGAGATTTATCAACACAAATGAAAAGATTCTGTTCTGATACAACCACCATGATTTCATGAGATGGTCCTTTCTTCAGCCTGCAGTCTATGGATCTCTGGCTGACACTTAGGCCAACAAGACCACGTGTGCATTCAGTCAATCGGAGGTGAGCAGTGCTCTTTAGTGCCCTCCTGTTACATTCCAGCCAGTCAGACAGCAAGCATATTCAGCCAATCAGAAGTAAGCATTGCTCTGAGCTCCATCCCCATCACATTCAGCCTAAACAGACCACAAATGCATTCAGCCAATCGGAAGTGATCACTACTGTGAGCCCTCACCCATTGGGATCCACAATATTGTCGTAACTGTTCTATTAATTCATAAATGGCCTCCATTGATGTGGCCGTTAATATGCACTGTAGATCAGCTGAAAAGTGATGTGTCTGCACTAGGAATTCACTGTTTATCACAAATGTATGCCCATGACAAAAACGTATACAAGCAGGCTGGGCACAGTGGCTCACACCTGTAACCTCAACATTTTGGGAGGCCGAGACTGGAGGATCACCTGAGGTCAGGAGTTCAAGACCAACCTGGCCAACATGGTGAAACCCCATCTCTACTAAAAATTCAAAAATTTAGCCAGGCATGGTGGTAAGTGCCTATAATTTCAGCTACTCAGGAGGCTGAGGCAGGAGAATCGCTTGAACCCAGGAGGCAGAGGTTGCAATGAGTTACGATTGCACCCATGCACTCCAGCCTGGGAAACACAGTGAGATTCCACCTCAAAAAAAAGAAAGAAAGAAAAAAGTATACAAGCAAGAAAAGAAAGTTAACACCCCCAGAGTTGATTTATCCATTAAGTACATAGGCATCTTGCCCAAGGCCCAAGGAAATATTTTAATTTATTTTTTAGAAAAGTAAGTAAATACAATCTGTCTTGGAGTATATTTGTCTTTATACCAACACAGTACCAAAATATGTTTTTTAATATTTTTATGGAGGAAGGGGCCTATGAAGGCAAAAGTCCGTAAGGCCCAAGAAAGTCATGCTTCAAGCAAATAGGAAGAATTGGATCATTCTGAAGGCCTGTACAGCTCTAACTATCTGCGGTTCCATATAACCATTCTCTTTTCCCTCCATTATCACAAAAGATAGTCGATTGGGGAGAAGGAACGTGTCAGTCTGGACTGTTGGTTTCAGGGGCAGAAAACCAACTTAGGCAAATTAACTCGGGCCAAAGAGGAAGACTTTTAACTCTTGTCACTGAAAACTCTAGGAGTAGTTCTGGCTTCAGGCAGAGCTGGGTTCAGAGACTCAGTAAAGCCCAGGTTCCCAGGTCTCCCCGTCTCTCAGCTCCCATTCCACTTTCTGGCCCTGCCCTGTAGCCACAAGATGGCAGCAGCTTTTTCACACTCACTTCTACAATTTTCAGCCATCTGAGGCTCATTCTGTCTGGACCAGCTCAAGCCAACTTGCCACCCTGAGTGACTCAGGAGAATCCTATGCTCTGACTGGCTTAGGCCTGGGTCACCTGCCTTATTCTAAGCACCAGGTAAGAGGCAGAGAGAGCGATTTAGGGCAAAACTCGGGCTATTCTGGAAGCAGAGAAAAAGAATGCAGGAGGCAGATGACACCTGCTGGATGGACTGCCCTTCTGATCTGCACCGTGGAACAGCTGCTCCACCTTACAGCTGAGATACCTCCACCTACATCAGCTTATCGCACCACCCAGCAACACCGGGACCAGGATATTATCATCCCCTTTTCACAGATGAGGAGACTGAGGCTCAGAGAATTAAACTTCCCACCCAAGATCACCTGCCGTGAACACAAAGCCATATCAAGATTCCAAATGTGTTCTGCCACTTAACCAGTCCTCCGGTTCTGTGTTTTCTCTTTGTTGTACAGGAAGTGAGGAGAGAGGATTATCACAAACCTGAGAGAGGAGGAGGAGAAAACACAGGAAGGATGAAAAATCCCTGACGAAGTTTTACCAAGGTGCCTCCCCGCCACCCCGTCCCACGTGCTGTTCGGTTCATTGCTCTCCATTTAGGAGCCTTCTTCCCAGCCTTTTTAGTTGTTTACCAAACATATTCATTTCCATGTCATCTTCACGATTTTGCCACTTGTATTTTTGTTTACTTATTTTCTTAAGTCAACTCATTATTATACTTGCAAACATGTATGTAAATATCAACTTCATAGGGCAACTGTCAATCAAAAGGAGTGCCACTTGCCTCAAATAAAAATTAACTTCAGGATCAACAGAGAACTAATAAACTTAATAACAGCCATCCACACGTCCCTCAAAATCATCTCACATCCAAAGCAGGGTCCTCAGACTAACTTTGGGGAATCAGAGCTACCTGGTCACACTGGAACACCAGCAATCACTGTGCTCTTTATTCTGACACGTGCATTCTGCCAGGCATGCCTTGCACCTCCCTTGTGCTCTGATATGCAGGAGAAGGAAGGCAGAGGCCCCTAAGATCAGGAGGCATGGGCGACCCACTCCAAATGTGGCCAGCATACTGCTGGATTACAGCCCAGTCCACATCCCCCCATCACAATGCCACTAGTTCTTCCATTATCAAAATAGTTCCACTATCAAACTAGGGTATCAGAAATCCTCCCCTAACCAAAAATATTTCCCCTGCCCTCCTTGGTTTTATTCCTTTGGGTAAGATCTCTTCATTTTGGAGGTTTTTTTTTTTTTTTTAGACAGAATCTTGCTCTGTTGTGCATGCTAGAGTGCAGTGATGCGGTCTTGGCTCATTGCAACCTTCCCCCTCCAGGTTCAAGCAATTCTGGTGCCTCAGTCTCCCGAGTAGCTGGGACTACAGGTGCGTGTCACCACACCTGGCTAAATTTTTTTTGTATTTTAGTAGAGACAGGGTTTCACCATGTTGCCCAGGGTGGTCTCAAACTCCTCAACTCAGGCAATCCACCTGTCCCGGCCTCCCAAAGTGCTAGGATTACAGGCGTGAGCCACTGTATCCAGCCTAGATTGTTCTTTATAACAGCATGAAACGGGAAGGACCCTAAACATTCAAGATGAGGAAAGCAGTGGTGTCCACCATGGTACAGCTATGTGACGAGATCTTATGCAGAATTAAAGTATGACGGCCAGGTGGGGTGACTCATGCCTCTAATCCCAGCACTTACGGATGCTAAGGTGGGAAGATCACTTGAACCCAGGAGTTCAAGACTGCTTTTATTTAAAAAAAAAAAAAAAAAGTATGATGGTTAAAACATTGGGGTAAAATAACTCAGGTAGTTCTCACATTTTTAAAAAGCAGAAATTAAACTGCATGTGCGGTATGATTTCTAGTATAGAATAAAATGTTGCACTTTTAAAGCAAATTCTAGCTGTATATACACCAACAATAGCATTGTTAGTGGTGTACTCCTTGGGCAGTGTGTGGAAATATAGCAAGATATGACTAATTAAATGCAAGAGTCCCTGTTCCCACTCAGGGCCTCCCAGCTGCCTGGGACACCCAGCTCTGCCACTGCATGCCCTACAAACTGTCACCTGGACCTCAGGCTAGGATGCTAACCCAGGTGTGTGCTAAGCCCATGCACCTCAGGGTTTCTTCATGAAGGACACCACAACAGCAGGAATGCCACCAGATGTGCCAGAGTCCAAGTTCTCCTGGGGATTCTTTCTATCTCTTCAGACTTTCAGCTGACACTCACACAGTGCTGGTTGCATCAATGCTGAGGACACTGTGAGCCCTGACCCTGACTTCAGGGAGCTTACAATCAATCTAGCATAAATATCCACAAGTGAACCCCACCTTCCCCTCCTCAGAAGTCCCCTCCTCTATTCATCTCACTGGCTGCACCTGCATCTCATCCTTGGGAGCCAAGGGCTATAGAAGGACAATTTTCTGCCATACCCACGAGTCTGTACCAGTCCTCAGCATAGCACCTGGCCCATGGAAGCCACCAGTGTGCGTGGGAAGGATGACTGCATGAACCAGTGTTTTGTTTTGTTTTTGTTTGTTTGTTTGTTGAGACAGGGTCTCGCTCTGTTGCCCAGGCTGGAGTACTAAGGTGGAATCACAGCTGACTGCAGCCTCAAACTCTCAAACTGGTGGCCTCAAGCAATCCTCCTACCTTAGCCCCCCGAGTAGCTGGGGTTACAGGTGTGTGTGACCACAGTCAGCTAATGTTTTCATTTTTTGTAGAGATGGTATCTCACTATGTTGCCCAGGCTGGTATTGAACTCCTGAGCTCAAGCAGTCCTCCCACCTCAGCCTCCCAAAGTGCATGAACCAGTTTTAAAACAGTAATTAGAACTTCTGTAAGCTGAGAGCATGCTATCCTTAAATCGGTAGTCCCCAGAGGCACGGGGCACCCTGTGGCCAGGAGGATCTTGGGCACCTCTGTTACCAGTCCAGCTTGGTTTAACTAGGGGGAGGGCCCCTTGGACCAGAAGGGCATCTTCTATCCCTCCCACCCCAATTCAAGTACCAGGTGTGGCTCCCCCAGCTCCCTGCTATCTCAGTTCAACCTCCCTGGGGGCAGGTGGGGGCACCCAGCCCCAGCATGCTCTGTTGGCTGTTCCACTTCCTTGTTCCCTCTCTTCCCTCTTCTCACCCTTAGTTCCATTCTCCTCATTGTTGCAAGCCAGGGTCACCATGAACTTGGCATCCCCAGGACGCTGCAAATTTACCTTCATCTTCCCAGCGAATCCTGCCAGGGAGACACTGTCCCCATTTTATAAGCAAAGCACACTGGCCCCAGAGTATTTTGGCGGCTGCTGCTGCTGAAAGAAGCCAAATAACACATCAAAAAACTACAGATGGAAATGGGGCCAAATTGATGACACAGAACAGAAGGGAGTCCAGATCACAGCTGGATCGGGGGGTGCCTCTAAGCCCATGGCCCCAGTGTTTTCTATAGGATGCCCAAGGGCCAGAGAGGCTAAGAGGGAGGAAGGGGACAGCCCCCACTGCACCCCCCAGCTTTCATGCCTGGGTGGGGAATCCCAAGGAATAGGTGAGTCTCAAGGCCCCCCACTTTCAACTTGTGGTGAAGGGAGGCAGGGTGCATTGTAGTGGGTTTAGTTGAATTTTTTATGTATGTATTTATTTATTTGCAAGTCTATGGGATTAATGAAGTAATTCGGGAAATCTGGGGTCTGCACTCCTGGACTCACAATGAAAGCTAAACATTTTTTTTCGTAATCCCAGCACTTTGGGAGGCCGAGGTGGGCGGATCACATGAGGTCGGGAGTTCAAGACCAGCCTGGCCAACATGGTGAAATACCGTCTATACTAAAAATACAGAAATTAGCTGGGCGTGGTGGTGGATGCCTGTAGTCCCAGCTACTCAGGAGGCTAAAGCAGGAGAATCGCTTGAACTGGGGAGGCAGAGGTTGCAGTGAGCTGAGATCACAACTGCACTCCAGCCTGGGAGACAGAGCTAGACAAGAAGAAAGAAGAAAGAGAGAAAGAGAGAAAGAGAGAAGGAAAGAAGGAAAGAAGGAAGGAAGAAAGGAAGGGGAGAGAGAGAGATAGAAAGAAAGGAGGGAGGGAGGGAAGAAAGAAAGAGAAAGAAAGAAAGAAAGAAAGAGAAAGAAAGAAAGAAAAAGAAAGAAAGAAAGAGGAGAGAGAGAGAGAAAGAAAGAAAGAGAAAGAAAGAGAGAGAAAGAAAGAAAGAAAGAGAAAGAAAAGAAAGAAAGAAAGAAAGAAAGAAAGAAAGAAAGAAAGAAAGAAAGAAAAGAAAAGAAAGAAAAGAAAGAAAGAAAGAAAGGAGGAGGAGGAGGAAAGAGGAAGAGGAAGGAAGAGGAAGAGAGACACGCGAGCCCCTTTTCAGAATAAATCTTTTTAAGAATAAATCTCAGCTGTGTTATCCGTCTTGTCACATCACTGAAATGTGGGGATGAGGAGAACATAGTTCCACATTGACACAGACGAGCTGTTTACATCGAGGCAGACGAGCAGGCAGGAGTGTGCAGCCTGTGCGGCTCTCGGTTTCTTTCACCTGTTAAGCGCAGAGTTTCTAGCTGCAACTAAAGACCCACCCAGGCCGAGTGCCCTTGGATTCTGTGGGACGGCGACCTCGTGTCCACCGCCTGGGGACACCGACTTGGGGCTGCGGACCTTGGAGCGCGCCCGGCGGGCTTTGGTTTGGGCAAGGCTGCCATCGTGTGGCCGCCATGGGTATTTCCCTCGGAAAGCGGCCGGGCAGCGAGCGGGCAGCGAGCAGGCGCCCGCGCGTCTTGGTTTTACAGGGGTCTACGCTCTCCGCAAGTCTGTCCTGAGATCGCCGTTTTCTCCCACCAGCCAGAATGGAGCTCACTGCCGCAACCCGGGTCTCAGTCTTCTCCAGGGCACCTCCTAGGCCGTGCCCCAAGCCTTGACTGCAGTAGGTGGTGGTTTCTCCTCTAAAGGAAGAACTTGCCTGTCAGGGCAGTCCACAGTCCAAAATGTGACGCATACCGGAGCTCAGGCCTGGTATCAATCTTAGCATAGCATTTCAGGCTGAATAACTCTTTTATGGGAGCTTTCCTGCCTCCACCCACTAGATGCCAGTACCACCTCTCACCCAACTGTGACAACCCAAAATATCTCCAGACATGGCCAAATGTCCAGGGTTAGGAGGCAAAGCTACCAACCTGAGAACCTAGGAGGGGGTGTACTCATTTCCCATTGCAACTGTAAGAAATTATCACAAATTTAGTGGCCTAAAACTACCAGGATTTCTTACCACACAGTTCTGGAAGTCAGAAGTCTAAAACAGGTCTTGCTGGGCTAAGGTCAAGCTGGTTCCTTCTGGAGGCTCCAGGGAAGCATCTGTTTCCTGGTCCTTTCCACATAGGCGGCCTGCATTCTTTGGCTCATGGCCCCTTCCTCCATCTCCAAAACCATCAATGGCTGAGTGTGTCTTTCTCATGCTGCAAGGCTCTGACGGTTCTCCTGCAGTCACATCTCTCTGTGCGTCCCTCATTTAAACGACCCTTGTAATCACACTGGGCCACCCAGAGGATCCAGGATAATCTCTCCCTCTCACAATCTTTTTTTTTTTTTTTTTTTTTGAGACAGAGTCTCACTCTGTCCCCCAAGCTGGAGTGCAGTGGCCGCATCTCAGCTCACTGCAAGCTCCGCCTCCCGGGTTTACACCATTCTCCTGCCTCAGCCTCCCGAGTAGCTGGGACTTCAGGTGCCCACTACCTCGCCTGGCTAGTTTTTTGTATTTTTTAGTAGAGACGGGGTTTCATCATGTTAGCCAGGATGATCTCGATCTCCTGACCTCATGATCCGCCTCCCAAAGTGCTGGGATTACAGGCTTGAGCCACCGCACCCCGTCTCCCTCTCACAATCTTTAGCTTAGTCGCATCTGAGAGTCCATTTTACCAGGTAAGGTAACTGATATGGTTTGGATGTGTCCCCACCTACATCTCATCTTAAATTGTAGCTCCCATAATTCCCTTGTGTGGTGAGAGGGTCCCAGTGGGAGATAATTGAATCATGGGGCACTTTCCCCCATACTGTTCTTGTGATAGTTAATAGGTCTGAAGAGATCTGGTAGTTTTATAAAGGGAAACCCCTTTCACTTGCATCTCTTTTCTCTCTTGTCTGCTGCTGTGTAAGACGTGCCTTTCACCTTCCGCCGTAATTGTGAGGATTCCCCAGCCACTTGGAACTGTGAGTCCATTAAACCTCTTTTTCTTTATAAATTACCCAGTCCCAGGTATGTCTTTATCAGCAGCATGAAAACGAACTAATACAGTAGCACACTCACAGGTTCCCAGGATTCTCATGTGAGCGTCTTTGGGGGCTGCCACAAGAAGATACAAGTGTAAGCCTTGACCAGGCTAGAGAGACAGTGCAGATGAGTGACACAGGCCAGTGAGTGGTGGGGAGATGCCCTCCAGGAAAGGGACGGCAGCTTCCAGGCCCTAAAACATCTCACCTGCTGACTAATTGGAACCCTCAAGCTGCCAGTTTACAGACCCTGACTCATCCTCTTCCTTTCACCAACAAGAACCTGAGGGACCCAGAAGGAAAGTGATCATCCCAGCCCCCTCTGGAGGAAGGAGCCAGGCTGAAGCCAGAGCCCAAGCTCTTCCCAGTTCTGGGACACAAGTCTATGTTACCCACTCTCAAAGGGAAACATTTCTGCCATGGGGTTTCAAGCTGTGCATGAGGCTAGGGAGGAAGTGGTGGTCCCCACACCATCTACACTCCACACCCCCCACCAGAGGTTGGAGACCGGCTGTGAGAATCAGCCCAGGGCCCTGCCTGAGGGGCTGGATGTGAGAGCAACGTGGGCACCATGGCTCTCTGGGGACTGACGGGATGGGCTCAGGGGTCTCTCCCTCACTTGGAGGGTGAGACCTGTGTTTGGCTCTGCATTGAGTGTGAGGATACGGAGTGCCAGGGAGGGAAGCAGAAAAGAAATGCCCAGTTATTGGCTTGGAAGTCTAAAAAGCCAGGCTCACTTGGGCAGCGGTGGGAAGGGCATCGTAGAAGCTCTCAAATAGATTTAGGGGTTCCAGAGTAGAAGAGAGGTGTGTTCCAATTCCAGCTTGGAGTTCTCAGACAGTGAGTGGCCCCAACCCCAGGGCTTAGAAGAGGACTGCACGAGGGTGCAGGGTCAGCCCCACAACAAAGCCAGGAGTCCCCAGTGGGGACAGACAAATGATGCTTTCCCATTGACCAGGGACAGAGGCGACGCAGGTTGAGAGCGAGAACTTGCCAGCCACAAACGCCACTTCCTGGACAGGGGTTTGGGGGAAAAGCGTCAACAGAAGCCAGCAGGACCACACACCAGGTGTCCAGGGAGCCTGAGACCAGAGACCATGACAGGACAATCGTGCATATTAGCTGGCGCCAGGGTGGGCCAAGAGCAGATGGCATCTCACCAAGGCCCCTGCCCTTGAAGCTGACCGCAGGAAGAAAGAGGTACCAAAGAAAATCCTACTTGGAGTGAGGTTAGTTGGAAGGTATCTAAATCCACTCGACTACTTTTTCTGCCATCAGCCAGAATGGGTGCTCCAGATATAGATAAAACTCAGTTCTAGGAAAATCAAGTCCTAATTTTGCACACCTGAGTGTGAACTGTGTAAAGTCAAAATTAAGTATGACAATAGCAGGTGCATGTAATAATGGAGCCTTTTACAGATGGAAGAGTGCTGTCCTGGGTGACATCCGTGGTCCCCTCACAGGGACATGCTGGGGCTGGTGTTTCATGCCCATGGATAGCCAGGACCTGTGGGGCTCAGAGCTGTGCAGGGATCACTCAACAAGACCTGTCCAAATATGCAGACCAAGTCTTCAAAATGCTGTGTGTCCCCTCCCAAGCTGGCTTCATCAGAGAGATGGTGGAATGGAGCTCTCTCCCAGCGTCCACTTCCCAATCCGTCACCAAGGGTCCCCACGCACCCAGGACCATCTGAAACACAGGAGTGGGAAGCCAGCAGGGCTAGACACACACAGAATCCAGGCTTTGCAGGGGAGGGAACAAAGGCCTCCAGTCAGCTTGGCCTTCCCACAGCACAGGCACCAAAGCCAAAGCTGCTGGGCCTCCAGAAGCCACCTCTGCAGCCCAGGCTCTGGTCCACAGCAAAAGTGGGTGGGATAAAAGTCAGAGCATGTATTGTGAAATTCGATTTCTTCTGCTCAACTTATGTCTGCAGCATTCAGGAAGGGAGCAGGGGAGGGTTTTGTTAGGAAATTACCAAAAATCTCTGATGAGGAGAGATCAAAAGAGGAAAGCAGAGCCCCCGAGTTCAGTGTCCGACTTCAAACCAGGGCCCATCGCCACACTTGCTGCCACAGCGCCAGTCACCTACAGCCCAGGAAGGTTGGGGGTGGAGAGGGGCCGGCAGGGACTAAAGGAACCTTCCCGGGAGGCCTCCTCTGGCAACTCCTTTCTGCTCCCGGAAGCATGTTGGGGAGGAAATAAAAGCTTCCGGAAAGTATGAGGAAATGGTTCTCAAACTTTTCAAACCATCGGCTATGATTTTATAGAACTTTATTTTCTAATACTAAATTAGTAACTTTTTTTTCATTTTCAAAATATAGCACTGTGGTATTAGATGTCTTTTTCTAACCCACATCCACCTACTCCCACCGCGCACCCCAAAACATCCTCAAGTACCACTCATGTGGCAGGGGTTTGGGGTAGGAGCAGCCACTAGAAACGCAAAGGAGCGGATGGGAAGCTGTGCTGACGGCACAGCTCAACCAGAAAGACACACGCGTGGCCAGCAGCGGGACACTGCAGTGTGTTCCTTGTAGTCTTTCTCTCTCTTTCTTTCTTTCTTTCTCTTTCTTCTTTCTTTCTTTCTCTTTTCTTTTCTTCTTCCTTCCTTCCCTTCCTTCCTTCCTTTTTCTTTTCTTTCTTTCCCTTTTTCTTTCACTTTCCTTCTCTTTCCTTTATTTCTTTTTCTCTCTCTCTTTCTTTTTCTTCTTTCTCTTTTCTCTTTCTCTCTCCTTCCTTCCTCCCTCCCTCCCTTCTTTCTTTTTCTTTTTTCTCTTTCTCTTTTTCTTTCTCCTTCTTCTTTTTCTTTCTCTCTTCCTCTTTCTCTGTCTCTCTTTCTTTTTTTTTATGAGATGGAGTCTCTCTCTGTTGCCCAGGCTAGAGTGCACAGTGGCACAATCTCAACTCACTGCAACCTCCACCTTCTAGGTTCAAGTAATTTGCACACCTCAGCTTCCCAAGTAGCAGAGATTACAGACACATGCCACTACACCCAGCTAATTTTTGTATTTTTAAGCAGAGACAGGGTTTTGCCATATTGGCCAGGCTGGTCTCGAACTCCTGACCTCAAGTGATCTGCCTGCCTCAGCTTCCCAAAGTGCTGGGATTACAGGTGTGAGCCACCACACCCAGTCCCTTGTAGTATTTCTTTATGTAGCTTATGTGAATTTAATTTAGACCGATTTTCATGAAGCTACTTTACAAATACAATACATATAGTTGGTTGTAATATCTACATTAGATGGGACGAATTTTATCTGCTTCTGTTGTTCACGTGGTGATACTGTGTGGCTGTGTCCCACCCAAATCCCATCTTGAATTGTAGCTCCCGTAATTCCCACCCGTTGTGAGAAGGCCCCGGTTGGAGATAATTGAATCACAGGGACGGTTCCCCATACTGTTCTTGTGGTAGTGAATAAGTCTCACGAGATCTGATGGTTTTATAAGGGGTTTCCCCTTTTGCTGGGGTCTCCTTCTCTTTTGTCTGCCCCCATGTAAGATTTACCTTTCACCTTCTGCCATGATTATGAGGCCTCCCCAGCCACGTGGAGCTGTGAGTCTATTAAACCTCTTTTTCTTTATAAATTATCCAGTCTCAGGCATGTCTTTATCAGCAGCATGGAAACAGACATGGAGACCCAGCAAACATTTCCTAAATCAAAGCACCCCTATTGCAAGTTGAGAGCCATGAGGGAATGATCATAAAAAGAGCCCACCTAGTCCTGTGACTGGCATTACCTAGGAAGATTATACCACAATCTGCCCCCAGGAGATGTCCTCCCAATCCCACAGAATTGGAACAGAACCTGGGTGCCCAAGGACCCAAAGCCGTCTGCTGGGAGCCCATCCTGTACAGCATCCATTAGCCGCCCACGAAGAATGGGTGCCTCGAGTCTCAAGCAGTCAAGATCACCCAGGTTCACAAGTCCTGCGGCCTGCCTATCTGCACATTGTCAAGAATCCCTGTTAGAAGGGTTTGCTGCCTAGAAAATCTGAAGGTGACTTTTTTTTTTTTTTTTTTGAGACAGAGTCTCGCTCTGTTGCCTAGGCTGGAGTGCAGTGGCATAATCTTAGCTCACTGCAAGCTCTGCCTCTGAGTTCACGCCATTCTCCTGCTTCAGCCTCCCGAGTAGCTGGGACTACAGGCACCCACCACAATGCCCAGCTAATTTTTTGCATTTTTAGTAGAGATGGGGTTTCACCGTGTTAGCCAGGATGGTCTTGATCTCCTGACCTCGTGATCCGCCCGTCTCGGCCTCCAAAAGAGCTGGGATTACAGGGGTGAGCCACCACACCCAGCCCTGAAGGTGACTTTTGTTTAGTGGGAAGGAAAGTTCAGAAAGATTAGGCAACTCCATTAAACAGAGTTAGTTGGCACTAAAGCATCCTTCCGGAAGCACCTCAGTGGCTGTGGTCACATTAGGATTTTCCTGCCAGGAAAGAAATTATTCCTTCCAATTGTGTCTCATCTGATGCTGAAAATAACACAGGACCTTCCTAGAGCCAGAAATCACAGCTGCGTAGATACCGGGCTTAGGGACCTCCCGTGACTGCATTGCTGTGGTCTGAGCTCGGAAGAATACCCAGCTCCAATCCCTCTTGCTTTGCCATGGTAATGTTTTGTGCCCTGTGTGAAATGGCGGAGCCAGGGGAAAAGAGGAAGGTGGCCAAGGAATTTCATGGCTTCTCAAGAGGGAAACTTAGATACCTAACTTTAAAACTTCCAGCTGCTAAGCATGCTTTCCCTAGAAAGAGAACTAAATCAAATGCAAAGATTGCTTCTTGCAGAAAATGGGGATTTTAAAAATTATCTCATAATCCATTGGCCCCCTGAGGTTTCTGGAAGTAGCCAACAAGTTGAGTTTATTTCTTCCTCATCCTGAAGGGCTTGTTCTCAAAGACTTCCTGGAACAAAATACCCAATGCTGGGAGAGTCTCAAAACCCTGCTTCCTGAAATATAACCTGTTTGAAGGCTCCATGCATAGCAGTGAGAGTCCGTCACCGCTGCCAGACCCTGGTCCGGAATGCAAGCTTCCAAGTGACTATGGACTCCCTGCCTGAGCCCATTCGTGAGTGTGGGGCAGAGTGGCCCTCAGGACAGTGTGACTGTTACAGGGCATGTGCGCACATGCGTCTAGCCACTGCCCTTGAAGAACGTGGGATCCAGAAACAGCCTTGTTCTAAGTAATGACTTCTTTGTGGATTTCCCACGTTCATTTTGGAGTCAGATCACTTTCTCCCCGATAACTCCTTTTAGATGGGAATGAAAGAGCATTCATTTAAAAAAAAAAAAAAAACAACCCACACACACACACACACACACATACACACACACACATGGCAGGGCGCGGTGGCTCACACCTGTAATCCCAGCACTTTGGGAGGCCGAGGTGGGCAGATCACTTGAGGTCAGGAGTTTGAGACCAGCCTAACCAACATGAAGAAACCCTGTCTCTACTAAAAAAAAAAAAAAAAAAAAAAAAAAAAAAAAAAAAAAAAAAAAAAAAGCCAGGCGTGGTGGTGCATGCCTGTAATCCCAGCTACTCAGGAGGCTGAAGCAGGAGAATCGCTTGAGTCCAGGAGGAGGAATTTGTGGTAAGCCGAGATCGCGTCATTGTACTCCATCTTAGGCAACAAGAGCGAAACTCCATGTCAAAACACACACACACACACACAATATTTACTACTGCAACTTTGTTGTTTTGTTAAAGCAAACAAAGAGAAAATAATTGGACATTGTGAAAATTAAAACTGGGCCAGCATTGGTGGCTCACACCTGTAACCCTAGCACTTTGAGAGGGTGAGGAGGGAGGATCACTTGAGCTCAGGAGTTTGAGACCAGCCTAGCTAACATGACGAAACCCCCATCTCTACAAAAATACAAAAATTAACCAGGCTTGGTGGCGCATGCCTGTAGTCCCAGTTACTGGGGAGGCTGAAGTTGGGGGATGACTTGAGCCTGGGAGGCAGAAGTTGTTGCAGTGAGCTGAGATCACCCCACTGCACTCCAGCCTGGGCAATAGAGCAAGACCCTGACTCAAAAACAAAATTTAAAATGTGCTTCAAATGACATCAAGAAAATGAAAAGAGAAACCAAAGAATGGGGAAAACACCTGCAAATCATATATCCAAAAAGGGATTAAAATCCAGAATTTATAAAGAATTCTTACAAATCAACAACATAAAAACAACCCAATTCAAAAATAAGTGAGGATTTGAATAGACATTTCTCCAAAGAAGATAATACAAATAACTGAAAAGCACATAAAAAGCTGTTTGACATCAGTAGTCACTGGGGCAATGCAAGTCAGCACCACAACGAGATACCACTTCCCACCCACTAAGATGGTGGCTGTATCAAAAAGATGGAATAGGCCCCGGGTGCAGTGGTTCACGCCTGTAATCCTAGCACTTTGGGAGGCCGAGGTGGGCAGATCACGAGGTCGGGAGTTTGAGACCAGCCTGGCCAACATAGTGAAACCCCGTCTCTACTAAAAATACAAAAAATTAGCCGGGCATGGTGGCGGGTCCCTGTAATCCCAGCTACTTGGGAGGCTGAGGCAGGAGAATCACTTGAACCCAGGAGGCAGAGGTTGCAGTGAGCTGAGATCACGCCATTGCACTCCAACCTGGGGGACAAGAGCAAGACTTTGTCTAAAAGAAAAAAAAGATAGAATAAGTGTTGGCTGGGATGAGGGAAGCAGAAACCCTCATACCTGGCTGGTAAGAATGTAAAATGTTGCAGGGACTTGGAAAAACAATTTGGCAGTTCCTCAAGAGTTACCATATGACCCAGAAATTCCACTCTTGGATGTGTACCCAAGAGAACTGAAAACATATGTACACACACAAACTTGTATTTGTGTATGTGTATGTTCATAGCAGCATCATTGAGAACTACCAAAACCTCAAGTCAATCCAGACTACATCACCTAGTGAATGCCAAAATACAGTGTTCTACATCCATACCAAGGGATATTATTTGGCAATCAAAAGGAATAAGAACTGATGACATCCACCACAACACGGATGAACCTTGGAAAAATTATGCTAAGTGAAAGATGCCAGCTGTGAAAGACCCCATATTGTGTGATTCCGCTTAAATGACATATCCGGAAAAGGCAAATTTATATATAGACTAGTGGCCACACCTCTGGTTAATTTCTGTAATTTTGTAGAGACAGAGTTTCACCATGTTGGCCAGGCTGGTCTTGAACTCCTGAGCTCAAGTGATCCACATGCATCTTCTCCCAAATTGCTGGGATTACAGGCATGAGCCACCTCGCCAGGCCTGAATTATTAGTTTAAATGAGGGAACTTTAAGGTTTGTAAATAATATCTCAATAGAACTGTTAAAAAATAAGAGACAGGAACACAGAAAACCAAAAAATAAAATTTATTTAATAAAAACAAGACAACACACATAAACATGTGCATTATGGGCAGTCCTGCACACAGTGCTGGAAGGGACCCCTGCACACGGCCTCACAGCTGGCACGGACTGGGCAGGAGGTTGCTCTCAGTTCCACGGCATTGCCTTCTAACTTGTGTGGTCGATTCATATGCCCTTAAACAAAGCCATCAATACATCAGCTGTTCTTCCCTGAGAGGTTTATTTTATTGAACAGTAACTTCATCAAACCCCTGAGACATTTTTAAACATTTATTTTCATGTAAACACAAAATACTAACCATTCATCTCAAATAGCACAATGTTCACAGCACACACATCCCATGTGAAAGGTTACATCTGACACCACACACAGGGCACCCTCTAGGCTGAAGACTTAACTCTACTTTTATGGTCTGTGCCACCAGCACAAAGAGCCCATGTGTAAGGGGCAGGGGGGAGGCAGGCTTCATGATGTCTCCATATGAAGCTCTAAACTATATTTCTAGTCAATTGGACCCTTCCATCTTTGTAATGGGTGCAAGAGAGATGAAAACTCCAGTGGAATACTCCAGAAGATATTCCTTTAAAGAGAAGACAGTTTCCTGAGGCCAGTAACCACACTTCACTTATATCCCCTGTGCCCGGCACACAGCATGTCCCTGAGAAAGCATGCTGAATATCTGTTGTACAACAGGATGGATGGATGGATGGATGGATGGATGGATGGATGGATGGATGATGGATGGATGGATAGATGGATGGATGATGAATGGATGGAGGATGGATGGATGGATGGATGGATGGATGGATGGAAGATGGATGGATGGATGGGTGGATGGATGGATGATGGATGGGTGGATGGATGGATGATGGATGGGTGGATGGATGGGATGATGGATGGATGGAGGATGGATGGATGGATGGATGGATGGATGGATGGAGGATGGATGTATGTATGGATGGATGGATGGATGGGTGGAGGGTGGATGGATGGAGGATGGATGGATGATGGATGGATGGACGGACGGATGGATGAATGGATGGATAGATAGATGGACGGTCGGACAGATGGACAGCTGGATGCATGGATGAATAAATAACAGCTCCCACTGTGTGTGTCCTTTGACTGCTCAAAGAACAGATGATGTATTCCCAGAGCTTGGGACTGTTGGTGGTCTCCTTACCAGGCCACAGGAGGGGCTTTATTACATCCTAAAAAGGTAAAACCCAGCAGGGTGCGGTGGCTCACGCCTGTAATCCCAGGACTTTGGGAGGCCGAGGCGGGCAGATCACAAGGTCAGGAGATCGAGATCTTCCTGGCTAACACGGTGAAACCCCGTCTCTACTAAAAATACAAAAAAGTAGCCGGGCGTGGTGGCAGGTGCCTGTAGTCCCAGCTACTCGGGAGGCTGAGGCAGGAGAATGGCGTGAACCCAGGAGGTGGAGCTTGCAGTGAGCCAAGATCGCGCCACTGCACTCCAGCCTGGGCGACAGAGCAAGACTCCATCTCAAAAAAAAAAAAAAAAGGTAAAACCCTATTTCTGTGGCAACAAGGTAACCAGGCAGCCCAGGGCTGACCCTGCAGCTGAACTCCAACGGCAAAGAGCAGAGGCGGCAAGGCCCACCACGGTAGCAGGCCCCTGGCTTCCCAAAGTCAGTGATGAGCACAGAGGGGTTTGGGGTGTCCTCAGCAATGGGATTGGATTTGCATTTTCCCAAAAGCAGGGTCAAGAACTTGGGTCATCTGCCTCAAGAGGGCCTGACCAGCTTTCTCTGGGAAAAATCCTACTGAAATCAGCAAGGCTGGGCCCAGTTGTAGAGAAAGCACCGCCCCAGCTCTCAGGGAGCAGGCTTTGGGCTCCCTAAAGCGGCCTGGATTTGCGCTCCACCCTTGAGGAGGGCAGACGGCTCTGGGACAGCTCTGCCTAGCCCATCGGACCTGAGGCCTGAGAGTGGGTCCCTGTCTCTGCATCCCAAGTGCGGCCATACACAAGCCACCAAATACAGGGCTCCATCAGTATTTGAGAATGGGGAGGTCAACGTCACATTCAAGCCAGGTTGTCATTTTTAGTTACTTTTACTACCACAAGCTTTTCCACTCAAGGCCACCATGTGCTAGAAGCACCATCTGCCCAATTCCTACCTGGTGCTTCCCATCTAAGCTGATGGCTGAAGCCTGTGCAGAGCCCTCTCTGAGCACCTCCTGTATACCAGGCCAGAAAAGAGCTCCAGATCTGCAGTAGGCACCATCCAGCCCCTGCCCCTGCCCTCAAGGCACTTCTGATGTGGCTGAAGCCTCCCCGGAAAGGACATGTGTCCCCCTGGAAACCTCTTCGGTGTCCGTGGTCTCACAGCAATAGCAAGGCTGGCATGTGCAAACCTGCAATGGGTTTCTACAGCCCAGATGGAATGGGTGTGGCCCCTTCCTGAGCATCTTTAAACTTCTATATGGAAAGAGGTACATTCAGTAAAACATCCCTGTGGTTCCGGTGAAGTCCCACCAAGTTATCCTGAGAAGCAGAAGCCACATTAGTTTTAACAAGTAAGCTTCTGAAATGTTTAGGAACTATCAACAATTAACTTAGGGAAATATTTCCTCACTGTTGCATGGTGTCGCATGCTAAGTGCAGCATGTTCTCAGGCATTCTAGAGCCTGAGCCCACCTCAGAGGTATGTGGGGCCTGCGGGGTCACTGGCCCCTCAAAGATCCCTGGGGAAGGTGCACTCCCGGCCACACAAGTCTCAGACCCGAAACCTGGGAGCCCAGGCAGGCCTCCGGACCCGGCTCAGATGGGCGTCTGGAGACGTCAGGGACTGGACCTTGTAAGCTGGCCCGGTGTCTACCCCGCCAGCCCGACATCCTCCTCTTCCACTCCACACTCTGGATCATTCTTTGTGTCTTCCAATTCTTCTCCACGCATCCTCTCCTGAAGTCAGAAAAGAATCCACAGGCATGCCAATTAAACATGGCAAAGGGGTTGTCCCACACGGTCTGGGGCTGGACGTTCAGGACATGCAGGTGTCCTGGTCTGGCTTGTGCCTTCACTTCCTGCTGAGATTCAGAATAGGCCAGGTTCAGACGCCCCAGCCAGCCACGGGGAAATCAGGTTTTGTGCATAAGAGCACATATTTACTGAAAGGAACTGAAGGACAGCCCAGCCTGGGGAGACCAGAGAAAGGGCAGGGAAGGAAGCATTGCTTTCAGAGCTGGCACTCCGTGCTCAAATGTGCAGCATTCCCCCAGGTCCACACCCATGGGCGTCACAGTATCCTGGACACTTCTGCTTCCTCTAACAGAGGTTTAAAAGAAAAGTCAAGGATCAACAGAAATGGCCAAGTACTACGCTCTCTGTTCAGTGCCTGTTGGGTCTTAGGTTAGCCCATCTTTCTATGGTGAACCAAAGAAAATGAAAGCCCTCATCTGCCAGATGGCTAGAGCTAATGTCAGACAGGAAGCAGCTTTCTAAAACAATCCAGCACTTACTGGGATATTTTATGCTTTCATTGTTGAATCTTCTATTTCAGAGCAATATAGTTTCCAAAATAAGCAGTATTTGTCCATGATGTACAAGTGTGAGTTTAAAGTAATTTTGGATTCTTTAGGGATTTGAGAGCAAAGACCCTTTGGCACCAGAGAATGGACACTTTCACAATACCCTCTGTGGGCAAGAGTCTGGTTTAGCCACAGGAAAACCAGGAAAACCTATAATCTTATGAAATACTGAATGACAACAAGCCTCTAAGAAATATTCTTAATGTTCCCTCAAGATTCTGTTCTACAGTCACTCTGGATTATACAAAAACCTAATACCTAATTCCACTCCATCCCAGCAATCTGAGCTTTCGCAGTGGAGGAGGAAAGAAAGACAAATTTGTCTTGTTTTTTGTTCTGCTTGACAGACACTGGTCCATGGCAAAATTTGAAATTCAGATTTTTCAATATTTCCTTAACGATGCAAGGTTACGGCCAATTCCCATGTGTTCTGTTCCATTTTGGTTTCGTTAGAGCTTGTCTAGTTTAGAGAAGAGAACCATAAAAAATCTAATTACAAAGGCCTCTCCTCGCAACACCCCCCTCCCATGATAGCCCGGAGATTCTGAGCCTAGACCAAGGCCCCGCTGCCACAAGAAGCCCACAGCCGAGTCATCTAGGAAGCTGCCTGGCAGGTTCAGACCACGGCTTCACTGAGCAAGGACAACCTGATTACTAAGAAAGTGAGAGGTTCATGGGGGTGATATAGTATCACATACCTTGCTGCTGTCTCCAGGGGCAGACTGTCTGGGTCTGTCATTCTGAGAAGTCCTCGCATGATGGCTCACATTCTCCTCGGAATTTCCTGGGTGTGCTGCCCTCCCCAAGCAAGAGAAAGAGGATAAGCAAATGAGGGTGGCTCCCAAGGGACTGGACAATCAAAAGAGGAAATGGTACACTGGGGGCCTTGTAAACGTGTTGATAGCCATGACCCAATTCTATATCCTTTTTTGTTTGTTTGTTTGTTTTTTGAGATGGAGTCTCCC
Organism: Theropithecus gelada; assembly: GCF_003255815.1. Lineage (NCBI taxonomy): Eukaryota > Metazoa > Chordata > Mammalia > Primates > Cercopithecidae > Theropithecus > Theropithecus gelada. Next base: position 17,067,967 of record NC_037675.1, read on the forward strand.
TCTGTGGCCCAGGTTGGAGAGCAGTGGCGCCATCTGGGCTCACTGCAACCTCCACCTCCCAGGTTCAAGCGATTCTCCTGCCTCAGCCTCCCAAGCAACTGGGATTACAGATGCCTGCCACCATGCCTGGCTAATTTTTGTACTTTTAGTAGAGATAGGGTTTCACTATGTTGGTCAGGCTGGTTTTGAACTCCTGACCTCAAGTGATCCTCCTGCCTCAGCCTCCCAAAGTGTTAGGTCAATTCTATCTTCTTGACCTTCACTTTGCCATTTGCTGCAATGCTCTCCAGAAGACAGGTGTCAGGAGATGCAAAGTAATGGTTCCACTCAAGCATTTCTGAGCTGGAATTGTGATCTGTTCTTCCATCGATTCTGGAATTCAAGGGACTCACATTTTCCCAGTTCTAGTCCTGGATCCTTTTTTTTTTTTCTTTTTTTTTCTTTTTGCTCACTGGTGATTTTGCTCACAAGAGAGGTCATAATCACCCACGTTCAGTGAGTCTCCCTCCTCTCCTACCAAATCAGTACCGACTTGGAAAGGGATGACTTTCTTGTCCTCCTTTGCACCTCTCCACCCCACGCCCCCAAATCCATATGTGTGTGTGGTGTTCAGATCCCTAAAAAAATACGCAGTTTTACATTTCAGCTGAAAATACCTATGTAACACATTTTGTTTACTAAAGAACAAATGAATTATTTAGTTGTTATCTATATAAGTAAATTTTTAAATGTATTTACAGAACTGCATAAATTAGCAAAATTTGGTTTGGCAAAATTTATTTGTGGGCACTTAAAAATATCAGCACACTTTAGCTCTCTTGGCCATACAGAGTTTTTATATCACACAGTAGTAGGTGCCCATGTAGTTAGCTGGCAAACGAGTTCAGAAGCCAGGTCAGCCCTATTCACTACTGCATCCCTAACGTCTAGGAAGTGCCTGGCGCACCCGTAGATGCCCCATTAATGGTTATCGAATGAACAAATAAAGCAATACACGAATGAATGAATGAGAAAATGAAGTAGAAAACCTATTATCAATTTGCCACCTTTCCTAATGTTTTTATGTGTTGTGAGCTATCAAATGTTTACTTGTATTTCATTCCTAATTGAGGTTCATTAAATCTTTAAAAATGAGCGCACTAATTTGGAAGCACACCTGGAGGTATCAGAGCCCTAATCACAGAGGTAAGTTATCATCCAAGGCTGCAGTAGATTACAATGGCCACTAAGGGGAGCCACACAACCTGTCAAAAAGCAGCATTTGCCAGAAAAAAACACACCCAATATGGTGGTTTTGCCCCCAGCACTCCCCAGCACACAGCACCACCACAAAATTGCTGTTGCTATTGTACTCTATAATGTATGAGTCACCAGAACAAACTAAAAAAAAAGGTCAGAACTGCAGTTTGCTGGGCATTAAACTTTCAGAAAAGTAGCCCCTGCTTCCCATCTCATATTTTTCACAACTCTTGATGCAAAAATCCTTCTGGTTTAAAAATTAAATGCAAATAAAAGTATTTGTGGATGACAACTGAATCGATTAAAAATTCAGCTGGAGAAAGAAAGCAAAACTATGACTTATAGATTGAAAAAAAATTAATTTTTAAAGCAGTGGTCAATTATTTCCTGCCCCCAGTAACAATTTTGTAAAAGAACATTTCACTGTTGACATATTCAATTTCATTCTCTCTGGTAAAGAAACTTAAGGCATGTTTAGGCTGACCGGGAAATCACATCAGAAGCAATTATGATCCTATTGGTCAAGTTTCAAAGGCTTTGTCTGTAACTGAATGTAGGAAGAAAGAAATTTCCCACAAACTCCTTCCCTCAAAAGGTCTGCATAACCTGTAAATATTTTCAGGGCCATTATAAGCTGCAGATGTTATCAACAGCCAAGATCGCACAAACTTTTAAAGACCTGGCCCACCAATCAGGCTGCTTCAAAAATAGTCTTTAAGAAAACATTTGCAATGAGCACAAGTTAATTTCCCTTTGAAATGTTGTGAAATGTTCATGCCTTATTTAGAACAAGAAGCAATTGATTCCACTGGGCTTCTTGCTTACAGTTCTATTTCTATGGCACATAAAATTATAGGATACCTCCAAAATAACTGTCAGGAAAAAGAAAGGAGAACAGATAAAACTTGAGAAAACAGAACAAGTCAAGAAAGTAACTCTAAGAATCACTGACTAATTTAAGACTAACATCCAATTAATGGCCTGAGTTTCCCAGGGAAGAGAAGGTTCCGGAATCTGCATTGTTAGGTGACCCGTAAGAAGTTCTAATCCACTAACACTTGCTGATTTCCATGAAGAGAGAAACAGATGAGAAACTGCAGAGCACTGAGCTAATCTGTGATCACATTTGCAGCCCCAACTCACCAACTTGAAAAAAACCTGAGATGTCAGCATTAACTGTCATAATGGTTGCAAGTTGAAGCCGGTTGGCTGAAAACCTTCCTGAGTGAATTAAAATCCTGACTGCGGGCCCTCGAGGGGAAAGAAGATGTGGGTGAAACTGGGAACTAGCCATGATTTATACAGGCAGTGAAAAGACCATAACTTAGAATTATTTTTTTTTAATTAAAGAGGCTTAGTAATCTAATTATATCCTAATTATAATGATAACCCTTATTCCTTCAAGGGACTCAGGCATGCTTCTGGAACATTCTCTGTGCAAGTCCCCTCATTTGCTGTTTTAAAACAAGAGTTGGTGAATCTCAGAGTGAATTAAAGTGACAGGTTTGGCATCTGACTTCCAGCTCAGTTTCCTCTGCCCAGACCACACTGACTCCTAGCTCTTGAAACAGCCCCAGTGGAATTCTCCAGGAGGAGCCATCTCCCCAATTAGGAGAAAACATCCTCGTCCCTGCTCACCCCTCTGGCCTGTGCGATTTCCACATTTCAATATGCAACACATTTTCTTTTTCCATTCCCAGCCAAGGAACTGAAACATCCAAGCACAGAGGCTGTGCGAGGCCCCACAGCCTCATTTGTGAAGCGTGTCCATAAACCCGCACAGCTGGACAGCTCAGTGCCCAGGGACCTGACCGGCTTCCCTTCATTCCTAACTCAGTGCCACAGGGCAAGTCACTTAACCGCCTCATTAGGATCACAGCACAGCCCCGCCCTGCCATGCCTCCTTCCCGGGTGCCTGGTCACCCCATTAATATCTGTAAAGATCCATTAAGCCTTCCAGCATAAAAGCAAAACTGATCACTATTATCATCAATAAACTCCAAGGCACGCTCACCTGTCAACACCTAAGGTGGATCAGTCACCACGTGGAGTGAAAGCCTGGCACCTCGGCTGCCTGTCAACCCCTTAATGAGCCACCTGCAGCCGCAGAAATGGCATTCGACGCTGATGGGAGCACCTACTCCAGGAGTGAAGGAGAGCCAGGGCTTTCATTTTGGACAGTTAATTTAAATTAACTGTCCCCCTCACCTCCCACCCATGGCAGCACCTGCAGCCTGGAGGTGTCTGCTGCCCCACCCCTGGCCTGGCCTCACCTCTCAGTGCTGAGCTGAGAAGCACTGAACTGAGAAGCACCTGTCATGGGCAGCCGTTACCCACTTGCAAGAAGTGGAAAGTTCACTGTCAAAAAAGCAACTTGAGGTCGGGCGCAGTGGCTCACACCTGTAATCCCAGCACTTTGGGAGGCCAAGGAGTGCAAATCACCTGAGGTCGGGAGTTCAAGCCTGGCCAACATGGTGAAACCCCGTCTCTACTAAAAATACAAAAATTAGCCTAGCATGGTGGCATATGCCTGTAGTTCCAGCTACTCAAGTGGCTGAGGCAGGAGAATCCCTTGAATCCAGGAGTCGGAGGTTGCAGTGAGCCAAGATTGCGCCACTCCACTCCAACCTGGGTGACAGAGCCAGACTCTGTCTCAAAAAAAAAAAGCAACTTGGAAATCCTGACACTGCAAGCCTGCTTTCCCATCTGACCGTTTAAAGGATTTCCCACCCCCTGCCTCCTCCGGAAACCCACCACCAAAGGCTCTGTTTTCGTGCTTCCTCCACTAAACCCCACTGGCAAACTGCCACTGGGGCACCGTCTCAAGCAACCAGAAATTGAAGACGGAGTGCACATCTGTCAACAGGGAAACAAATGACATCATGTCCACGCGACATCATACTATGCTGCTGTGAAAAACATCAGGCAGCAGTTTTGCAGCACGTTGTCTCTGCGGCGCTGCCATTATGTGTGCAGTCGCCTCAGAGGTGAGGAGGATAGGAGACTCGCGTTTCATAGTAAACCCTTTGGAGTTTTCAACCAAGTGCACACAGTACCTTTTTTTTTTTTTTTTTTTTTTTTTTTGAGACAGAGTCTCGCTCTGTCGCCCAGGCTGGAGTGCAGTCGCGATCTCGGCTCACTGCAAGCTCTGCCTCCCGGGTTCACACCATTCTCCTGCCTCAGCCTCCCGAGTAGCTGGGACTACAGGCACCCGCCACCACGCCTGGCTAATTTTTTTGTATTTTTAGTAGAGATGGGGTTTCACCGTGTTAGCCAGGATGGTCTCAATCTCCTGACCTTGTGATCCACCCGCCTCTGCCTCCCAAAGTGCTGGGATTACAGGCATGAGCCACCACGCCCAACCACACATTACCTTTCATTACCTGTTCAGAATAGTGTTTTCAACTCATCTTCAGCTAGGCAGAGGAAACTGATCTTCTTATATGTTTCGATAATCTATCTAATTTTAAAAGGGGAGTCCCTTAGTCCCAGGGAGCTCCTAACTGCTAAATTGGGGGTGATCTTTTTAAGCAAGAAGGACGGGAAGGTGTGCTTCACTCAGGAGGGGAACGTTGGAGGATAAGATGTCCCCACCCAGGTCCTGCCCCTCCTTTGTTCTTGCCACAACAGAAATAACATCCACATGGGTCTCATTAGATCATGTAAATCCATACTAGTATTGAGACCAGAAATAACTAGACATGGTGCAGTGTTTCAGTCCTACTCACAGTCTGGAAGCTTTGCCTGGTAAAGTTGAACCTTGAGCCAGACGTTGGTGTGCTGGCCCCAGGCCCCCAGGGGCTCCACCTCCCACAGGCGCCCTCGCTCCTTCGGACAGACCAGCAGGAACTGCCTACAGACTGGGAGAAGGGAACGCAGTGTGAGTCAGGAAGTCCCCCACCTCACCCTGGTTCACTCTGCGCCAGCTCTCTGGGTCTCAGATACGGCCAACTCCAGTCCTCTAGCAGCCCTCTACCCCCTGATCTCTGCTGGAATCCCTGCGGCACTCAGACCACTTTTTCACCTGCCTACCATGGACACGCCCACCTCCCCTGCTCCTCCCGGTGAGGAGCTCTCATCTCCATGCTTCCCATCTGCATTCATTTACCAGGGCTCCTCTAACAAAACACTGCAGACCGGTTGGCTTAAACCAGGAGTCCCCAACCCCTGGGCCACCGACCAGTGCCGGGATGCGCAGCAGGAGATGAGTGGTGGAGGAGTACACAAAGCTTCATCTGTATTTACAGTTGTTCCCATTGCTCATGTTACCGCCTGAGCTCTGCCTCCTGTCAGATCAGTGGCAGCATTAGATTCTCATAAGAGCATGGACCCTATCGTGAATTTCGCATGCGAGGTTGCGCACTCCTTATGAGAATCTAATGCCTGATGATCTGTCACTGTCTCCCATCTAGTGCAAGACGGGACCATCTAGTTGCAAGAAAATAAGCTCAGGGCTCCCACTGATTCTACATTATGGTAAACTGTATAATTATTTCATTATATATTAAAATGTAATAACAATAGAAATAAAGTGCACAATAAATAAATGTAATGTGCTTGAATCATTCTGAAACCAATCCCTTGTCTCTGCCCCATCCATGGAAAAACTGTCTTCCACGAAACCAGTCCCTGGTACCAAAAAGGTTGGGGACTACTGGTTTAAACAACAGAAATTTATTTCTCATAGTAATGGAGGCTGGACGTCCAAGATCAAGGTGGCCCAGGGTTGTTTTCTCCTGAGGCTTCTCTCCTTGGCTTACGAATGGTCATTTTCTCCCTGCATCCTCATACAGCTGTTTCTGTTTGGGTCCATCCTGGTGCCTCTCTTCTTACAAGGACACCAATCATACAGGACTAGGGGCCCACCCTCAGGACTTCATTCAACCTTAATTAACTTTTTAAAGGCCCTGTCTCCAAATATGGTCACACCAAGGGCTTCAACATATGAATTTGAGTGGGGGGCCCAATTCAGTCCTCAGCACCATCCACCCTGGCCACTCTTCATGCACCGTCCTTCCTCCCTCCCAAAGAACCTTCAAGCTTATCCTCTGCTCCCTCCTGGATTCCAGGGTCCACTCAAGTTTCCCACACTTTTATGCTCACATTCATGGGTGAACATTTTCACATGGCAATGTCCTGAATCCAGGTGAATGGGAAACTGCTCCTGGTTCTGCAGGTGCCCATGAGGACTCCATTAGGCCCTCTTCTTAACATTTGGGGGGCCCTGGGAAAGAACACAGATGGAAACCTACACAGTGCAATGCTAAGTGCAGGCAGACCTCGGAGATACTGTGTGTTTGGTTCCAGACCACCACAATAAAGCAAATATCACAGAAAAGCAAGTCACACAAATTTTTTGATTTCCTAGCGCATTCATGTAAAAGTTATGTTTATAGTATACTGTAGTCTAGTAAGCGTGCAATAGCATTTTTGTCTAAAAAACATAATGTACATACCTTAATTAAAATATATTTTAATGCTAAACAATACTAGTGATCATCTGAGCCTTCAGGGAGTCATAATCTTTGTGCTGGTGGAGGGTCTTGCCTCAAGGTTGATGGCTTCTCAGAGTGGGGTTGCTGTGGCAATTTCTTAAAATAACACAGCAATGAAGTTTCTTCCACTAATTGATTCTTCCTTTCACAACAGATTTCTATGCAGCATGTGATGCTGTTTGACAGCATTTTACCCACAGTAGAACTTCTTTCAAAATTGGAGTTCATCCTCTCAAACCCTGCTGCTGCTGCTTTCTCAACTAATTTATGGAATATTCTAAATCCTTTGTTGTCATTTCAGCAATGTCCACTGCATCTTCAACAGGAGGAGATTCCAACTCGAGAACCCACTTTCTTTGCTCATGCATAAGAAGCAACTCCTCAACTGTTCAAGTTTAATCATGAGATTGCAGCAATTCAGTCTCATCTTCAGGCTCCACTTCTAATTCTAGCTCTCTCTTTATTTCCACCACATCTGTAGCGACTTCCTTTGCTGAAGTCTTGGACTCCTCCCTCAAAGTTATCCATGAGAGTTGGAATCAACTTCTTCCAAACTCCTATGAATGTGGATATTTTGACCTTCCATGAATCATGAGTGTTCTTGAGTGTTCTTAATGGCGTCTAGAATGGTGAATCCTTTCCAGAAGGTTTTCAGTGTACTTTGCCCAGAACCATCAGAGAAATCACTATTTATGGAAGTCTTAGGAAGTGTATTTCTTAAATAAGACTCGAAAGCTGAAATTATTTCTTGATCCACAGAATGAATATTATGTTAGCAGGCGTGGAAACAACATTAATCTCTTTGTACATCTTCATCAGAGCTCTTGGATAACCAGGTGCATTGTCAATGAGCAATAATATTTTGAGAGGAATCTTTTGTTCTGAGCAGTAGGTCTCAACTGTGGGCTTAAATTATTCAATAAACCATGCTGTAAACAGACGCGCTGTCATCCAGACACTGTTGTTCCATTTCTAGAGCACAGACAGAAAATATTTGGCATAATTCTTAAGGGCCTTAGGATTTTCAGACCAGTAAATGAGGATTGACTTCAGCTGAAGGCTACCAGCTACATCAACCCCTAACAAGAGACTCAACCTGTCTTTTGAACCTTTGAGGCCAGGCACCAACTTCTCTTCTCTAGCTATGAAAGTCCTAGATGGCATGTTCTTCCAGTAAAAGGTGGTTGCACCTACATTGAAAATCTGTTGTGTAGTGTAGCCACCTTTATCAATGATCTGAGCTAGATCTTGCAGATAACTTGCTTTGCTTCTGTATCAGCACTTGCTGCTTCACCTTGCACTTTTATGTTATGGAGACGGCTTCTTTCCTCAAACTTCATAAGCCAACCTCTGCTAGCTTCAAACATTTCTTCTGCAGCTTGCTCAAATCTCTCAGCCTTCATAGAATTGAAGAGAGTTAGGGCCTTGCTCTGGGTTAGGCTTTGACTTAAGGCAGTGTTGTGGCTGGTTTGATCTTCTATCTAGACCACTAAAACTTTCTCCCTATCAGCAATAAGGCTGCTTTACTTTCTTATCATTTGTGTGTTCACCAGAGTAGAACTTTTCATTCCCTTTAAGAATTCTTCCTTTGCATTCACAGCTTGGCTACCTGGTGCAAGAGGCCTAGCGTTCAGCATACCTCAGCTTTTGACACGCCTTCCTTGCTAAGCTTAGTCATTTCTAGCTTTTGATTTAAAGTGAAAGCTATGTGACTCTTCCATTCACTTGAACATTCAGAGGCCATTGTGGGGTTATTAATTGGCCTAATTTCAATATTGTTGTGTCTCATGGAATAGGAAGAAAAGGAAGGAACAGCTGATCGGAAGCGGAGTCAGAACAGGCTCGTGTATCGATAAGTTCACTGACTTACGCGGGCATGGTTTATGGTGCCCCCGATTGATGTTATAACAATTATAACATCAAATATCACTGATCACAGATCACCATGACAGATATAATAATAATGAAGAAGTTTGAAATATTGTGAAAATTACCAAAACATGACACAGAGACATGAAGCGATACCATACTGTTGGAAAAATATCCCTGATAGACTTGCTTGAAGCAGGGCTGCCACAGCCTTCAAAATATAAAACATGCAGCATCTGCAAAGTGCAATCAAGGGAAGAGCAGTGAAATGAGGAATGCCTGTCTTCCAAAGGTACAAACCAAGTTAGCAAAGCGCTATATATGACACGTTCTGCCCTCCTATCTTGACAAATATAACTTCTTAACAACAGGAGAAGCTCGTTTCAAATTTAGAATTCTTGGACTCCTTGGAGTGTTGCACCAGAATGTGGCAATACCAAGCGAGCTGGCCCCCAGCCGGCAGTCCACCCCCTTCTCCTCCCACCCCAGCCCCCAATACCTCACGGGGCCTGTGAGTACAAATGTGGCCGTCCTCCCCACATGCCATCCACAGTCCCCCAGGAGCCGCCCCTGGGCTCTGAGGATGTGCAAACTGGCGGCATGGTCCACCCTCATGAGCACAGACCCAGGGATGAGGTCCACTCAGGCCTACAGTGGCCACTGGCAGGAATCCTGGGGTACTGGCACCCTGAGCCAGTTTAGAAGGAGCAGCATGAGCCAGGTGGGCACCTCCTCTTGGGCCCATGAAGTCCTCGCCCCTTGGAGGAAGATGCAGTTGAAAGAAGGCTCAAACCGTGGGGCCCAGGACTTCTGCCAGAGTCCCTCCTGTCCAGTTGGAAGGCATCACTGAACTCAGTAAAAACCTGACAGGCACACCTGGGTGGCTGAAGCCCAGAGAGAAGTAGCGTGAGTCAGAATCAGCACATTCAGATCTTTCTCTGCAGGCAAAGACAGTGGAAGGATGGGAGGGATCACAGGGCCCTACAGGGTCTCAGCAAGGCTGGCCCAGGATCAGCAGCCAGCCCTTAGCCTTGGAGCCCACTGTTCCTTTGAGTAAAAGGCTCTCTTCCACTCCCTTGCTAAAGCTTCCTAAAACCCTGAGGTGGCCTGCACCTGAAGCAAGAAGGAGGAGGGGGCCTGGAAGGACATGGGTATGGACAGAGGACCAGCTGCCTGGGCCCCCGAATGCTCCTGCACCTGAAAGTGAGCTACACGATGCAGGAAGCCTTGAGCACTCTTGCAGAAATTCAAGGCTCTTCAGAGTTTTAACAACAGGCTAAGAGTTTGAAAATACAAAGAAACAGCCAGACCCACTTGGGGAAAAGTATGTTTTTACCTGCTTTTCTTTATGACTTCACAGCAACGGAAGCTTCCTTGCCTTTCCTAACTGTTCTCTCCTATCCCTTGAGCCAGAAAGACGCCAGAAACTGCATACTAAGCGTTCAAAAACCGCCGCACACCAAGAACAGAGGCAGGGCACAAAGTAGGGTGTGTGTGCTTCATGGGGGAGAAGGGGACTCAGAGACATGCTCTCCAGAGCCTCCCACCCTCGTCACCTTAGAGTGTGATGTTTCACATCAGAGTTGTTTCATCCTCCTCTGGCAAACGTGGATAAAGAATATGGGAGGGAGGCGTCTTGTGCGTAGAGAGCTACAGAGGTGCTGGAAAGCTGAGTCCATTCAGAGCTTGCCTTTCTACCCGGTCCCTGCCTTCCCTTCAGCTTCTGGGCTCTCCCGTGGCTTCTAGTTCAAAGGACAAAGTGAGGAACTGCAGGCATCAAGTGAAATAGCAAAGGCACTCCAAAGCCCCGCAGCCCGCAGCATGGCGGTAGCTCTCCGGATTCCCTTCTCTCTGAGCTCGTTGATTTGTTTGTGATTGTTTCTGAATCCAATTATTTTCCAGCTTGGGAGAAGTTCACTTCTTGTGATCAAACATGAAGTCTCAGTTTGTGCTGCAGCAACCACAGATTTCTCAGAAAGAAGGAAAACCCCACGAGCGTGCTGCCAAGCGGAGGCCTGCATCTGCCCACGAGAGCTCCCCAGGGCCTCCCCCTGCAGAATCCTCCAGAATGCACATGTGTTATCCATCACCGTTACCCAAATGCTTCTGCAAGACACAAGGGGTTTTACCTTGGTACATGGCAGGAGACATCAGGCAGCTGACCCCCAGGGCCTTGTCCTCTGGGAATGTCTCACAGAAGTCCCACAGCATGGCTGTTCCCAAGCCTTGGCGCCAGTGTTTCCTCCTGATGAACACAGTGTCAAAGATGGGCAGCAGGTAGCATGCACCAGTGCCATCACCACACAGGCTGCCTGTAGAGAAAGAAAGAGACAGATATTGTCCCCTGGGCTCACAGCTGACCCACTAGGACCCTGTAGGGCCCCTGCACAGCCAGAGTCATGGGTACCTCCTGGAAGCATGGTCAGTTTCACAAGCTAAACAAGTGATGCTAAAATAGCAGATCATTCTCCAGTTGACTGATTAGCTTTCTTTACAAACTCACATGATACAAGACCACTGGACTGAAATGAAAGGTGAACCTGGGAGACTAAGCAGAGTGAGGCCACTCAGGCAGCACCCTCCTCAGATTCCTCCCTTCACTGCACACAGTTCAATAAGACCCTTGGAGCCAACCAGGAGTATCTGGCAATGTCAACCATCTCCCTGCAGAAGTGAAACCTGAAGAGACCAATTCAACTCATCTCTAGGGTATGCACTTGTTTCAGTAACTCTAGCAAGGGCTCACCATGTCCAATTATAGCAAAATGCACTTACCCCAAATAGACGCAGCACCAGGCCCTGCTTCTCATGAAATATTGATGGCCCTGCTGCAGCAGAGCAAGAGAGGTGACAATTGGCACCCTCCCCGCTTTTCACCCATAACTTAACTGTATTACAACCAAGGTCAACACCAGCACAGTTGCCATTTCTGCAATGAGAACGTGGCCTTTCAGCCAGGCATCCCTGTCATCACCCTAACTAGAACACCAATTCTACATTGAGCCTACTAGCTCACCTTCCTCACCTCTAAACTGCACAGGTGCCCATGCCCTAGATGCAATGGAAGAAGAAAACAAATAAGGAGCATTTTCAGCTCCTGTTGGAAGTGGTGGCATTTGTCCCTGCCAAGATTCAGAAGTGGATAATTTCCCAAACAAACAAACAAACAAAAATATGACTCAGATTCTAATCAGCCAGACTGAACTGCAAAGATACACACTCCCATGGTGAACTGTTTGCAAAAATGGCCACGATTACTTCTTTCCTATGGCCATGCCCCTTTGCGTTTGATTTTGAAGCTCCTCCCATCAAGAGATGGGATCAATTTCCCCTCACCTTTAATTCCAGCTGGCCTTGTGACTCGCTTTGGTCAACAGAATGAGGCAGAGTGACAGCACCACCACTCTAAGCCTAGGCCTCCTGAGGTCCAGTGGCCTGTGTTCTCTCTCGGATCCCTGCAACACACCACAAAAGCAAGCCCAGGGTAACCTGCTACCATGAAAGGCATATGGCCCAGGCACTGCTGTGGTCCCAGTCAATGTCTAGCCAGCTCCAAGCAGCAGAGCCACCTGACAGGCAGGTCACCATGGATACATAGCCAGCCCAGCTAGACTAGAAAACCACCCAGCTGAGCTCAGCCTAAAATGCCAACCAAAATAATTGTTAGCTAAATAAGCAGTTACTATTTCATACCAAAAATGAATTTAAAAATAAATAATCTCTGGCCAGTAAGGAAGTTCATTTCTCTTGAGACAGTAACTATAAAATATTTGGGATTTCAACCTTGATGCGCTTGAAATGACAGTACCAACTTGCTTGCAATTATATTATTTCAATATATAGAAGATGAGAGCAATGTTCTTGTAACTGTGAAGTCTTCCAAAACTAAAAAAGTTTAATATTAAATAAAGATGCAATTTAATTTACAGTAGCATTAAAAAGAAGTAAATAATTAAGAGTATGTTTAAGAAAAGAATTGCATTGAACACTGAAAACTACAAGACATTGTTGAGAGAAATTAAAGAAGATCTAAATAAATGAAGAGAAATTCCATGTTCTTGGATTGGATGACTCAATTCTTAAGATAATTCTTCTCAAAATGATCTGTAAACTCAATGCTAGCTCTATCAAAATCCTCTTTGTAATTCTACAACTAAGCATATGAAAGAATGCTCCACATCATATGTTATTAGGAAATCACAAATTTAAACAATGAGATGCCACTACACACCTATTAGAATAGCCAAATTCTTTTTTTTCAAGATGGAGTTTCACTCTTATTGCCCAGGCTGGAATGCAATGGTATGATCTTAGCTCACTGCAACCTCTACCTCCTGGGTTCAAGCTATTCTCCTGCCTCAGTCTCTCAAGTAGCTGAGATTACAGGCATGTGCCACCACGCCCAGCTAATTTTTGTATTTTTAGTAGAGACGGGGTTTTGCCATGTTGGCCAGGCTGGTCTCGAACTCCTGACCTCAGGTGATCCGCCTGCCTCGGCCTCCCAAAGTGCTGGGATTACAGGCATAAGCCACCATGCCCGGCCTAGAATAGCCAAATTCTTGAACACTGACAACAACAAATGCTGGTGTGGATGTGGAACAACAGGAACTCTCATTCATTGCTTGTCAGAATACAAAAGGGTGCAGCCACTTTGGAAGGCATGTTGGCAGTTTCTTACAGAACTAAACATACTCTTACCTTATGATTCAGCAATCACACTCCTTGGTATTTACTCAACAGAATTGAAAACTGTGTTCACACAAAAACCTGCACACAAATATTTATTGCAGCTTTATTCATAATTACTAAAACTTAGAAGCAACCAGGATGTACTTCAGACGGTGAGTGGATAAACAAACTGTGGCTCATCCAGTCAATTTAACATTATTCTGCACTAAAAAGAAATGAGTTATTACTACACAAAGATATAGAAAAACCATAAGGACATATTACTAAGTGAAAGAAGCTAACTGAACAATGACATTCCATTGGATTCCAACTACAGTAATGTGCTTCATAAAGTCATTTTGGTCAACAATGGACCACATGTGTAGTGGAGGTCCCATAAGAATAAAATACAGCTGAAAAATTCCTGTTGCCTAGTGATAGTCATAGGCATCATAAAGTCGTAATGCAACACATTATTCATGTGTTTGCTGCGATGCTGGGGTAAAAAAACATACCACACTGCCAGTTGCATAAAAGTCTAGCACACACAGGCCAGGCACAGTGGCTCACGCCTGTAATCCCAGTAGTTTGGGAGGCCGGAGCAGGTGGGTCACTTGAGGTCAGGAGTTTGAGACCAACATGGCCAACATAGTGAAATCCCATCTCTACCAAAAATATAAAAAAGTAGCCAGGTGTGGTGGCGTGCACCTGTAATCTCATCTACTCAGGAGGCTGAGGCAGGAGAATTGCTTGAACCCAGGCGGCAGAGATTGCAGTGAGCCGAGATTGCACCACTGCACCCCAGCCTGGGCAAGAGAGCAAGCCTCTGTCTCAAAAAAAAAAAAGTCTAGCACATACGATTATGCACAGTACATAATACCCAATAATGATAATAAATGACTGATACTGGTTTATGTATTTACTATACTATATTTTTTATTGTCATTTTACAGTGTACACCTTCTACTCATTAAAACAATAAAATTAACTGTAAAGCAGCCTCAGGCAGGTCCTATAGGAGGTATTCCAGAAGAAGGCACTGTTATCCTAGGAGATGATAGCTCCACGTGTGCTACTGCCCCTGAAGACCTTCCAGTGGGACAAGATGTGGAAGTGGAAGACAGTGATATTGACAATCCTGACCCTGAGTAGGCCTAGGCTAATGAGTGTGTTTGTCTCTGTGTTTTTAACAAAAAAAGTTTTTAAACTTTAAAAAAAATTTTTGTAATTAAAGCTTAAGAATAAGAAAATATTTATGTACAGCTGCATGATGTATTTATGTTTTAGCCAAGTGTTATTACAAGAGTCAAAAATTTTAAAAAATTAAAAAGTTTTTGTAAAGTAAAAAGGTTACAGTAAGCTACAGTTCATTTATTATTGAAGAAAACTGTACAGTAAGCTACAGTTCATTTATTATTGTAGACATTTAGTGTAACCTAAGTGTACAATGTTTCTAAAGTGTACAGTAGTACACAGTACTGTCCTAGGCCTTCACATTCACTCACCACTCACTCACTCCCTGACTCGCCCAAAGCAACTTCCAGTCCTGCAAGCTCCACTCAAGTTAAGTACTCTACACAAGCATACTGTTTTTAAATCTCTTTACTGTACCTTTTCTATATTTACATATGTTTAGATATATAAATACTTACCATTGTGTTACAATCGCCTCCAGTAATCAGTACAGTAACAAGCTACACAGGTTTGTAGCCTAGAGAGGACAGGCCATACTCGACAACCTAAGAGTGCAGGACGCTCTGCCATGGAGTCTTATGTGAATACATTCTATCATGTTCACACAATGATGCAATTGCCTAACAGTGCATTCCTCAAAACATATCCCTATGGTTAAGTGACAAATGACCGTATATTACATTCTGGAAAAGGCAAAACTAGGGAGGCATGGTGACTGGGCACAGTGGCTCACATCTGTAATTCCAGCACTTTGGAAGGCCAAGGTGGGCAGATTACCTGAGGTCAGGAGTTTGAGACCAGCTTGGTCAACATGATGAAACCCTGTCTCTACTAAAAATACAAAAAAATGAGCCAGGCAAGGTGGCTCACGCCTGTAATCCCAGCTACTTGGGAGGCTGAGACATGAGAACTGCTTGAATCAGGGAGGTGGAGGTTGCAGTGAGCTGACATCATGCCACTGCATTATAGCCTGGGTGAGAAGAGTGAGACCCCATCTCAAAAAAAAAAAAAAAAAAAGATCTGTGGTTACCAGGGCTAGGAGTAAGAAGGATGAATAGGCAGAGTACAGAGGATTTTTAGGCAGTGAAACTACACTCTGTGATATTACAACAGTGGACACATGCCATTAAACATTTGTCACAACCCATAGAAGGTGCAACACGGAGTAAGCCCTAATGTGAACTATGAACTTCAGTTAATGATAATCTATTTCTATAGGCTGAACCTTGTGTCTCCAACTTTTGCAAACCCACAGTACCTCAGAAGATATTTTCTTTGGAGATCTTTGGAGATAAGGCCTTTAAAAGAGGTCATGAAGCTAAAAAGGAGGCCATTAGGGTATGCACCAGTCCAACCTTCTTACAGGGACTAGTGTCTCTATAAGAAGAAATCTGGAGCCACAGAAAGACACCAGCAATACTCAAGTAGAGAAAAGACCAAGTATGGACATAGTGAGAAGGCAGCCATCTGCAAGCCAAGGAGAGAGAGGCCTCTGAAGAAAACAAGCCTTCTGACACCCTGACCTAGAACTTCTAACCTCCATAACTGTGAGAAAATTAATTTCTGTTGTTTAAGCCAGCAGTCCCCAACCTTTTTGGCACCAGGAACCAGTTTCATGGAAGACAATTTTTCCATGGACCGGGAAAGGGAGGGGATGGTTTCAGGATTATTCAAGTGCATTACATTTATTGTGCACTTTATTTATATTATTACAGTGTAATATATAATGAAATAATTATACAACTCACCATAATGTAGAATCAGTGGGAGTCCTGAGCTTGTTTTCTTGCAACTAGATGGTCCCATCTGGGGGTGACGGGAGACAGTGACAGATCATCAGGCATTAGATTCTCATAAGGAGAGCACAACCTAGATCCCTCACATGTGAAGTTCACAGTAGGGTCCGCACTCTTATGAGAATCTGATGCTGCCACTGATCTGACAGGAGGCAGAGCTCAGGTGGTAACGTGAACAATGGGAGTGACTGTAAATACAGATGAAACTTCACTCACTCGCCCACCACTCACCTCCTGTTGTGCAGCCCAGCTCCTAACAGGCCATAGACTGGTACCGGTCCATGGCCTGAGGACTGGGGACCCCTAGTTTAAGCCACCCAGTCTGTGGTCTTTTGTTATGGAAGCCCTAGAAAACTAATGCATATGTCAATATTGGCTCGTCAATTGGAACAAATGTACCTCACTAACCCAATATGTTAATAATAGGGGAAACTGTTGGGGAAGGGGATACGGAGGAACTCTGTACTTGCCGTTCAATTTTTCTATAAATCTAAAAACTGTTCTAAAAATAAAGCCTATTCATATTTTTAAGTGTATTAGGTATTTTATAAAGTGAGGTTGGACCCATACATCACACACAAAAAATGATTCAAAATGGATCATAGACATGAATGTAAGAGCTGAAACTATAAAGCTTTTGGAAAAAGTAAAAATCTTCCCAACCTTGGGTTAGGCAAAGAGTTCTTAGATTCAACACCAAAAATACAATCAATTGACAAACCTAACTTCATCAATGTTTTAAATGTTTTGTTTCAAAAGACACCACTGGGAAACATGGCAGACGGGAGGCAGGACTAGATTGCACCTCTGACTGGGACAGACAGAGCAGCGTGTGGAGGTTTGCATTGTTAATTTCTGCTCCAGAACAATTGCAGGAATAAATCAGGAAACCTGAGAGGACCCACAGGCTCCCTGAAGGAAGCAGATTGCTCCTGCAGGACCCAGGAGACACCCTAAATACTGTGCTGGTATCCACGACTGAGAGACCCACAGATGGTTCACATCACAGGACTCTGCAGACAAGCCCCAGTACCAGCTGGAGCCTCGTGGACTTGCTGGGTGACTAGATCCAGAAAAGAAATAACAATCACTACAGCTCAGTTCTCAGGAAGCCACATCCATAGGAATAGGGGGAAAGTAATACATCAAGGGAACACCCTGTGGGACAAAACAAACCTTCAGCCCTAGCCCTTCCCTCTGACAGAGGCTACCCAAATGAGAAGGAACCAGAAAACCAATTCTAGTAATATGACAAAACAAGGTTCTTTAACACCTCCAAAAAATCACACTAGCTCACCAGCAATGGACCCAAACAGAGAAGAAATTCCTGATTTACCTGAAAAAGAATTTAGGAGGTTAGTTATTGAGCTAATCAGGGAGGCACCAGAGAAAGACAAAGACCATTGTAAGGAAATCCAAAAAAACGATACAAGAAGTGAAGGCAGAAAATAGATATTCAAGGAAATAGCATAAAAAATATCAAAACTCCAGGAAACAATGGACACACTTGTAGAATGCAAAATGCTCTGGAAAGTCTCAGCAATAGAATTGAACAAGGAGAAGAAAGAAATTCAGAGCTCAAAGACAAGGTCTTCAAATTAACCCAATCCATCAAGACAAAGAAAAAATAATAAGAAAATATGAACAAAGCCTCCAAGAAATATGGGATTATGTTAAATGACCAAACCTAAGAATAGTCAGTGTTCCTGAGGAAGAGACAAATCTAAAAGTTTGGAAAACATATTTGGGGAAATAATTGAGGAAAACTTCCCCAGTCTTGCTAGAGACCTAGACATCCAAATACAAAAACCGCAAAGAACACCTGGGAAATTCATCACAAAAAGATCATCACCTAGGCACATTGTCCTCAGGTTATCTGAAGTTAAGACAAAGGAAAGAATCTTTAAAGCTGTCAGACAAAAGCACCAGGTAACCTATAAAAGAAAACCGATCAGATTAACAGCAGATTTCTCCGTAGAAACCCTACAAGCTAGAAGGGGTTAGGGCCCTATCTTCAGTTTCCTCAAACAAAACAATTAGCCAAGAAATTTGTACCCAGTGAAACTAACCTTAATGTATGAAGGAATGATAGAGTCTTTTTCAGTCAATCAAATGCTGAGAGAATTCACCACTACCAAGCCACCACCACAATAACTGCTAAAAGGACCTCTAAATCTTGAAACAAATCCTGGAAACACATCAAAACAGAGCCTCTTTAAAGCATAAATCTCACAGGACCTATAAAACAAAAATACAATTTAAAAAAACAAAAACAAAAAACCAAGGTATACAGGCAACAAACAGCATGACGAATGGAATGGTACCTCATATCTCAGTACTAACATTGAATGTAAATGGCCTAAATCGTCCACTTAAAAGATACAGAATTGCAGAATGGATAAGAATTCATCAGCCAACTATCTGCTGTCTTCAAGAGACTTACTTAATAAGGACTCACACAAACTAAAGATAAAGGGGTAGAAACAGACATTACAGGCAAAAACGAGCAAGAGTATTCTTATATCAGACAAAACAAACTAAAGCAGCAGCAGTTAAAAAAGGCAAAGAGGGGCATTATAATAATGATAATTTTATTTCCAACAGGAAAATATCACAATCCTAAATATATATGCACCTAACACTAGAGCTCCCAAATTTATAAAACAATTACTACTAAACCTAAGAAATGAGATAGACAGCAACACAATAATAGTGAGGGACTTCAATACTCCACTGACAGCACTAGACAGGCCATCAAGACAGAAAGTCAACAAAGAAACAATGGATTTAAACTATACCCTGGAACAAATGGACTTAACAGATATATACAGAACATTCCATCCAACAACCACAGAATATACATTCCATTCAACAGTGCATGGAACTTTCTCCAAGACAGACCATATGATAGACCATAAAATGAGCTTCAATAAATTAAGAAAACTGAAATGATATCAAGCACCCTCTTAGACCACAGTAGAATAAAACTGGAAATCAATTCCAAAAGGAACCTCCAAAACCATGCATATACATGGAAATTAAATAACCTGCTCCTGAATGATCACTGGGTCAAAAATGAAATTAAAGGGAATTTAAAAATTCTTCAAACTGAACAGCAATAGTGACACAGCCTATTAAAACTTCCAGGACACAGCAAAGGCAGTGCTAAGAGGAAAGTTCATAGCCCTAAACACCTACATCAAAAAGTCTGAAAGAGCATAAACAGACAGTCTAAGGTCACACCACCTCAAGGAGCTAGAGAAACAAGAACAAACCAAACCCAAACCCAGCAGAAAAAAGGAAATAACCAAGATCAGAGCAGAACCAAATGAAACTGAAACAAACAAACAAAAAATATGAAAGATAAATGAAACAAAAAGCTGGTTCTTTGAAAAGATGAATAAAATTGATAGACCATTGGCAAGATTAACCCAGAAAAGAAGAGAGAAAATCCAAATAAGCTCAATAAGAAATTAAATGGGAGATACTACAACTGACACCACAGAAATACAAAAGAACATTCAAGGCTACTATGAACACCTTTACATGCATAAACTAGAAAATCTAGAAGAGATGGATAAATTCCTGGAGAGATACAACCTTCCTAGCTTAAATCAGGAAGAATGAAATACCCTGAATAGACCGATAACAAACAGCATGATTGAAATGGCAATTTAAAAATGACCAACAAAAAAAGTCCAGGACCAGATGGATTTACAGCAGAATTCTACCAGACATTTACAGAAGGATTGGTACCAATCCTACTGACACTATTCCACAAGATAGAGAAAGAGGGAACACTCCCTAAATCATTCTATGAAGCCAATATCACCCTAACACCAAAACCAGGAAAGGACATAGCCAAAAAAGAAAACGACAGACCGAATCCCTGATGAACATAGATGCTAAAATCCTTAACAAAATACTAGCTAACCGCATCCAACAACATATCAAAAAGATAATCCACCATGATCAAGTGGGTTTTATACCAGGGATGTAGGATGGTTTAACATACATGAGTCAATAAATGTGATACATCACATAAACAGAATTAAAAACAAAATTCACATGATCATCTCAATAGATGCAGAAAAAGCATTAGACAAAATCCAGCATCACTTTATGATTAGAACTCTCAGCAAAATCGGTACACAAGGGACATACTCCAATATAATTAAAGCCATGTATGACAAACCCACAGCCAACATAATATTGAATGGGGAAAAGTTGAAAGCACTCCCTCTGAGAACTGGAACAAAACAAGGATGCCCACTCTCACCACTCCTCTTCAACATAGCCAAACTCTGGAAGTCCTAACCAAGCAATCAGACAAGAGAAAGAAATAAAGGGCATCCACATCAGTAAAGAGAAAGTCAAACTGTCACTATTTGCTGATGATATACTCGTTTACCTAGAAAACCCTAAAGACTCCTCTAGAAAGCTCCTAGAACTGATGGAAGAATTCAGCAAAGCTTCCAGATACAAAATTAATATACACAAATCACTAGCTCTTCTATACACCAACAGCAACCAAGCAGAGAATCAAATTAAGAACTCAACCCCTTTTATAATAGCTGCAAAAAAAAAAAAAAAAAAGAAATACTTAGGAATACACCTAATCAAGAAGGTGAAAAACCTCTACAAGAAAAACTACAAGACACTGCTGAAAGAAATCATAGATGACACAAACAAATGGCAACACATCCCACGCTCATGGATGGGTAGAATCAATATTGTGAAAATGACAATACTGCCAAAAGCAATCTACAAATTCAATGTATTTCCCATCAAAATACCACCATCTTTCTTTGCAGAATTAGAAAAAAATCATATGGAACCAAAAAGATCCTGCATAGCCAAAGCAAGACTAAGCAAAAAGAAGAAATATGGAGGCATCACATTACCTGATTTCAAACTACACTATGAGGCCATAGTCACCAAAACAGCATGGTACTGGTATAAAAATAGGCACAAAGACCAATGGAATAGAATAGAGAACCCAGAATAAACCCAAATACTTATAGCCAACTGATCTTCGACAAAGCAAACAAAAACATAAAGTGGAGAAAGGACACTCTTTTCAACAAATGGTGCTGGGATAATTGGCTAGCCACATGTAGGAGAATGAAATTGGATCCTTATCTCTCACCTTATATAAAAATCAATTCAAGATGGATCAAGAACTTAAATCTAAGACATAAAACTATAAAAATTCTAGAAGATAACATTGGAAAAACCCCTCTAGATATTGGCTTAGGCAAGGGTTTCATGATCAAGAACCCAAAAGCAAATGCAATACAAACAAAGATAAATTGCTGGGACTTAATTAAACTAAAGAACTTTTGCATGGCAAAAGGAACAGTCAGCAGAGTAAACAGACAACACACAGAGTGAGATAAAATCTTCACAATCTATACATCTGACAAAGGATTAATATCCAGAATCTACAATGAACTCAAACAAATCAACAAGGAAAAAACAAACAATCCCGTCAAAATGTGGGCTAAGGACATGAACAGCCAATTCTCAAAAGAAGATATACAAATGGCCAACAAATATATGAAAAAAATGCTCAACATCACTAATGATCAGGGCAATGCAAATCAAAACCACAATGTAATACCACCTTACTCCTGCAAGAATGGCCATAATCAAAAAGTAGTAGATGTTGGTGTGGCTGTGGTGAACAGGGAACACTTCTACACTGCTGGTGGCAATGTAAACTAGTACAACCACTATGGAAAACAGTGTGGAGATTCCTTAAAGAACTAAAAGTAGAACTACCATTTGATCCAGCAATCCCACTACTGGGTATCTACCCGGAGGAAAAGAAGTCATTATAAAAAAAAAAAAAAAAAGATACTTGCACATGTGTGTTTATAGCAGCACAATTCTCAATTACAAAATCAGGGAACCAACCCAAATGCCCATCAATCAACAAATGAATATAGAAACTGTGAGACAGAGATATATACACACATACACATACATACACATGATGGACTACTACTCAGCCATTATAAAAGAAATGAACTAATGGCATTCATAGCGACCCAGATGAGACTGGAGACTATTATTCTAGGTGAAGTAACTCAGGAATGGAAAACCAAACATATGTTCTCATTCATAAGTGGGAGCTAAGCTATGATGATGCAAAGGCATAAGAATGACACAATGGACTTTGGGGACTCAGGGGGAAAGGAAGGGAAGGGAGTGAGAAATAAAATTCTACAAATAGGGTACAGTGTATACTGCCCAGGTGATGGGTGCACCAAAATCTCACAAATCACCACTAAAGAACTTACTCATGTAACCAAACACCACCTGTTCCCCAATAACTTATAGAAATTTAAAAAAAAGAAAAGACATCACTAAGAAAATGAAAAAACAAGCCACAGACTGCAAGAAAATGTTTACAAATCACATTTCTGATAAAAGACTTAGATTCAAAATACATAAAGAACTCTAAATTCAATAAGAAAACAAGCAACCCTATTAAAAATGGACAGAAAATCTGAACAGACATTTCTTCAAAGAAAACACACAAATGACTACTTATCAATTAAAAAATATTTCACACCCTAAGTCCTTAGGGAAATGCAAGTTACAACCACAGTGAAATGCCACTTTTTGGCCTACTAGAATGGCTATAATAAAAACACAATAACAACTGTTGACAAGGATGTGGAGAAATTGAAACCCTCATCTACTGCTGATGGAAATGTATTATGGTACAGCCACTTTGTGAAACAGTTTGTCAGTTATTTAAGAAGTCAAACATAAGCTTACCCAATGACCCAGCAATTCTACTCTTAGGAACCTATCCAAAAGAAATGAAAACAATGCCTATGCAAAGACATGTTTGTGAATGTTTATAGCAGGGTAATTCATAATAGCCTAAAAGTGGAAACAACCCATCAACTGATAGATGCATAAACAAAATGTGATATTCATACAATGGAATACTACTCAGCAATAAAACGGAACAAAATATTAACACATGCTACAATTTGGATGAACCTTGAGAACACACTGTGCTAAATGAAAAAGAAACCAGATGCGGCCGGGTGCAGTGGCTCAGGCCTGTAATCTCAGCACTTTGGGAAGCCAAGGCAGGCGGATCATGAGGTCAGGAGATCGAGACATCCTGGCTAACATGGTGAAACCCCATCTCTACTAAAAATACAAAAAATTAGCCAAGCGTGGTGGTGGGCACCTGTAGTCCCAGCTACTCGGGAGGCTGAGGCAGGAGAATGACATGAACCCGGGAGGCAGAGCTTGCAGTGAGCCGAGATCACGCCACTGCACTCCAGCCTGGGCGACAAAGCAAGACTCTGTCTCAAAAAAAAATAAAGAAAGAAACCAGATGCAAAAGATTGCATATTTCATCATTCCATTTATGTGAACTGTCCTGGAAAGGCAAGTTGGTAGAGACAGAACAGATCAGTGATTGCTTGGAGCTGGGATGGAAACAGACTGACAGCAAACAGACAGTATTTTTGGAGGGGTGATGGAAATGTACTAAAACTGGATTTTGATGATGGTTACACAACTCTCTAAATGTGCCAAAAATCACTGACTTATACACTTATAATTGGCAAATGTTATGGAATACAAAAATTATTCGACAAATTGAATTATTCAATTAATAATTATTCAAAATTATTCAAAAATATTCAATAAAATTGATTTCTTAAAAATACAATGGATTAATTTTTTTAAAAAAGATTGTAACATATCAATTATAAAAAAGGGAAAAGAGTAACTTTACAGTGGAGAAATCTAGCAGACACTCTCTTAACTGTGATCAGGGTTATCACTAGTAGTAATGTTCATATCACGCACCCCACCTCTCTGACATGATGTGAGGAGAAAGGTACTTCCCTTTTCCCCCAAATTCAAAGCCCCACAGTCAAATAATGAGTAAACATCAGGCAAGTATATATTAACGGACATTCTATAGATCACCTGACCAGTACTTCTCAAAAGTGTCCAGATGGTGAAAAACAAGGAAAAACCAAGAAGAGGTCTCAGATTGGAAGAGTAGACTAAAGAGACTTGAGGACTAAATGTAACATGGTATGCTGGATCAGGAAGAGAGATTGTTATGGTCTGAATGTGTCCCCCAAAATTCATATATTAAAACTTAATCACCAAAGTGATAGTATTAAGAGATAGGGCCTTTAGAGGGTAATTAGGCCCTGAAGGCTTCAGCCTCATGGGTGAGATTGGCACCCCTATGAAAGGACTGGAGGGATTGAGTGGAAAGGGCCCCTTTTCTCCCCTTTCCATCCTTTCACCATGTGAGGACACAGCATTCATCCCCTCAGGAAGATACATTAACAAGACGCCATTTGGAGGCAAATGGCAGGACTCATTTGGGTCCTCACTATACATTGAACCTGCTAGTATCTTGATCTTAGACTTCTCAGCCTCTAGAACTGTGAGAAATAAATTTCTATTGCTCATAATTACCCAATCTGTGGTATTTTGTTATAGCACCACAAACAGACTAAAGTGGGGATTAATATCTAGAAAATATAAAGAACCATTCAGCCTCAACAACATAAAAACAATCTGCAAGTCCATAGCTTACATCATATTCAACAGTGAAAAGCTGCAAGATAGTCCTCTAAGATCAATAACAAGGATATTCACTCTTGCCACTTCTATTCAACATAGTACTAGAAGTACTAGCCACAGCAATGCGGCAAGAGAAAGAAATAAAAGCCATCCAAACTGGAAAGCAAGAAGTTAAATTGTCTCTGCAGCAGATGACATAACCTTTACTTTGTCTTTCTTTCTTTCTTTTTCTTTCTTTCTTTTTTATTTTCTTTCTTTTCCTTCCTTCCTTCCTCTTTCTCTTTCTTTCTTCTTTTCTTTTCCTTCCTTCCCTTCCTTCCTTCCTTCCTTCCTTTCTTTCTTTCTTTACTTCCTTCCTTCCTTCTTTCTTTCTTTTCCTTTCTTTCTCTTTTATTTTTGAGACAGGGTCTCACTCTGTCAACCAGGCTGGAGTGCACTGGCATGATCATAACTCACTGCAGCCTAAAACTCCCAGGCTCAAGCAATCTTCCCGCCTCAGCCTCCCAAGGAGCTGGGACAACAGGCACACCACCATACCTGGCTAATTACTTTTTGATTTTTTTTGTAGAGACAGGGTCTCCCTATGTTACCCAGGTTGGTCTCTCAAACCCCTGGGCTCAAGTGAGCCTCTGGCCTTGGCCTCCCAAAGTGCTGAGATTTCAGGGATGAGTCACTGTGCCCAGCTGATACAATCTTATATATAAAAAAAACCTAAAGACTATGTTAAAAAAAACTATTAGAACTAATAAACAAATTCAATAAATTTGCAGGATACAAAATCAACATACAAAAATCAGTAGTGTTTTTACACACTAACAATGAACTATCCAAAAGAGAAATTAAGGAAACAATCTCATTTACAATAGCTACAAAAAAAAAAAACCAAAAACAAAATACCTTAGGAATAAATTTAACAAAAGAGATAAAATTCTATACAATGAAAACTGTAACACTGATGAAAGAAATTGAAGAAGACACAAATAAATGAAAATTATCCCATGTTCATGGATTGGGAAAATTAATACTGTTGAAATGTCCCTGCTACCCAAAGTTATCTGTAGATTCAACACGTTCTCTCTCAAAATTCCAATGACATTTTTCACAGATATAGAAAAAAAATCCTAAAATTTGTATAGAACCACGAAAGACCCAAATACTCAAAGTGATCTTAATCAGAAAGAATAAAGCCACAGGCATCACACTCTGTGATTTTAAAACATATACAAAACTATAGTAATCAAAATAGCATAGAACTGACATAAAAACAGACTGATACACCAATGGAACACAACAGGGAGCCCAGAAATGAACTCACATATGTACAATCAGTTGATTTTTGACAAAGATGCCAAGAACACACATTGGAAAAAGGACAGTCATTTCACTAAATGGTGTTGGGAAAACAGGATATCCACATGCAAAAGAATGAAATTAGGCTCTTATCTCACATCATATACAAAAGCCAACTCAAACTGGATTAAAGATTTAAATGTAAGGCTGAAACCTGTAAAACTACTATAATGTCATGGAAAGCTCCATGACATTGGTCTGGACAATGGTTTTTTTTTTAATATGATCCTGAAGCATAGGCAACAAAAGCAAAAATACCCAAAGGGGACTACATCAAACTAAAAAGCTTCTGCATAACAAAAGAAACAATCAACAGAATGAAAAGGCAACCTACAGAACGGGAGAATATTTGCAAAGCATACATCAGATGAAGGGTCAATATCTAAAACATATAAGGAACGCAGACAACCTAACAGCAAGAAAACAAATAACCCATTTTAAAAATGGGTGCATGATCTCATTTACATGTAGAATCTAAAAAAGTCCAATTCATAGAAGCAGAGAGTAGGATGGTGGTTACCAAGGGCTAGAGGTGGGGAGAAACTGGGAAGATGTTGGTCAAAAGATACAAAATTTCACATACACAGGAGAATGACTTAAGAAATCTACTGTACAACATGGTGACTACAGTTAATAACAACATATAGTATACTTGAAAATTGTTATGAGAGTAGATTTTAAGTCTTCTCACTACAAATTACTGATAAATATGTGAGGTAATACATATATTAATTAGTTTGATTTAGCCATTCTTCAATCTATACATATTTCAAAACATCCTGTTGTACACCAAAAAATATATATATATATATCTGTCAATTTAAAAAACTTTAAATATGAATAATGTTATGTAACCATCATCACCATCCATGTCCAGAACTCTTTCCATATTATAAATGGAAACTCTGTACCCATTAAACAGTAACTCCCTGTTTCCCTCTCCCTCTAGTTCTTGAAACCACCATTTTGCTTCGTATGAATTTGAGATAAATTCACAATTTGAATATGAGTATTTTTTAAATTAATATTTTTTAATTGCCAGGAAATATTGTATATGTCTTTGGTGTACAACATGATGTCTTGAAATATGTATAGATTATGGCCAGGCGTGGTGGCTCACTCCTGTAATCCCAGCACTTTGGGAGGCCAAAGCGGGTGGATCACAAGGTCAGGAGATCAGGACCAACTCGACTAACACAGTGAAACCCCATCTCTACTAAAAATGCAAAAAATTAGCTGGGCGTGGTGGCAGGCGCCTGTAGTCCCAGCTACTCAGGAGGCTGAGGCAGGAGAATGGCGTGAACCCAGGAGGCGGAGCTTGCAGTGAAACGAGATCGCGCCACTGCACTCCAGCCTGGGTGAAACAGTGAGACTCTGTCGCAAAAAAGAAATATGTATAGATTATGTAATTTAAAAAAATTTTTTAAATTATGTACACACAACCAATACAAAAAATAAGCAAAGGATTTGAATAAATACTTCTCCAAAGAAGATACACAAACGGCCAATAAGCATGTAAAAACATGCTCAGTAATCTTTAGGGAAATGCAAATCAAAACTACGAGATACCACTTCACATCCATTAGGATGGTTACCATAAAAAAATAAGTGTTAGAAAAAATGGGGAGAAATTACAACCCTTGTGCACTGTTGGTAAGAATGTAAGGTGGTACAGCCACCATGGGAAACAGTGCAGCGGTTCCTCAAAAAATGAAACCTAGAATTGCCACATGATCCAGCAATTCCAGTTTTGAGTGTATGCCTAAACCAGAGTCTCAAAGAGATATTTGTATACCCATGTTTACAGCAACATTATTCACAACAGCTATAACATGGATGCAATCCAAGTGTCCACTAACAAATGAATCAATAAGCAATATGTGGCATATACATACAGTGGAATATTATTCAGTTTTAAAAAGGAAGGACATTCTGACACATGCTGTAACACAGGTGAAACTGGAGGACATTATGCTAAGTGAAATAAGCCAGTCACAGAAGGAAAAATACTGAGTGATTCCACTTATATGAGGCACTTAACATCGTCAGATTCAAACAAAGTAAAATGGTAGTTTCAAGAACTGGAGAAAGAGTGAAATGGCGAGTTATTGTTTAATGGGTACAGTTTCCATTTTATAATATGGAAAGTGTTCTGGAGATGGATAGTGGTGATGGTTATACAACATCATCAATATATTTAATACCATTGAACCATACACTTAAAAATAAGTAAGATGCATTTTATTTTATGTGTATTTTACTACAATAAAAAAATTGGGAACAAAAAGCAAAGAAACCCCCCAAAAATTATAGAATTAATAGGAGATTTTAGCAAGACTGACAAACCCAAAATCAATACTTAAAAATCTATATATTGGCCAAGGCAGGCAGATTGCCTGAGCTCAGGATTTTGAGACCAGCCTGGGCAACACGGTGAAACCCTGTCTCTACTAAAATACAAAAAATTAGCCAGGCGTGGTGGCGTGTGCCTGTAGTCCCAGCTACTCAGGAGGCTGAGGCAGGAGAATCACTTGAACCCGGGAGGCGGAGGTTGCAGTGAGCCGAGATCACGCCACTGCACACCTGGGCAACAGACCAAAACTCCATCTCGAAAAAAAAAACAACAACTATATATTAGAAACAATTGGAAAAAGGCTTTAAAATAAGATATCATTTCATAACCATCAGATCAGCAACCACTAAAACGCTGGACAATACCAAGTGTTGGCAAAGATAAGGAGCAACAAAGCCTTCAACCTTCTGCTGGTGAGAATATAAACGGCTACAGTCATTTAGCAAAACAGTTGAGCTTGGTCATTACCTAGGAATGCTGAACTCGTGCCTACTCCACAGGTGGAAAGCCCAGTTCGAGTTATATACCCTAGATCAGTGTTTCTTAAACATTTTTCATTATGGCCAATTCAAGTAGCCTTTTAAGACATTTTTAATTAAATACTAATACAAAATAAGACTTTGTTAAATAATGTTGATCTTTGAAAAGCCACAAATCACTGTAAATATCTAGGATTTTTTTTGCTCCCCAAGAACAAATCACTGTCTCATTGGGGGCAATATCTCCTTGCTGAGAATGTGTGCCTTAGGTTAGTGGTTCTCACACTTTAGAGTACATGAGAATCACCTGCAGGGCTTGTTAACACAGACTGCTGGGCCCCACTGCAGAGTTTCTGATTCAGTAAGTCTGGGGAAGAGCCCGGAATTCCTGTATCCTACACTACATGAGCAGCACAAAGCTGTGTCCTCTGGGGGGGCTCTAAAATTTAGAGTTGTCAACAAAGGGCTGCCTGGTGGTCTTGACTAAGAGTATTCCAGCCCATGACACCAGAATACTTTTAGACGAGACCACCAGGATTCCTCCATGGATTATTATGGGATATCTGCCAAACCCGTAGCTCTTCTTTAAAATTGCCCCACCGTAGCCTCAGTTAAAGAGACAGGGCTAGACAGCCGTCTCTGATCCACAGCACCCAGCCCACTTGACCACAGTTGAGCAAAAGGTGGACCCATGATCCATCCATAAGAAACCAATCCACCAGCCAGCTGGACTAGCACTATAGTAGGTCCCGGCCCTTGAAAGCAGTACAGTTAGAAGCCAGGCTGGCATCACAGCAAACCAAAGTCAACATTCTAAGGGAGCAAGAAACTTCAGTAAGTAAAGGAAGCTGGTCTGCAAAGAGACTAGCAGAGTAGCACCCCACTAGCAGCTGTGGGGTCACCATCCCGGCCTTAGAAGCCAGGCAGCACCCCCACGAACTTCCCCTGCCCTCTTCCAGTGCCCTCCCTTCCTGTAATTCCAGGAGTAGACCTCTGTTCCTTGCAGTGGCAAGTCCCTTCTCTGTGGGTGGCAGACTTGGTACCTGAAACAACACTGCACTCTTGCCCCTCCATTTTTTGCTATGCTTCTACTAAAGTCCGGAAGACGGCAAGGGGGTCCCTGCTTGATGGGACAACAGTACAGGAGGTCCCTGTGGGCCTGGTGTCTGGGGAAGACAGAGAACAGAAGGCCCTCGTGACAGGCAGGGCTGAGTCCCACTCCACAGTGTCACTGTCATCTCACAGGTCCCATGCTTGCCTGGGCTCCAAATCACCTAGTTTAATATTTTTAAGTGTTGCCCTTGTATTTGTTTAAGGACTTTCAGGAATCATTTGTGTTGGGCTTTCAGGAATCTGAAATGCAAAGGTGTTCTTTTTAGATTTTTATACAAAACCAAAATACTTACTAGCTCTGCCTTAAATTGGCCGACTCTCCACTCCCCAGTCCAGTATTTTCTTCCCTTGAATGCTAACAGTTTTGTGGAATGGTGGTTTTAAAGCAAAAGTTAAAGTAAAACCTCACAATTTTGATTACCTAGGGAAAATTTCAACATGAAATAGTGAATGGCTGAAGTGTCAATATTTTGTAAGAAAGACAATTACAGAACCATCAAACAAAGGGAGAAACTCAAACCACCCTATTAGCAAAATGTGTCCAAAGAGGGGTCTACCTGAAAATATCTTGTTTATTCTGTATAAAGGCACTCACTTGTTTGAAAACTGACTGGGCTCTTCAGCAGTAATTGGACACAAACTACTGATACACACATTATTGTGAATGAATCTCAAAGGCACTATGCTGAGTGAAAGAAGTCAGTCTCCAATGGCTAAACACCGCCTGATTTCACATATAGGATATTCTAAAAGAGACAGAACTGTAGTGATGGAGAACAGACCAGTGGTTGCTGGGGTTATGGGAAGGGGGGATGAAGCGTATGGGGGAGGTAATGAAACTATTGTTTATTTTCATTGTGGTTGTGGTTATTCAAACCTATACATGGGTTAAAATTCACAGAGTTGTAAAGCCCCCTAAAAATGAATTTTACGCTACAACTTTTAAAAATAAGATTTAGTTCCTGGCCCGCGGCCGTCGGGTGTGAGCTGCGCCGACCGCTCTGAGGGTTCGTGGCCCACCACTCCTTCGCCATCTCTGCCGCCACCGTCCACGCTCAGCGTCGTAGAGAAGATGATGGGTCGGAACAGCGCCATCGCCGCCGGTGTATGCGGAGCCCTTTTTATTGGGTACTGCATCTACTTCGACCGCAAAAGACGAAGTGACCCCAACTTCAAGAACAGGCTTTGAGAACGAAGAAAGAAACAGAAGCTTGCCAAGGAGAGAGCTGGGCTTTCCAAGTTACCTGACTTTAAAGATGCTTTAAAGTTACCTGACTTTAAAGAAGTTCTTCCTTGAAGAAATACAGCTTGGTGAAGAGTTACTAGCTCAAGGTGAATATGAGAAGGGCGTAGACCTCTCACAAATGCAATTGTTGTATGTGGACAGCCACAGCAGTTACCGCAGGTCTTACAGCAAACTCTTCCACCACCAGTGTTCCAGATGCTTCTGACTAAGCTCCCAACAATTAGTCAGAGAATTGTAAGTGCTCAGAGCTTGGCTGAAGATGATGTGGAATGAGAAACAAATGTCAACATAATAAAATCTCAGTTAAAAATATTTTTTAAATTTTTGGTAGTCGAGTAGCTCTGGGGGAATAAGGGCAAATATGAACTACACTGAAATCTACCAAAGTTAATGTTTACTTTGTGTAGATCCATTTGTCTATTTTATTTATTTTTCCCAGTGAAAAGTGTATTTTGGTAGATACACTTTTTATTCATTTTATACACTTTTTATTCATTTTATAAATACACTATGAGTTACTAAAAAATAAAAAATAAGATTTAAAGTTACTTGCAGACAGAAAAGGTATAGCTAAAATGCTTAGAAACAATGTATACTCTGCCAGGCGTGGTGGCTCATGCCTGTAATCCCAGTACTTTGGGAGGCTGAGGAGGGCGGATCACAAGGTCAGGAGTTCCAGACCAACCTGGCCAACATGGTGAAACCCTGTCTCTACTAAAAATACAAAAATTAGCTTGGCGTGGTGGCACGTGTCTGTAATCCCAGCTACTCAGGAGGCTGAGGCAGGAGAATCACTTGAACCTGGGAGGCAGAGGTTGCAGTGAGCAGAGATTGTGCCACTGCACTCCATCCTGGGTGACAAAGCAAGACTCCATCTCAAAAAAAAAAAAAGAAAGAAAGAAAGAAAAGAAACAAAATATACCCTTCAGTAGGCGTATTAGTCTGTTCCCACATTGCTATAAAGAAATACCTGAAACTGGGTAATTTATAAGAAGAAAGGTTTGAGTAGCTCAGGGTTCTACAGGCTGTACAGGAAGCATGGCTGGGGAGACCTCAAGAAACTTTCAATCA
Source organism: Theropithecus gelada (assembly GCF_003255815.1). Classification (NCBI taxonomy): domain Eukaryota; kingdom Metazoa; phylum Chordata; class Mammalia; order Primates; family Cercopithecidae; genus Theropithecus; species Theropithecus gelada. The sequence goes on from NC_037675.1 coordinate 17,100,423, forward strand.
TGGCCGAAGGCAAAGAGGAAGCAGGCACATCTTACACAGCCAGAGCAGGAGGAAGAGAGACTGAAAGGGGAGGTACTACACACTTTTAAACAGCTAGAACTTTTGAGAATTCATTCACATCATGAGAACAGCAAGGGGGAAGTCCACCCCATGACCCAATTACTTCCCACTGGGCCCCCACTCCACCACTGGGGGTTACAGTTGGACATGAAATTTGGGCGGGGCCACAAATCCAAACCATATCAGTAGGTAAAACCTGGCCCCTGTGATCCTATTTATGCAATGAATTTGTACATTTTGTTTTCCTCACAGAATGAAATTATAAACTTCAGCCAAGTCCAGGCTAAATTAACAGACATTCTGAATCATACGGATCTAAGCTTACGAAGAGAAACTGTTGTACTGAAAAGTGAGGAAGCATGCCATTTGCTGTGCGCATCTCTCAAACACCAATACAGCACCACCACATAACACTGTGGCAGGCACCAAGACAGAGCCAAGGCTGAAGAAGCATCAATAACTGTTCTGAACTTTTGAACTACAAACCCTTCCTATAGTCAATTAAACCACATGTACTCACTGGCAAATTTTCTTAACTTACATATGTAAAATAACAAAATATCACAAAATATACCTAATCACTATCAAAATTACTTTTTGTTTAATTTACCTGCATGCATAGCAACCGTTTTTTAATTCATCTAAATAGATCCCTCTCTCAACTTACAGGAAGAGATGGGAAGGCAAGTAACAAAATTCTATGTTCTATACATGAACAGAATATTAGATAATGCTGGTGAGATGAAGTGGTCATGCAAATCCCTACATATAATAACTATTAAAAAAATAAATTTAATAAAATATTTAAAGAAACTGCAAGATATCCAAAAGCAGAGAGAAGCCAGAGGAAAATTGGCTGGGCGCAGTGGCTCACGCCTGTAATCCCAGCACTTTGGGAGACCGAGGCGGGTGGATCACGAGGTCAGGAGATCGAGACCATCCTGGTTAACACAGTGAAACTCTGTCTCTACTAAAAAAATACAAAAAATTAGCCAGGCGTGGCAGCGGTCGCCTGTAGTCCCAGCTACTCGGGAGGCTGAGGCAGGAGAATGGCGTGAGCCCGGGAGGCAGAGTTTGCAGTGAGCCAGGATTGTGCCACTGCACTCCAGCCTGTGCAACAGAGTGAGACTCCATCTCAGAAAAAAACAAAAAAGAAGCTAGAGGAAAATTTACTTTCAGAAAACTGCAACCAAAATCGGTAGAACCTGTGAGTTTACAGCTTACCAGCCACAGGATTAATTCCACTTGCAAGGCTACAAAAAAAAACATTGGTGGGAAAAATCGCAGCCTTACCAGCTAAATGTGTCAAATATCAGAATTCAGGATGGGAAAAGAAGCAGAAATGTAATGAGGAAGCCCTAGCAGCATGAGAACCACAGAATTAGTGAGACCCAAATTCAGAGCATAAACTTCCCAAATCTGGCTTATAGCTAGTCTACATATGAATGGAGCAGACCCCAAGGGATCCGGCAAAAAAGAAGTCAGAGCCCAGAGAGATACCCACTCTTGAAAGATGGAACTACACAGGATTAGACCTCTGTGTCCTCACCCAAATCTCATCTCGAATTGTGGTCCCCACATGTTAAGGGAGAGACCTGTAATACCCACATGTCAAAGGAGGGAGGTGATTGCAGTTTAAATCCAGGCAAGTTCAATGCCTGCTAAAACAAAAATCTCAAAATCCTCAGGAAAAAAAAAAAAAATCAGTTGCTGCAATGACTAGTTTTCAACCAAAAATTACTAAATATGCAAAGAAACAGGAAAGTGTGACCCTTACTCAGGAAAAAAAATAATGGTGGTCAATAGAACTGACTTTACAAAGGTGATTCAGATTCATCTGCCATCTATAATTCGCTGCTAAGTCGATTCAAAAATTAAGGGAAGCTGTATTAGTCTGTTTTGTGCTGCTATAAAAGAATACCTGAGGCTGGGTAATTTGTAAAGAAGGGAGGTTTATTTGGTTCCTGGTTGTGCAGGCTGTACTAGAAGCATGGCACCAGCATCTGCTTCTGGTGGGGCCTCAGGAAGCTTCCATTCATGGTGGAAGGCAAAGGAGAGCAGCCGTGTCACATGGAGAGAGAGAGAGCAAGAGAGGGATGGGAGGTGCCATGCTTTTTTAAACAATCTGCTCTAGTTTGAACTAATACAGCTAGACTCACTCAGTATCACAGGGAAGGTGCCAAGTCATTCATGAGAGATCTGTCCCCATGACCCAGACACCTCTCAGTAGGCCCCATCTCCATCTCCAACAATGGGGGTCACATTTTAACCTGAGATTTGGAGGGGACAAATATCCAACCTGTATCAGAAGTATTTTGGCCTGAAGGAAAACGACACTGGATAGCAACTGTTTAAAAGAGCATGTCTCCTCCCCACTCTTGCTCCCTTGCAGATATGAATGACACCACCAATCACCGTAACCTGACAGTTCTAAACATTACACCCAACAACTGCAGAATATACTCTTTTAAGTCCCCACAGAATGTTCCCAAAGATAGACCACACACTAGGTCATAAAACAACTCTCGTTTTCAGATTATTAAAATATAGCAGATTATATTCTCTTACTGCAGCAGAATTAAATTAGAAATCAACAAAAAATAAAACATCAGAGATAGCCCCCAAATATCTGGAAATTAAAAACTCACTTTTAAAGAACTCTTAGAAATCACAAAGTATTTTAGAAAATATTTTCAACTGAAAAATAGTGAAAATTGATCAATTAGACTTCATCAACATTTAAAACTTTTGCTCTTTGAAAACCACTGTCATCAAAATGAAAATGTTTTCAAAACATATATCTGATAAAAAGCTTTTATCTAAAATATTTAAAGAGCTTTTGAAGCTCAATAATTTAAAAAACAATTAAAAATGGGCAAAAATATTTGAACAGACTCTTCATCAAACAAGTTATATGACCATCAAATAAGCACATGTTCAATATCATCCATCATTAGTGAAATAGTGAAATGTGAATTAAAACCAAAATCAGCCACCACTTCACACCTTATGGACTGGCTAAAATGAAAAAGACTGACAATACCAAGTACTAGCAAGGATGTGGTGCAACTATAACTCTCAGACATTGCTGCTGGTAATATATATATTGATTGCATCCCTCATTCTGTCTCCCTAAAAATGTTAATCCATAAAAAGGTAGTAAAAAATGTTTAAAGTTGGCAATGAACACCTGAAAAACACATTTGCTTTATTTATTTTATTTTCTACAGGTTTGACACTCTTTTTTTTTTTTTTTGAGACAGGGTCTCACTCTTTTACCCAGGATGGAGTGCAGTGGCATGACCTCGGCTCAAGTGCTTTCCACCTCAGCCTCCTGAGTAGCTGGGACCACAGGCGTGCACCACCATGCCCAGTTGGTTTTTGTACTTTTAGTAGAGATGAGGTTTCACCATGTTGCCCAGGCTGATCTCGAACTCCTGAGCTCCAGCAATCTGCCCACCTTGGCCTCCCAAAGTGCTGGGATTACAGATGCGAGCCACAACACATGTTTGACACTTTTTAAATCCACTAAATTGCAGAGTAACTAACAGCCATTGCCACTTCAAAAACCAGTTCATTGATGGAAATAATGTGACCTCACAAGCAGCTTCAGGGAACTTTTCACTGAATTTGTGGGATCCATCAGAAATGAAAAGGCAGAATTCAAGCACCCAGTCTGACCTGCCTCAGCTCAGCATCCTTAGGTCCTCCCTCTCCTCCAAGGCTCTGAATCTGCCTGGGGAAGAGCATGGCAGTTGCAGACAACCCCTGCGTCCCTCCCCAGAATCAGGACCCTTGGTATCACTGCCTCCAGGAATAGCAGCAGGACCAGGCAAGACCAAGGTCAAGCTCTTTCTGCCACCTACCTGTGGTTTCACACATCAAGCTGGAATCTGTTAACAGTTTTTGTTATTATTAGTAGGATGTCTACACCACAAATGATTTCGTTACAGATTCAAAAACAGCCATTTGGTAGAAAATGACCACTGATGAGTCTCCCAGGAAAGAGGATTTACAAAAAGCTTCCTTTTCATTTTAATTTTTCTCTAGATCCCTTGGTCTATCTTAAATGGCAAAAGAACATGACCATTCAAAAAAGTGAAAGGGCATCAAAATCTGAGGGCAAAGGCTGTCGTGAGGAAAGGAGATGAAAGCCACAGGGGCTAAAGCTACGACTGACTTTGCAAATAATTAACCAAGAAATGAAGAAGTGGTCTGGATGAGAAACTGCTGTATCTCACTGAGGAAAAAACAAAAAAGTGAGAAACACAAATTTATCGCATCCTGGACAGGTCAAGGACACACACAATGTGAACATGGCTCAGAACCAAATTCAGCATCTTTAGTGCGGGAGAAAAACATCTAACTCATAGTACATCCATGGCAGTTTACTGAGTAGATTGATTTTTGTTAAAATTGAGAACTTTTTGACAACCAAATGATGGGGCTGGAATTAGTTAGGTGAGAGATGTTGACAGCCTTTAAAAATTAAATAAAGAGGCCAGGCATGGTGGTTCATGCCTGTAATCCCAGCACTTTGGGAGGCTGAGGCAGGAGAATCACTTGAGCCCAAGAATTTGAGGCAGCAGTGAGTTATGATCACGACCCTGCACTCCATCCTGGATGACAAAGAGATCCCATTTAAAAAAAAAAAAAGAGAGAGAGAGAGAGAAGAAAAGAAAGAATGAAAAAAAGAAAGCAACTTTAAAGAAGAAAACTGGTGGCCAGGCGCAGTGGCACACACCTGCAATCCCAGCACTTTGGGAGGCTGCAGCGGGCAGATGGCTTAAACTCAGGAGCTCGAGACCAGCCTGGGCAACGTGGCAAAACCCCATCTCTACAAAAAATACAAAAATTAGCCAGATGTGGCTGGAGTCCCAACTACCCAGGAGGCTGAGGCGGCAGGATCACCTGAGGTAGATCACCAACTACCAGGGGAGTTGAGGCTGCAGTGAGCCATGATTGTGCCACTGTACTCCAGCCTGAGCGACATCAAGCAAGACCCTGCCTCAAAAAATTAAAAAAAAAAAAAAAAAAAAAAGACAAGACAAATCCCTTCAGCAAAATGGTACTAGTCCCACACTTATCACTGCTGACTGCCTTCGAGTCAGAGATTTTCACCCTAACTTTGTTATCATGGCCGGACTCCCTCTCTTCTGAGGTAATGTCTATAAATCTTGGCATCCAAGGTGCTTTTGCTCCACATGTCAGCTATTAGCACTGGTATTTTTCCTGACAACTAACTAGTAACACTGAAGGAAAGAAATGAATTTTATACCATTAACTACAATTAGGTGTTTTTTAGAGGGGACATGGCACTGCCTGGAAATTAAAGGGACATGCTTTTGACCATGTTTGCCACTGAGATGAGAAATGTGGTGGAAATGGAATCCATACATGGGGTTCATTTACACCCAACTTAATCCACGAGAAAAGATTCTCTCCACATAGCTGGCGCTGAGGGAACCCTCCAGACCAGGCAGACCCCTAGAGAGTCCCCCTCAGTCCAGCCTGAAGTGGTGGCCGTGCATCCCTCACCTTTCATCTTGGTCGTGTAAAACCCAACAGCCGCTCCACGTCTCCACAGGATTTTAGCTTGTTCCTTCACAGAGTGAGGTAGAAAAAACATGTCATCATCATCCAAATTTCTCTCCAGTCTTCCAAAAATAATGACGTTTAGAATGAAAAGCACAATCCTTTCCCCAAATGACTGAACCTTTGGGAAAAAAAAAAAAAAGAAAGAAAGAAAAGAGCAACAATAATCACGTGAGACAAGAGAGGAAAATCATATGCAATAAATTCTGTGCTTGGACGTGACCCACACATTGGGGCCAGGTGTGAGCTCCTCCATCGAAGATTCATTTTGTGCTCAAAGATCCAAAACGTGAATCATGGCATCTCACAGAGGCTTCCACACCACTGACCTTTCGCACCATGCAGCCTCCAGGAGCAGAGAACAACGCCGGGGCGGCCCCTGGGTCATCAAGACCACGGACCAGGAATGTGAGACGACAAAACACAATCCATCACATGGTAACAAAACAGGAATTTAACACTGGGGGACTGGGCAACCCATTTCAACTGACTCGCTGGATGTGTCCTGAAATAAACCCAATCTGCCATTTTCATGACAGCAGGCCCCAGAATTCTGGCCGTCAGAAGGAGGGTAAATAATGTGGGAGATCAATTGCTACACCAAAAGCAAGTGAGTTTCAACAGCTTGTGACCGATTTGGAGCACACACTGGCGTCCTAATCCCAGAGAATTACAGGGACTCGGGGCACACCCCTTCTAAGGCTGTAAAATTGAACCATCTCTTGCCTGTAGCAAAGTTATCACAAGTGAGGAAATTGTATTGTGGTCAATGTCAGGCCCACACAGTTAGAAGCTTTCCCCTTCGCAAGTCAAAATGACTTCACACTCCTGCCTATTAAAATGCTGTGCATTTGTGTAGCCCACGGATGGCAAATACGTGGTAGAAACCAAGGTCTCCCACCCCTGGATTCAGAGCAGACCTATCTGTCCAGCTAAGCGTGGACACGGTCTCAGAAGCCTCCTTAACGCAGCCCTTCAGACAGTCACGAGCAACTGCTAAAATGTGGCACGAGGTGAAACCAATCAGCTATTTACGAAGTGACAATGCTGTTGTATTGGAATTTACTCTGCAACACTGCTAGGTGACAGCCTCTGTGTGTGTGTATTTGTCACTTCATCCTATGCATTACCTCTAGATCAACAAGGCCACTAGCTGGTCCATGACATCCACCCACATGCTCCCATTTGATTCTCACCACCTGGCTGGAGAGGTCCTGGTTCATAGGTGGGGAAATTGAGGCTCAAAGAGCGTGATTACATTTATTGATTTCCCTGCCTCATTTCAAAGAGGACTTGAGACAGCTGGACAAGGGATCTGTCAGAGGCAGGCACAAAACAACAGACTGGGGCTTTCCAGTCCAGCCAGCGGTTTCCTTCTTCATCTTCATCCATTAGAAATGAGATTTGGGGAAAGGGGATAATACAAATGTTAATACTTCATTTTATATTTAATACTTGACCCTTGGATTATCATCCTCATCGTTTGTGGTTTGTGGGTTGTTACCCTGGATTTGCTGGGAGATCTTCAGCAATTCACAACCTCTTTGAGTCTTGGTTTCCCCCTCCAGTCAAGGGATAAGATCCTTCATGTGGTCTCTAAAATACATGCATGTTTTCAAATGCTCTGGTAATAAAAATAAGGCAGCTTGCAGCAAATGGCAAGAAGTGTTCAGTGCCAATAAACTTATGAATTGGCCAGAATGTAAAATATTTCACCTTCATCTGGAGTTAAATCTTAAATGAGAAAAAGATTAGTGAAAACCACACTAGCTTGGCTTTGAGAAGCCATCACATTTTGTATCTCAGACAGCGGCAGCCAAATCAAGTTCAGACATTAAGAATAACTAGCTAGTCACAAAACCAGATTGGTGTCGTGGGGGAGCTTATATTTTTCAACTTATAAAACCAAAAAGTTCAGAAGAAAGCCAGAAGACAAAAGCAGATTGCATCTGGCAGAAGGGAAATATCCAATCAAAAACTGGCAGGAGAAAAAGGAGGAGAAAGAAAATGTACTTAATTTGTCCAATTTCATTACGGGGGAGGAAAACGTGTGACATGTGATTTTGACTCAGAAATGTTTCTGAAAACACAAAACTAAGTTCCAGTTCACATCCCTCATTAGGACCACTAATTAAGTTAACAGGAAAAACATTAAGAAATCTTGTGGGGGTTTTTTTGGTAATTTGTGAAGAAGAGCTGGCTAGGAAACAAAATGTAATTAAAAGAAAAAGAAAAAAAGTCAAGACCTAAAGTTCTACAAACAGAGAGAGGAAATATTCCCTTGTACAGCTGGGGTAGGATAGATCTTTACAACATGGTTCATTAAGTGGAAATAACACCCAAGTTTCTTTTTGTTCATAATATAGGCCACATTTTCAGAAGATGTGGGGGTTTTCTCATTTAAACTTAGAAGAAGAGATGACAAATGAAGGAAGTAACAACTCTTGTTCTGAAAAAATTATTTAAGGAGCCATTCACATTCTTCATAGCATTCAGAACAGTCAATCATTAAGTGGCACCTGGCCCACCTGCGGCACCAGAGCTGGGACAGCAACGCAAACCAAGATGCCAAGCACCACACTGGGTACATCATGCTCACTTGCTGAATCTCAGGCCATCTCTAATGTGCTGGAAGAAAAACCTTTTCAAAATAATATCTACCGAGTCAATTAAAACGAGACCTAAAAAAGACAACTCATAGAATGGGAAAAAAATAACTGCAAATCATATATGTGATAAGGATTATGCATATGAAACACTCTGCATATGAAACTCTGCATATGAAAAACTCTCACAACCCAATAGTAAAAAGTCAAATAGCCCAATTAAAAAGTGGGCCAAGGATCTTCATAAACATTTTCCCAAAGAGGATCTATAGATGGCCAATCAGCACATGAAAAGATGCTCACCATCCTTAGCCATCATGGAAATGCAAATTAAAACCACAGTGAGATTCTACTTCACACCTAATAGGATGGAGAACATTAAAAAGACAATAACAAGTGCTGGTGAGGATATGGAGTGACTGAAACCCTCAGACACTGCTATTGAGAGTACAGAATGGTGCGGCTGCTGGGGAAGGTAGTTGGACAATTCCTCAATATATGAAACATAGAGTTACCACATGACCAACAATTCCACTCCTAGATATATACTCAAGAGAACTGAAAATATGTATCCTCAAAAAAACTTACATACAAATGCTTATAGAAGTATTATTAATCATAGTCAAAAAGTGGATACGATTCAAATGTCCATCAACTGAAAAATGGATAAATGAAATGTGGTATATCCATACAATGGACTATTATTCACCCCCAAAAAAAGAATGAAGTACTGATGCGTGCTACAGTGGATGAACTCTGAAAAGATTTTGTCAAGTTAAAAAGGCTGTTTACACAAGACCACCTGTCATATGATTCCATTTATAGGAAATATCTAGAATAGGCAAATCCATAAAGACAGAAAGCAGATTAGTGGTTTCCAGGGACTGGGGAAAGACAGGAATGAGGAGTGATGCTAATGGGTAGAAAGCGTCTTTTTAAAATGATGAAAATGTTCTGGAATTAGTGGTGATTGATATACAATGTTGTGAATATATTAAAACTCCCTGCATTGTGCACTTTAAAAGAATGAAGCTCATGATGTGTGAATTTATCTTAATGAAGCTCTTGTTTAGAAAAAAATCAAGAACTAATTTTTTTAATTGCTCAGCAGAAAAAATAAAATAAAATAAAATAAAACCTGGATTAACAACTTGGGAACATTACCTGAGACCTCTTATAGGGATTATCTAATTTCAGAACCTTTGAGGTATTTGTTGTGTAGATGAAGACATCGAGGCTGAGTCACACTGCCAGTAAGTGAGGTAGCTGGGTACAAACTTCCATCTCCTTGACATCAGGCTGGAGATCTTTGAAGTGTTGTGCCTGAGACTATTTCCCCTCTCTGTCTGTAGAACTTTAGGTCTTGACTTTTTTCTTTATCTTTTAATTGTATTTTGTTTCTTAGCCATTCTCCATACTGAACCTGAAAGAAAACTGATATTTCATTCATTATTTACAGGGCTCTATGAAGGGAACTGAATGGCATGCCAGACAACTGTAAACAAGATCACACATTTCAAGACTGCAGGGAAGCATCATCCTTCTTCCCACCTATGGAATTAAGATAAATATACCAGTCAAATGAAAATGAGTGAATGTGAGGCACACAGTCCAACTCTCAGCTGGGTACTGGCTTCCTCCTTAGCCTTGGCCCCAGCCAAAGTTCAGCCAAGAGGACACCACCTGGACCTCTGAGAAGCTCCTCTGGCTCCTGCCTTCACACCTGCCATCGCAGGTCTCTGCTTTACAACTGCTCAACAGAGGCACAGCTCTTCAAAGATCACCAGGTCTGATGTCAAGGAGACAGATGTTTGTACCCAGCTAAATCACTTACTGGCTGTGTGACTCAGTTTCAATGTGTTCATCTGCAAAACAAATACCTTGAAGGTTCTGACATTAGATAAGCTCTATAGAGGCTCAGGTAACATACAGGATAATATCTGCTATAATTCTAACTTACACTAAGTGCCAATAAACATTACCTGAATGTACTAAGCAGAAGTTTCCCATACAACAGAGAGATGGTGTATATTAAAGTTTTAAGACTTAGACATGAGGGGCCACTCAGGAAAGTAAAATAGACTTATCAGTAGCCAGATATCTGTTATACATAGCACTGAGTGCTGTTTTCCTTGCTAGCAGGGTGTTATGGATTGAATTATCACCCCCAAAAAGCTGTTGACATCCTAACTCCCAGTTGTGTGAATGTGACCTTATTTGGAAATAGAGTCTGCTGATCAATCAACATGAGGGGATTCAGTTGGTCTCTAATCCAATATGACTCGTGTCCTTATAAAAAAGGAGGATTTTGACAGAGACAGACACACACATAGAGAACAATGTGGAAATACAAGGAGAAGGTCATCTACAAGCCAAGAAACCCCTGAGGTTACTAGAAGCTAGGAGGGAAGCCAGGAACAGATTCTCATTTATAGCCCTCAAAAGAAAACAACCCTGTCGATTGCTTGATTTCAGACTTTCCAGCCTCCAGAACTGTGAGACAATACATTTCTGTTTTGTGGTACTCTGTGGTACCAGGAAATGAAGACATGGCTAGACTGCTTTAAATTATCAAATTATCAAGTAAGCACTGTGACTTTTAAAATCTCTTTTACAATGTTCATTTAAAATTGCATCAACTCACCTTCATCAACCCTTCTCTTGCAGGATCAGAGGTTCTTAGTGCATCTTCCGTGGACCACAAGGATTCCTTTATGTAAACAGCCACAACTGGAGAGAAAGCCAAGAGAGGATGATGTGCACACAGCAAACTGGCTAACAGAGGGGCAGCTTCACAGCACAGAGCCACTGACAAGGTGCAAAGGGAAGATGATTTGTGGGGAAAGCAGGTGATATTTTTAGAGCTGAATTTACTGAACAGGAAAGATTGACCACTCTCACATGAAGCGGGCTTCACAGATGTTTCAGAGGTGGCCTGTTGTTGACGCAAAACAGGATATATCCCATTGTTTGGGGACACAGCAGGATACACACCAATATTGACAAATTCAATGAGTAAGAATTACCTTTCTTTGATTCAGAGTATCGCTCTGTCACCCAGGCTAAAGTGCAATGGCGCAATCTCGGCTCACTGTGAGCTCCACCTCCCAGGTTCAAGCGATTCTCCTGCCTCAGCCTCCCAAGTAGCTGGGACTACAGGTGTGAGCCACCATGCCCTGCTAATTATTGTATTTTTTGTAGAAACAAGGTTTCGCCATGTTGGCCAGGCTGGTCTCAAACTCCTGACCTCAAGTAATCCGCCTGCCTCGGCCTCCCAAAGTGCTGGGATTACAGGCATGAGCCACCATGCCTGGCCAACTCTTTTCATGTCAAAAACATTTATGTAAATCCAACCATGTGCCACAGCCCAGAATTTCCCCAATTTAGTACAATTCAACATGGGCTAAACACATTAAACTGACTTAATACCTGTGTATTGAGCATCACCTTGGCCTTGGGCTTGGTGCTGCCTTCTTTTACTTGAGTTTCTTTCATCCTCACCATGAAACTGTTACCAGCATCTTTCTAAGGAGGTTGCCGAAGCTCTGAGAGGTGAAGTGACTTGCAGGCAATCAGCTAGAAGGGGCTGAGGTGGGGTTCAGCCCTGGGCCACTAGACTCCTAAGTCAGTGCTCCTTCTAAGAGGCTGGAGATGGGTCTGGTGTTAAGAATGGGTGAATCACATGGGGTGGAGGGAGTGTCTTTGGATGAGAAGGTCCTGGGGCTAAGACTTACAAGAGAAGGGTAGGGAAATCCCCCTGCTCTCCCCACTCCTACCCCAGGCATCCCCAAGGCCTGCTGACTCTGCCTCAGAAGCATCCCCGGAACTATTCCAAGTGTAGACATGGGTCCCGCTGCTCAGCAGGGGAGAACTGGACATGACTTCAACTTCACTAAGCCCCATATTCCTCATCGGAGTTGCCCAAACTGATCACCCCAGGAGGCTGGGAAGTTCCCATGAGGAACTGAAATGCCCAGCATAGTGCCTGGCACACGGGAAGTGCTCAGTGTCTACTAATAATTGAGTTGATTTCTCCTCTTTCCCTCATGCTGGCATCACCATGTCCCATCAGTTCCTCCTGCTGCCTCATAACAAAATTTGTCCTTTTGGTTCCAGCCCCAGATCCCAGCTGGATGAGGCCACCACGATCTCCACTGATGGCTGAGACAGCCCATTGCCTGGTCCCCACCTCAGTCTCCCCTGCCAATCCATCCCTACTGAGTGGTCGCTCTAAATCCCATCATGGTCTCTTCCCCTTGTCTCAACTCAGCAATTTTCTTTTCCTTGCTTAAAAATTAAATTTTTTTCTTTTTAACTTTTTTTCCTTTTTAATTTTTTTTCCATTTTTAATTTTTGTGGGTACATAGTAAATGTATATATTTATAGGATATCTGAGATGTTTTGATACTGGCATGCAATGCATATTAATGGAGTATCCAGTAGAGCACTTACATCTGTAATCCCAGCACTCTGGAAGGCAGAGGTGGGCGGATCGCTTGAACCCAGGAGTTCAAGACCAGCCTGGGCAACATGGCGAAACCCCATCTCTGTGAAAAATACAAAATAATTAGCTGGGTGTGGTGGCACACACCTGTCATCCCAAATACTTGAGAGGCTGAGGCTGGAGGATCACTTGAGTCCTAGAGGTCAAGGCTGCAGTGAGTCATGGGTGCACCACTGCACTCCAGCCTGGACAACAGAGTAAGACTCTGTCTTAAAAAAAAAAAAAAAGGAAAGACAAAAAATGATGTATATGTCCCCTCAAGCATTACATCCTTTGTGTCACAAACAATCTGATTCTACTCTTTTAGTTATTTTAAAATGTACAAGAATCACATTTTAAGCACCAAAGTTACTTTGGTTGTTTTCTAGTGTCTTTTTTATACCCCTTTGATCATCATTTTTATATCTGCCTCTCAAGGCCAGTATTTGAGCCTGAGGGTTCCAGAATCCACAGAATTATAAAAGAGGCCTCTTCCCAGTCAAACCTTTTTAGATGGAGATTTGGAGGAAAATGTGAACATGGAGTAGAAAACAAAAGCAATTGAACATTTCACATAAGCCTCAAGATTTTAAAACAAATGTTGTGGACCACTCGGGGTCAGCTGCCACAACCTTTCTCCCTGTTCCTCTCTGCTACTGAAGGAACTTTAGTAGAAAACTCTGTGAAGACCAAGCTACAGTGGTGTGATGGTTAATACTGAGTGTCAACTTGATTGGACTGAGGGATACAGAGTATTAATCCCAGGTGTGTCTGTGTGGGTTTTGCCAGAAGAGTTTAACATTTGAGTCAGGGGGCTGGGGAAGGCAGATCCACCCTTAATCTGGTGGGCACAATCTAATCAGCTTCCAGCAAATATAAAGCAGGCAGAAAAACGTGAAAAGGAAAGATGGACCTAGCCTCCCCACCTACATCTTTCTCCCATGCTGGATGCTTCCTGCCCTCGAACATCGGACTCCAAGTTCTTCAGCTTTGGGATTCAGACTGGTTCTCCTTGCTCCTCAGCTTGCAGACAGCCTATTGTGGGACCTTGTGATTATGTAAGTTAATACTTAATAAACTCCCCTTTATACATATATATAATAATAAATTCCCCTTCACGTATATATATAAAATACTTAATAAACTCATATATATATATACACACACACACATATATCTCCTATATGTATCCTGTTAATTCTGTCCCCCTAAGAGAACCCTGACTAATACAAGTGGCATTAGCCAGGTATTAAACATTAACTCTGCATAGCCAGCCCCTCCTCCCTAGAGACCAACAGCATCGAACTCACCTTGTCAGTTTCATATGGGTGAATTATATCATCTCTGACAATGGTTCCAAAATTGACAGAGTCAGCTGGGAGCAAAGAGCCAATTAAATGCTTGACATCTGCCTTCATTTATTCGACCCAATTCACTTCCAAAATGGCACCTACTAGAACTTCCAGGAGCTTTATAAGCTACAAGGATTATTTTCCTGCTTAACAAGGTGAATCAATAAAAGCTGTTGAAGTTACTAATATGCAGTATTGCTGTAATACAGATGTTCAATTTGCTAATACAATTTCAAACAAGAAATGTGTTATGATTCAGTGTTTATGTGGTGCCTTGCAAGTTTCACGGTGCACTGCAGACCATTAATTAGTCACACAAGTTGTCACAAATAAGACTGAACTGTTGTTGTTTTTTTTCAAACTCATCTTAAACTGCTAAGTATACATAACAATGAAACTGAAGTCCAATCACATGTAACGGTTAAAAACAAACTGCCCTCAAAACCAACTCTTGAAAAATAGAATCAGCCTTCTGGAGAGCAGGAGCTTTTGATCAATGAAGTATAATACCTTGTCCAGAGAACACAGGAGGGAGACATGGTGGCACAGCCCTTGGAGAGAGGCAGTCCCCAGCTCAGCAAGGACAAATGGCAGCTTCTAGGGGGCTGACAGGTGCCACAGAGCCAGCCTCAGGGCATCACTGCTGAGACGCTGGAGCCAGCAACCTCCAAGGGTTAGAAAATGGAAGTCACAATATCCTTGTTTTTAAAAAGGAAAAGTATGGTCCTGAGCAATCATTTCCACCACCTAAGGACTGAGAAGAGCCTGGACACCTGCAGAGAGAGATGCACCATGCTGAGAGCCATCCGGAGGGCATTGTGAAGAACCAGCCTCACCAAGCCAATTCAATTTCCCTGTCTCCGAGTAGCAGGTGACATGGACCACAAGGAAGGTGTCAGTAATGGATTTTATTCTATGACACTCCAAGGTCTCCCAAAGAAGAGAGACCTTGGGAGGTCCCTAAGGCTAATTCCTAGAGGCCTGGATTCACCTGAGGCTAAGCATGATTCGCTGAATTCAACTCTCCATGGCTGAGTTCCCCACTGTGTGACTGATGCTGTCCTGGGACCCGGGAGCTGATGATTAAGCCTCCATCCTTACCTCTTGGAGTTGAGAGCCCACTGAGAACGAGAGAGCTAAATAAGCTACTCCCGCACAGGGCAGGGAATCATCGGTGCTGGAATCAAGTTTCACAAGGACCCAGAGAAGGAGGTCAACTCTGCAGAGGGGAATTGGGAAAGCATCCCCAGAAACTCCACCAGCTCTGCATCACTGGGTGAGGTTTCAACAGGCAGAGACTGTGGGGAAGGCTGATGCAGGCAACCCGGGAGTAGAGACACAGAGTCCTGTATGTCCTGGGTTATGTTCAGGGCATCCCAAGTGGCAGGGGTAGCTGGGCAAGGTCTAAATATGGAAGAGACTGGGCTGCAAACACCATCTCAGCAAAACATTGGCTTCGTTCACTCAGAAGTCACCAGCTGATATCAGCGCCAATGGGGAGTAAGATGACTCAAGGCATTTTAGAAACGGCTCTACATACTGTCCATGGTAAAGGAAAAGGAAAAGGAATTGGAACCTCAGAGCCAGACAGGGCTCAAATTCTGGCGTCCCCAGTTACTAGTTGCATGACCTAAACCTATCCCCTCCCCAGCTTTGATTCACCCAGTCAAATGGAGATCACATCCTCTTCTATTGTTATAAAGCAAGGTAGGTGAGAGAGTTCACCTCGCCAAACTGCTTTTCCTTAGGTGTTTGAAGCATTCCAGTAATTTCTAGAAAGTTCCTCCATCTGCTTCCAACATTGCTCTGGGATTACAATGAAGTATGAAAAGGCTGTGTAATATTTTCATTGTCAACAAGACAATCGAAAGTGTTCTGTGACACTCCATTTCTCCCTGGGAGATCTCCATCCAAACCATCTTTCTGCTCCGGTTTACACAGAAATGTCTGTCTTTCACACCTTGAGATCTGCCCATCCAGTGAGTATTTACTTTTCACATCACATTTCCTCATGACCATCCCCTTTTCTATCAGGAGTTAAGCTGACCACAGCATTCCTCGCTCTGCCCTCCCAACGTAGTGGGCACGCATCAGCGCCGGATTCAGACACATAACAGGACCTCTGACAAGATTTTTAAAACTTTATGTCTTGCTTAAGACTTCTTAAAGAAGCCGAACTTTTTAATCTGATTTT
The DNA here is from genome assembly GCF_003255815.1 of Theropithecus gelada. NCBI lineage: Eukaryota > Metazoa > Chordata > Mammalia > Primates > Cercopithecidae > Theropithecus > Theropithecus gelada. The sequence continues at coordinate 17,116,713 of NC_037675.1, forward strand.
TTTAAATCTATAAGTAAGCAAAGCAATCCTTTTGAAAAAGTTAGCATGACTTTTTCACAGTACAGGTCAGAGAGACCTGGTTGTCACCTGTCACCTTGGATGGATGGGCTGTGGCAACTAAGAGTGAGTGGTGCCTTCAGAAGGATTTTTGAGGCCGCAGACAAATTCAGCAAGGAGGAGTCTACTTAAGCAATTAAACTATACCCTGGCTTAAGAAACTTACAATTTAAAGGAAGACACAGAATCGAGTCAAATCAGACCCAGGCTGTGTGGTGTGATGTAGTAGCAACGTCCAGCAGGGGACAGTGGAGCACAAAGTTGAGCTTGAGGTCCCCCTCCAACTGCCTCAGCACAGAGATCAGCAAGAGGTACCAAAGCGGTGCACAGACCCTCCGGAAGTCACAAGTCTGTGGCACGTGTTGCTTATCCAACCCACATATAGAGCAGCTATAATGTGCAAAAGACATATTACATCCAATCAAGGAATCAAACTAGACCCTGGCTTAAGAAACTTACAGTTTAGAGGAAGACACAGAATAGAGTCAGATCAGACCCAGGCTATGTGCTGTGGGAGGGCCAGAAGGGAGAAGAAGGTCATTTGGAATGGAGGATGAGAGAGTATCCAAGGGCAACTGACCTAACCAGGTGGGAAGAATGAGTCAGGCCAAAGTAAGGGGAGAAGGCCATGCCAGGTGAGGGAGGTGACAGAGATGTAGAGATGTGACAGGCAAGGACAGGAACTGCAGCATGCCAGAGCCACCAGCATTCAGAGTGGTGAGGAGGCAGGAGGAGGCCCGTCAGGAAGGCTGTGAGAGCCAAACTCTGGACAGCTACTATGCTTCAGAAAAGGATAGAAACATGATCCAGTTACCACTTTAAAATAATGGCATTGGCCGGGCGCGGTGGCTCACGCCTGTAATCCCAGCACTTTGGGAGGCCGAGGCAGGCGGATCACGAGGTCAGGAGATTGAGACCACCCTGGCTAACACGTCTCTACTAAAAATACAAAACATTAGCCGGGCGTGCTGGCGGGCGCCTGTAGTCCCAGCTACTCGGAAGGCTGAGGCAGGAGAATGGCGTGAACCCGGGAGGCGGAACTTGCAGTGAGCCAAGATCGCGCCACTGTGCTCCAGCCTGGACGACAGAGCGAGACTCCGTCTCAAAAAAAAAATAAAAATAAAATGGAATAATAGCATTGACCACGACAGCACAACCAAGCACTCATCAAGCCCTTGGCGCAATGCCAAGGGCACATGTAGTATCTCATTTTTTTGCCTATATTCTTTTTAATTGACACATTATAATTGCACATATTTATGGGGTACATTTGATATTTTGATACATGTACACAACATGTAACGATCAAATCATTACATGCCACCTCGAAGATTTATTCCTTCTTTGTGCTGCAGACATTCAAAATCCACTCTTCTAGCTATTTGAAAACATAGAATAAATTGTTGCTAACTGGAGTCACCCCGCAGTGCCATGGAACCCTAGAATGTATTTTTCCTATCGACCTGTGCTTTGCGTCCATTAGTTAGGCCCTCCCTCTCATCCCCCAACAGACTTCCCTGCATCTAGTAACCACTATTCTGCTCTCTACTTGTATGAGCTCAACTACTTTAGCTTCTACAGATGAGTGAGAACATGTGGTACTTATCTTTCTGTTTTGGCTTTTTTTCGTATTTCGACATAATGTCCTCCAAGCTCATCCATGTTGCTGCAAATTACAGAATTTTGTTCTTTTTTATGTCTAAATAGTATTCCTTTGCATATACATTGTCTTTATCCATTCATCTGCTGATAGACACTTAAGTTGATTCCATATCTTGGCCATTGTGAATAATGCTACAGTAAACACCAGAGTGCAGATATTTCTTCAACATACTGATTTTATTTCCTTTGGATATATACCCAGAAGTGGGATTGCTGGACCATATAGTAGTTCTATTTTTAGATTTTTGAGGAGCCCCCGTACTATTCTCCATAATGGCTGTCCTATTTACATTCTCACCAACAGAGTACACACATTCCCCTTTCTCCACAACCTCACAGCATCTGTTATTTTTTGTATTTTTCATAATAGCTGTTCTAACTGGGGTGAGGTGATAGCTCACTGTGGCTTTGATTTGCATTTTGCTGATGATTTGCTGTGTTGAGCATTTTTTCATATATCTATTGGCCATTTGTGTGTCTTCTTTTGAGAGATTTGTATTCAGTTCATTTGCCCTGTTTTTAATCAGATGATTTGTTTCTTTGCTGTTGAATTGAGTCCCTTGTATATTCTGGATGTTAATCTCTTGTTGGATGAATAGTTTTCAAATATTTTATTTGATTCTGCAAGTTGTCTCTTCATTCTATTGTTTATTTTTCTGTGCAGAAGATTTTTAGTTCAGTATAATCTCACTTGTCCTATTTTGATTTTGTTTCCTGTGCTTTTGAGATCTTCTCCATAAAATATCTGCTCAGATCAATGTCCTGAAGCATTTCCTCTACGCTGTCTTCTACTATTAATAGTTTCATAGTTTCAGGTCTTACAGTTAAGTCTTTCGTCTATTTTGAGTTGAATTTTGTATATGGTGACAAATAGGGGGACTAGTTTCATTCTTCTGCATATAAATATCCAGTTGTCTGAGCACCATTTACTAAAGAGACTGCCCTTTCCCCCAATAAATGTTCTTGGTACATTTTTCAAAAATCAACTGTCTGTAAGTACATCGGTTTATTTCTGGGTTCTCTATTCTGTTCCATTGGTCTACATGTCTGCTTTTATGCCAGTACCGTGTTGTTTAGGTTACTACACCTTTGTAGAATATATTGAAGTCCAGTAGTTTGATGCCTCCAGCTTTGTTCTTTTTGCTCAGTATTGCTTTGGCTATTTGAAGTCATTAGTAGTTCCAAATTAATTTTAGAATTTTTTTCTATTTCTGTGAAGAATGCCATTGGTATTTTGATAAGGAGTACACTGAATCTATAGATTGCTTTTGGTAGTATGGTCATTTTCACAATATTAATTTATCCAACCCATGCACACGGGATGTCTATTTTCTGTGTATCCTCTTCAATTTTTTCATCAGTGTTTTATATTTTCCCTTGTAGAACTCTTTGACCTCCTTGGTTAAATTTATTCCTAGTTTGTGTGTGTGTCTGTATGTGTGTGTGTGTCTATTGTAAATGGATTTCCTTTCTTGATTTCTTTTACCACTAGTTTGTCATGGATGTATACTACTGATTTTTTTATGTTGATTTTTGTAGCCTACAACTGTACTGAATTGGTTTATCAGTTCTAAGAGCCTTTTTGGTGAAGCCTTCATGGTTTTCTATATATAAGATCATGCCATCTGCAAACAGGGACAATTTGACTTCCCCCTTTCCAATTTAGATGACCTTTATTTCTTTCTTTCGACTAGTTGCTATAGCTAGGTCTTCTAGTACTGTGTTGAATAAAAGTGTTAAAAGAGGGCATCCTTATCTTACTCCAGATCTTAGATGTAAAACTTTCAAATTTTCCACGTTCGGTATGATGTTGGCTAGGGGTTTGTCATATATGGCCTTTATTGTGTTGAGGTAGGTTCCTATTATACCTAACTTGAGAGCTTTATCATGAGGCAATGTTGAATTTTGTCCAATGCTTTTTCTGTGTCTATTGAGGTGCTAATATGGTTTTTATCGTTGATGCCATTGATGTATCACATTTATTGATTTGCGTATGTTGAGCCGTCTTTGCATCCGGGAGAAGAATCCCACTTGATCATGGTGAACAATCTTTTTAATGCATTGTTGAATTGGTTTGCTAGTATTTTGTTAAGAACATGTGCAATTATGTTCATCAGGGAAATTGGCCTATGGTTTCCCTTTTTTGTTGTTGTTGTGTCCTTGCCGAGTTATGGTATCAGGGTAATTGTGACCTCATTGAATGAGCTTGGAAAAATTTCCTCCTCTTTCATTTTCTGAAAGAGTTTGAGAAGAATTGGTATTAGTTATTCTTTAAATGTTTGGTAGAATTCAGCAGTGAAGACGTCAGGTCCTGGGCTCTTCTTTGTTGAGAGACTTTTTATTACTGATTCAATCTCATTACTCACCTATCAATAATAACCTTGATAGGTCTCTTTAAGTTTTCTCTTTCTTATTTGGTTCAATCTTGGTAGGTTCCATGTGTCCAGAAATATATATATTTCTGCTAGCTTTTCAAATTTGTTGTAAAGTTGTTTGTAATATTCTCTAATGATCCTGTGTATTTCTGTGGTATCAATTGTAATTGTCCCTTTTCATTTCTGATATTATTTATTTGGGTATTTTTTCTTTTTTCTTGGTTAGCCTAGCTAATGGTTTGTCAATTTTGTTTATCTGTTCAAAAAACTAACTTTCATTTGTTGATCTTTTGTATTTTATTTAGTCTCAATTTATTTTATTCTGCTCTACTTTTTATTATTTCTTGTCTCCTACTTATTTTGAGTTTGTTTTGTTCTTGCTTTTCTAGTTCCTTGAGATGCATTGTTAGGTTATTTGAAATATTTTTACTTTTTTGATGTGGATGTTTATTGCTATAAACCTCCCTCTTAGAACTGCTTTTGCTGTCTCCCAAAGGTTTTGGTATGTTGTGTTTCTATTTTGATTTGTTTCAATAAACTTTTAAATTTCCTTCATAGTTTCTTCATTGACTCCTTGGTCATTTGAGAGCATGATGCTTAATTTCCATGAATTTATACTATTTCTAATGTTCCTCTTGTTATTAATTTCCAGTTTTATTCCACTGTGGTCAGAAAATATACTTGATATGATTTCAATTCTTTTAAATTTGTTTAGACTTTTTTTGTGGCCTAACATGTGGTCTATCCTGGAGAATGTTCCATGTGCTGATGAAAAGAATGTGTATTCTGCAGCTGTTGGATGAAATGTACTATAAATGTCTGCTAAGTCTATTTGGTCTAAAGTGCAATTTAAATCTAATGTTTCTTTGTTGATTTTGTCTAAATGACCTGTCCAGTGCTGAGAGTTTGGTGTTGAAGTCCCCACCTATTATTGTATTATAGTATCTATCTCCCTTTAGATCTAATAATATTTGCTTCATATATCTGGGTGTTCTGGAGTTGGGTGACTATAGATTTATTATTATTATATCCTATTGCTGAATTAACCTCTTTATCATTATATTATGGCTTTCTTAACATATTTTTACCATTTTTTAAAGTCTATTTAATCTTCGCATAGCTATTCCTGCTTGCTTTTAGTTTCTGTTTGCATGAAATATCTTTTTTCATCTCTTCACTTTCAGTCTACATGTGACTTTACAAGTAAAATGAGTTTCTTGTAGGTACCATATAGTGGGGTCATGTTTTTTATCCATTAAACCAGTCTATATCTTTTACATGGAGAATTCAATCTGCTTACATTCAGGGTTATTATGGATAGGTGAAGACTTATTCCTGTCATTTTGTTAGTTGTTTCCTGGTTGTTTTGTATGTAATTTGTTCCTTTCTTCCTCTTTATTTATAATTGTAGTTTGATGGTTTTCCATAGTGATAAGATTTTATTCTTTTGCCTTTCTCTTTTGTGAATCTGTTCTCCCAATAAGTTTTATATTTTCGTGTGTTTTCATGATAGTGATTATCATCTTTTTGCCTCCAGATATAGGACTCCTTGAGCCTTTTTGTAATGTCAGTCTAGTGGTGACATTACAAAGTTTTGCTTGTCTGGAAAAGACTCACTTTTTGCTTGTCTGGAAAAGACTTTATTTCTCCCTTATTTCTGAAGTATTCTTGATGATAATTTTTTTTTCTTTCAGCATTTTGAATGCATTATTCCATTCTCTCCTGGCCTATAAGGTTTCCATGGAGAAATCTGCTGTTAGCCTAATGAGAATTCCATCACATATGACTTGACGCTTTTCTCTTGCTGTTTTTGGAATTATCTCTATGTCTTTGACTTTTGATAATCTGACTATAATATGCCTCAGGGAGGGACTTTTGTGGCTGAATCTATTTGAGGATCTTTGTGCTTTCTAAATCTGGATGTCCATATCTCTCCCCAGACTTGGGAACTTTAAGTTTTCTATGCCTTTTCCCTTCTCTTCTCCCAGAACTCTCATAATATGAATATTTGTTCTTTTACTTACGTGTCATAAGTCTTGTAGGCTTTCATCACTCTTTTTCATTCTGATATCCTTTTTGTCCTCTAATTTCAAATGACTTCTCTTCAAGTTCAGAAATTTCTTCTTCTGCTTGATCAAGTCTGCTGTTGAAGCTCTCTATCATATTTTTTATTTCATTCACTAAAATCTTCAGTGGCAATATTTATGTTTGGTCCTTTTTAATGATTTCTATCTCTGTTGAATTTCTCATTCATATTGTGAATTGTTTTCCTTATTTTGTTGAATTATATTGTATTTTATTTTATCTTTTTTGGTTTCCTTAAGATCATTGTTTTGGATTCCCTTTCTGAGAACTCATTAATTTCCCTTTCATTGGTGTCTGTTACTATAGAGTTATTGTGTTCCTTTGGTGATATCAAATTTGCTTGCTTTTTCACATGTCTTATGTTCCTATAGACAATGTCTGTGCATCTGATGGAAGAATCACCTCTTTCAAGCTTTCTAGACTAGATTTTGTAGAGAAAGACTTTCACCTGCAGTTGCATTTTAATGTGCCAGTTGGGAAGGGTGTGGTGACTCTTTCCAGCTAGGCACAATGTTGTAGTCTCCATGCAGCTTCTTTATTTGTGCACAACATCAGGAATAACTGTGGGTGCCACAGTGGCCTAGGCTGTAACAGTTCGTGGCAGCAGCAGCAGTGGTGTAGGTTGCTAATGTCCTCCGTGTCAAGGGATTTGGGGGTCCTCCTAGGCTTATCTTCCCTACAGTGTGGAGACTCAGCCAAGGGGATCCCTCCTGATGTCAGGTCTGACATGGCCTACAAGTAGTTGCAGTGGTGCTAGGTTCCAGACTCAGGTGCTTAAAGCAACTGTGGAGTCAACATCCTAGGCTCAGGGTCTCATGAACCTATTTTGGCACTCAGGTCTTGGGGTACAGGTTCACTTTCTGTGGCAGGGTTGGTTGAAGATTGCCCACAAAGCCAGGATCTGTGAGTCTGAGGCATCTTCTAGCAGCTCAGGCCCACAAGGTTGCATTGTAGCTGTGATTCTACCCACAGGAGGCAGGGCACAGAACTGGCCCAACTCCAGGGAAGAAGAGATACTCTAAGGTTTGGGCCTGGGGAGAAAGGTACAGCTGCAATTTGGGAACCTGAGTCAACAGGGTTCCGTGGCAACTTGGGTCCCACAGGATAAGACACCATGCAGTAGTGACTCTAGACACTGGGATAGTGGGGCTCACCAGTATTCCAGACTTTATGAGACCAGGTGCAGGAGCAACAAGTACCCCAGAATGGTGGAACACAGCTGTCCTTTGGGCCCTGGGGGATGGGGGAGGCTAGGAAGCAGCAAAGCCATAACTCCACTCCCCAAGGAGAAGGGTATCTCAGCAACTCAGACTCTAGGGATCTAGTTCAGCTTCAGGAAAGCAGGATACTAGAGTTATTTGGCCAGTAGAGCAGAGTGTATGAGCTCAGTCACTGCTCTGTTTCCCTGGGACATGGGATACTACATCAGCTCAGCCCTGGGATGTGTAGCTGCTCAGCTCAGCCAAAGTTCTAATTCCCCACAGGGCAATGTACCACTTCAGCTTAGGTCTGCGGGGTGTGACTGTTCTGGGTGCCCAGGCACCGATTCCCCGGGATGCGAGACATCACCTCAGCTTAGGTATTAGGATGTGTGACCACTCTGGATAGCCAAGATATCATTTCCTGATGTAGGGTGCTGCTTCAAATTAGGCACTGATAGGCATGGCTGCTCTGGGCAGCCAAGGACTATTTTCCCAGGAAGCAGGGTACTGCTTCAGCTCCAGCCCAAGGAGGTAGAGCTGGTGGTAGGTGGAGCCACTTTACCTCTACTTGGCCCCATGGGGATGGGTGTAATAGCTGCTGGCAACTTCGCTTGGGTATGTCAGGCCATCAGGCTGAGGTGGTTCTGTGGCAGCTTAACCTCAGAGATGAAAGGAAGCTGTGGCTACTCAACCCCAGAGCCAGACATACCCAAGCCATCTTTCCAATTCCAAAATAAGAGAACGCACTAGCCATGCAAGGTACAGGGGCAGGGCACAATATTGGCTCCTACCCTGTGGGGAGCATAGTTGTATAGACTCCAAGCAGTCCCTTCAGCTGGGCTTAGTGCCTGTGAGGGCTGCAGGAGACCCCAGCAGAGAGGTCTGTAGGTGTGATGGAGTGAGGTCCAAGGTGGTAATGGGGTTTTCTGGGATCCCCTTGCCTAATTCCTTGCCGTAGGAAAAGCTCCTCCTGGTTCCCAGATTATCCCAGTTGGGAGAAGAAGTGGCGGAGGCCCATCTTTCCATTCTCTATGTGGCCATCCCAAGTTTCTGTGCTCACCAGAGTTTCTCTTAAACCTCTGATATACTTTGACACTCTCTCTCTCAGTTATTTTCATTAACAGGTAGTTGTTTATTTGTTGTTCTGGCTGTCTTTGTAGGGGGTCAAGCACTAGAGACTTTTAGTTGGCTATCTTGCTGACATCTCACACCAAGTTCTCCAGTATCTCATTTACTGGTTACCATAGCTAACTCCATTTTCCAGGTGAGCCTCAGAGGGTTGAGAAACCTGCTCAAGGGCTGGGCATGGTGGCTTATGCCTGTAATCCCAGCACTTTAGGAGGCCAAGGCCACCGGATCACTTGAGGTCAGGAGTTCGAAACCAGCCTAACCAACATGAAACCCCGTCTCTACTAAAAATATAAAAATTAGCCAAGCATGGTGGCGGGCGCCTATAATCCCAGCTACTCGTGTGCCTGAGGCATGGGAATCGCTTGAACCCGGGAGGCGGAGGTTACAGTGAGCTGAGATCGTGCCACTGCACTCCAGTCTGGGCAACAAAGTGAGATTCCATCTCAAAAAAAAAAAAGAAAAGAAAAAGAAAGAAACCTGTTCAAGATTGTTTGCCTAGAAACAGCAGCACTGGAATTGGATGTGAACCCGAGTGGGTCTCACTGGCTCCAAAGCCCCTGTTCTAAGCAGTATGCCCCAGATGAAGAATGAACAAAAGACAGGAGGGCAGAGCTGGGCCAGACCCAGGCAGAGAGGTCAGCAGAAAGAGAAAGGAAAGGAATAGATGAGGAGAGGACAAACCAAGGCACTGTGCTGAGAAAAGAGAGGCCAGCCAGGGAAGACCTTAACAGAGTGAATGCCTCATGCCTGTATAATACTATAATGGTGGATACATGTCATTATTCATTTGTCCAAACCCGTAGAATGTACAACACCAAGAGTGAACCCTAAAAATGTAAACAATGGGCTCTGGGTGATAGTGATGGGGCAATGTAGGTTCATCAATTGCAACAAATGTCCCAGTCTGGTGGGAGATGCTGACCACAGGGGAGGCCCTATCCGTGTCGGGGAAGGGGGCATACGGGAAATCTCTGTACCTTCCTAAGCCTGAAACTGTTAAACCTAAAGCTGTGAAACTGAAACTGGTCTAAAAAGATAAAGTCTTAAAAGGGAAAAAAAAAAAAAAAAAAAGGTTCACACTGACTGAGGGTGGAGACTGGATTAGGATGGGGGCGAGCCTGGAGGGAGAGAAAACAATGGGAAGCCATGGGGATGCAGCCAGGAAGTGAGGAGAGATGGGCGGCAGCAATCAGGCCGACTGGGACGGAGGTACTGGGGAAGAGATATGGGCTGGAAGTGGACTCATCCACAGCAGAAAGAAGGGGGTAGTGGCCTGGCATGGTGGCTTACGCCTGTAATGTCAACACTCTGGGAGGCGGGAGCAGGTGGATCACCTGAGGTCAGGAGTTCGAGACCATCCTGGCCAACATGGAGAAACTCCATCTCTAGTAAACATACAAAATTAGCTGGGCATGGTGGCGCATGCCTGTAATCCCAGCTACTTGGGAAGGCTGAGACAGGAGAATCGCTTGAACCCAGGAGGTAGAGGTTGTAGTGAGCTGAGATTGCACCACTGCACTCCAATCTGGACAATAAGAGCAAAATTCCATCTCAAAAAAAAAAAAAAGAAAAAAAGAAAAAAAAGAAAAGAAGAGGGTAGCAGCGAGTGCAGCCAGCCCTCAAGCTTCAGCAGAAGGTTGCAGGTGCCTTAACCAGGAGGAAGCAAAGAGGAGGAGGAAGAGGAGGAAAGTGTGGGCTGCATTTCCAAATGCCTGATAGAGATGGCAAAGTGAGCCAGGCCAGCAGGCAGCTGGATACATAGCCAGGAGCTGAGAAGAGAGAGAGAAGAAGGGTCCATGTCCCATGCCGTCACAGACACCAAGGAGGGACCCATTCCACTCACACACATTTTATCTCCTCAAACTACCTGCAAATTGTTCATGTCTGGGCCCTGGTCTGGAAGGGGCTTCAAGCGCCCCTTCCTGCCCCTTTTTGCTCCCCCACCCATTGCTCTCCTGGAGTCTAAGTCACCACTGCCCGGTTACAAATCCAAGAAATATGTAGTTCCGCAAAAAAAGAACACAGTTAAACCAAAGTGACAGGCCATCTTCCCAAAAGCAAAACACACGTAGGAAAAAAAATGCTGAAAAGTTCTGGCAGAGGACAGCACATAAACACATTCCAAGGCATTGCATGACTTTTATGCAACATTGAACTGGCCAATAATATAAGGGGAGGGAAAAATACGCGAGTCGACATAGCAACTGTCACATCGCATTACTCAGGCTACCACTTCCATACAGATGTCTTCCTTAAAGACAAACACTTCCCCAGATGCCCCCATGAACTTGGGCGCCTCTTTGCCATGGAGAAGGAAACATCTGGTTTGCAGTAGGTTTGCATCAGCTTCCCTGTGTTTCTCAGGCCTTTCTTGCCTTAAGCAATTTTGTTTTCATGAGTCTAGATTTTAACTAGAGGAAGATGGAGTGAGGTGGGGTGCCTGAATCCAGAGGTACAGCTGAACTGCAAGGTTTGGGGGACAAAAACCCATGCTAAAGCTAGCACATTTAGGAAAGGAGTCTTAAAATCACCGGCTGGACCAAGGCAGGCTTGGCACGTTTCTCGGGTTTGGAGGAAGCAAAGAGAGATGCAGACAGCACCCCAAATGCGGTGGTAAGACCTTCAGCGTGCCCCCCAGAAGCAGCCCACCCCACCACACCAAGCCCAAGGCTCCGTCCTTGACACTCGAAATATTTTCCATGGAGCTTCCCTGTTTTCCAAATACCATTAGTCCCTTGGTAAGAATGTGGGATGCTGTTTTCCCCTATATTTAAATCCAACTCACAGTAAGTGCCATAAAGAGGGAAATCCCAAACTCTAGCCAACATGTGCTTCCAGAACATTTTGCTGCCCTTGTGAACAGCCAGCCCTTCAATTGGCACCATTTAGGGCCCAAAGAAAACAAATCTCTCTGTTCCTAGCTTGGGGCTCCTTTAGGTTGTATGAGAAGTGGCTTGGGTCGCTACTCAACCTGGGGGCCACCTAACACTGGCCAGACATCCATGGCCACATGGGCACCTTAGCTGCCCAGGGATGCAGGTATTTAAATAGAACCTGAGTTTCTGGCCAGAGCTCTTTTCCCTCAAACTGTCAAACCTACTTAAGCGGGGCTCTGCCAATGTGGAGGGTGGGATTTGACCTGCCTCAGACTGATGTTCCCCTTTGCATGATCCAGAAAGAAAGCACAGACTAAAACGTAAAGATGCTATGTCCACACACTCACAGCAGGCATGTTTACAGGGTGCCTGCTAACCAGGTGGTCCCTGAAGCAGGCTCCAGGAAATCTCCACTCTGCATCCTTTATGTTCATGAGCCTGCGGGGCCATCACACTTCAAAGCCAGAAAAATTGCAATCACTGCTCCACATGCCAAAACCCAGACTTCGCTAGGTCAGCGAGCCTCTCCCCGACTCCCACCACCCCCGTTGTTTTTTGTTTTTTCCCTAGATATACACAAACTGCCCTCATCCTGCTAGTCAGTGCTGCACTGAACCCATCCATCCCACCAGAGGGTCCAGCCTCTCCCTTCAAGGCCCACCAGCAGGGACCAGGAGCTGCTCTAGCTGGGCCCCCTTCTGGGAGTTCGAAATTCACAACCCCCACCGGCTTCCAGCCCTCCATCCCTGACCCATCCCCAAAATCTGGGCAGCCCACACAGCAGAGAGGAGCAGCCCAGACAGGACCTCTTGGACCCAAGGAAGTTCCCTGAGGTTCCCTCCTGACCACCACCTGCCCCCCGCACAGCCCAGAGAGGGTCTGGCCACAGCCCCGCCATGTCGCAATCTCCCGGCCCAGGACAGCCATTCGGAAGGCAGGCTACACCAAGGCTCTGGTTTCAGCTGAATGTTTGCCTTGGCCCCTGCTGTCCCTGTAGGCTATAACGGGCATGCTTTTCCAGGAAAAAATCATCATTTTTTGATTCTCTGCTTGTTTTTCTCCGGGTGCACATGATGTGCAATCACCAAAAACTGTAAATCAATTAGCAGTCATTTGAAGGGTTAGTGCTATGCTTGGTCACAAAACGTCCTGGGAGTTGGCTGGAGGGATAGATGTTCTAATCAGGGAAGTCAACAACTGCAAACACTATTGCTTCAGCCTTCCTTCTCCCTCAGTGTCTTGATTTCTGTTTCTCAGCCCAGCTGCCTCCCCATCCCACATCTCCCCCATGCAGAGATCTAACTAATATTTAGCAAACACCCTCTGCGGATGTTGGCCACCCAACAGAACCCAGAAGATGTAAGTGGCAGGACTCCTCCCTTCAGAGAGATTATAATCTACCGAAGAAGGACAACCACAGGCAATGACCAGGGCGAGGAATAGCAACAGGTGATAACTGCAAGGTGTTATGCCCCACAACACAGACACGCTTAGAGCACAGGTTCCCACCCAGGTGGGGGATCCAGGCCCAGACTCTTCCTCTAGCTGCCGAATCTTACTTCCCCCTGCTTTTGCTGTTCCCCAGACTCTTCAGATGGGAGCTCAGGTTGACCTTGCCCTACACTTTTTCTCCTAGATAACCGAGCATGGTTGGTACTACCAGCTAGCCATGCTAAAACCTTCCTCACCGTTGCTTTCAATCCACTCCATGTGTCTCCAACTTGTGCCCCCTGCCAGGCAAGCCCCCAGCAGCTCTGCCCAGGTTGTCAGCAGCCTCCTTAAGATTCACTGGCGTGTCCTTCCTTCCGTCCATCCTTCCTTCAAATCATGGATAGGGCATTTTGCCAAGGGCCAAAGACACAGAGCCAGGATCCCCTTCCCCAACCCATCCCCATAACATCACCGGGCTTCTCTGGAAATCTGTGCTTCCTTTCAGCGCTCCTTCAGCATGCCCCCCATGCAGCCAAGGGCTGAGAGCAAGCAGGGAGGGCCTGCTGCCGCAGGTCCACAGCCCCTAGTGCTGCGGACAGAGCCAGCCTCTGCGAGAGCCAGGCGCGGGCACCATCACTAAGCCTGGACGCCAGGAGGCAGAGCCAGAGGTCCTGAGGAAATGGGCAGTGGGCAGTGGACAACTTACCTGGCTCCACACCCCCATACTGGCCAGACTGCCACTTCCCTGCCAAGAACCAGGGAGGGCTCCCAACTGCTTCCATCAATACCCAAGAGCCTCCTTATTCCGAAAATTTCTGTAGCACTGTGGCATCATATCTTTGTCATTTTACTCAATTATAATTTTTTTCCTTTTTCTAAAACATTTGATTACAAAAGTTTTCAAACATTTGTTACACTGGACACCCACACACTCACTACCTAAATTCTACCATGAATATTTTCTCATCCTTACCTGTCTGCCTATCTATCTATACCTCTCCTATCATAGGTTTAATTTTAATTTTGCTGTTTTTACTCTTTAGTCTGTACATGATGAAGCTGATCTGTTGTGAATTCCTTTTGCCGCAGAGGTTTCCAGAAACTTAAATCATGAGTAGAAAGAAATTTTATATTCATTTTTATATTATGGGTGAGGATTTTAATTTTATCTCGTTTGGTTTTTTTACATGCAATTCCTCAATCTGTTTGGAGTTTATTTGGGTTGTTGTATAAGGCAAGGGTCTTGCCTTTGTTTATTTCCCAAACAGCTGCATTTGACTGCATATCAATTATAGTGTGCCATTTTTAATCAGCCTCTGGAACATTCTTTGCCTTGCTCTCAGATCATCTGACCCCTGGGCTTCATATGCAAAAAATATATAAAACAAAAGTTGTCAGAAAGAGAGCTGATAAGAGGAAATCTGACAAGACAAATCAGCAAGTTTCTTGACAAGGACAACAGGAAGACTCCATCTAGAAGAACTAAAGGTGTGACCCAGGAGCTTGCAGAAAAGAGGTCCATTCAGAAAGGGTCAGATGTTACAAAGGTGTTACAGTGGGGGATGGACAAAGGTGCCCATAACTGAGTACAGAGCCCCAGGCCTGACACAATCCTTAAAGAATAAGGTGGGGAAGACCAGAGCGCTGAGTAAGCTCAGGCAGGCTGGGAAGCTGCTCACAAAAACAGGGTGAGGGGCCTGGGTAAGCTGGCTAGACTCGGAGAGGAGAGGCTTGAGGAAGAACACACGTTGGCCAGATGCTCTAATGGTCACAGGACCATCTTCACAGGAAAGGCAAATAGTCCCCAAATTAGGAATGGGTTGGAAACTGGAAATAGTGGACTGGAGTATAAGGCAAGGGTCTTGCCTTTGTTTATTTCCCAAACAGCTGCATTCAACTGCATATCAATTACAATTTGCCATTTTTAATCAGCCTTGGGGACATTCTTTTAGAGATTTGCTCCTTTTAGAGATGCTCAAGTCTCTAGACCCAGTGAATTCACATCCCAGGGAGCAGAAGCTGTGAATGTGATGCTGAAGTTGAAATCCGCTCTCTGTAATTATACAATGACAGGAATGGGCCAAAAAGACCAAACATGAACCATTGCTACCCCAGTGCATAGGGCGATAACCTGGTTCTCCTAGCATCCCCTCCTGACAAAGGTCTAGAGTGACTTGTGAAAGATGGTCTATAAGGACCAAGAAAAGAAAGACTAGACTTAAAATCAGTATGAATTCACCAAAACCAGATGATACAAAACTGACCTTACCTCCTTTTCTCAGAGTGTTCCCAGGCTAGTGTTAGGAGAACAATTAAACATAAGCCATCTCAATTTCAGCAACCAGATTTCCCTGCACTCTAAATTTCAAGCATTCATTTCATAAAGTCTCTTGAAATCTTTTTGTGGATGAACCAACAATGTGTGCTAAATAATGGGTTGAGTGTGTTTTTAAAGGTATAATAATTGCATGAATAATGATCAGCATTTTTTTAGGTACTTGGATTACAAATAAAGGAAGCACATCTTCAGGACTGGGCATGGTGGTTCACGCCTATAGGCCTGGCACTTTGAGAGGCCAAAGTGGGAGGATCATTTGAGGCCAGGAGTTCAAGATCAACCTGGGCAACATAGGGAGACCTTGTCTCTACTAAATAAATAAATAAATAAATAAAAATAAATAAAATTTAATTAGCCAGGCATGATAGTGTACACATGTATAGTCCCAGTTACTCAGAAGGCTAAAGCTAGAGGATTGCTTGAGCCCAGGAGTTTGAGGTTACAGTAAGCTATGATAGCTCCATAATCTGGACAACAGAGTGAGATCCTATCTTAAAAAAAAAAAAGCGAATGCGTGTCTTCAAATGACACAAGCTATACAGTAGGAAGAAAGAGCTAATATAACTGGATAGAAGGACCAACTCTTTAAACACAATGAAATAATAGACCCAAGTAAAACATAATCAGAAAACACAGGCATAAATCTTCATGACCTTGGATTAAGTAATGGTTTCTTAGATATGACATCAAAAGCAAACACAACAACAACAAAATAAAGTGAACATCATAAAAATTAAAAACATTTGTGCTTCAAATGATACCACCAAGAAAGTGAAAAGACAACCCACAGAATGAGAGAAAAATTTTGCAAATCATACAGCTGATAAATAATTTGTATCCAGAATATATAAAGACTGATTTTAAATCACACAACTAAAAAGACAAATAACTCGATTTTAAAATAGCAAAAATTAGGAATAGACAGTTCTTTAAAGAAGATATACAAATGGCCAATAAACACATGAAAAGATACTCATATCATTAGTCATCAGGAAAATGCAAATCAAACCAACACCCAGAGACACCACTTCACACCCACTAGAGTGGCTATTGACTTACTGCCAATAATAAGTGTTGGCAAAGATGTAGAAAAATCGGAATCCTCAAACATTGTTGAAGGAAATATAGAATGTCGCAACAGCTTTGGAAAACAGTACAGCAGATCCTCAAAAGGTTAAACATAATTACCATATGATTGCGCAATTAATCCCACTCCTGGGTTCCCAAGAGAAATGAGAACATATCCCCATGCAAAAACTTGTACACAAATTTTCACAATGGCATTATTCATAATAGCCCAAAACTGGAAATAATCAAAGTGTCCATCAACTGATGAATGAATAAACAAATGTGGTGTATCTGTATAGTGGAATATTATTCAGCCCTAAAAATGAAGGAAGTACTCAAACATGCTTTACATGAATGATCCTTGAACACATTATGCTATGTGAAAGAAGTCAGGCACAAAAGGCCATATATTGTATGATTCCATTCATAAGAAATGTCCATAATAGGCAAATCCATAGAGAAAGTAGATTAGTGGCTGCCTGGGGCTGGGGAGGGTAGAGGGATCATGATAGATAAAGGGAGTGGGGTTTGTTTTAGGGGTAATGAAAATGTTCTGAAACTGGTTGTGATGATGGATGCACAACTCTGTGTATGCTAAAAACCATGAACTGTAAACCTTAAGTAGAGGAATTATATGGTATGTGAATTGTATCTCAGTTAAGCTGTTATTTATATACAGTGGAATAAAGGTAAGGTCCTATTTTTAGGTTTGAAACATCAACTACCCAAACTTTGAAAGAGAGTCATGTCTTAATAACAAGTTCGTGTGAAAAGCCCAGGGCCAGGCACGCAAGTGGTGAGTGAAGTGTCAGGTAAAGGTGAGTCAAACTTAGACTGGAAATGCCCAGGTAAACTGAGCAAAATGTCCAGTCCAAGAAGAGTGAAAACTCTCACCATCCACCACTCTAGTCTCACAGTTCTCTAGACAAGCATTTGGCAGCCTGCAGTGTGCCTGCAAATCACCTGGGAATCTTGTTAAAGCCCAAGTTCTGACTCTGTAGGTCTGGGGTGGGGCCCGAGATCCTGTATTTCTTTTTTTTTTTTTTTTTTTTTTTTTGAGATGGAGTTTTTTGCTCTTGTTGCCCAGGCTGGAGTGCAATGGCACAATCTCGGCTCACTGCAACCTCCACCTCCCAGGTTCAAGTGATTCTCCTGCCTCAGCCTCCTGAGTAGCTGGGATTACAGGTGCCCGCCACCAGGCCTGACTAATTTTTGTATTTTTTTAGTAGAGTAGGGGTTTCACCATTTTGATCAGGCTGGTCTTGAACTCCTGCCCTCAGGCAATCCACCTGCCTCAGCCTCCGAAAGTGGTGGGATTATAGGCATGAGCCTCCGTACCCAGCTGAGATCCTGTATTTCTAACCAGTTCCTCCCTGGTGATGCCTTGCTGCTGGGCACAGGCCACACTACCAAGTAGCAAGGCAGGAAAATAAGGCTCAGAGACACTCAGGAACTTCACCAGGGCCACCCACTCCTAAGGGTCAGAGCCAGGATCTGAACCCAGGACTGGCTTACTCCAAAACCCAGGTGCTTCCCACAATGGCACCCATGACACAAGTTCTGATGTCGTGCTAAAAGAAGCCTAGACCTGAAAGAGGGACCCAGGATGGGACAAGCTCTGCAGCCTGCATCCCAGGAGAAGCAGTTGGAGACTGAGAGATGTGTGATCTGGTGGATGGGAGGACTTTGAAAATATGGCACACCTGAGTGGAGAAGCCACGCCCACCTACCTGGATGACCCCACGGCGGGGCACAAGGCCAATGGAGAGGCATATGGCCCTATCAGTTTGGGCTCCTCATGAAGTATGTTCTAACAATCAGAGTATCCCAAAATAGAACAGGCTTCTGGGGGTGCAGAGGCCCAGACCACAGGCCAGTGCCTCCCAGAAAGCACCTTCGTGATTTTGACATATCTGGACACCACCTGTCCTTTTATTAGCCCTGCCATAAATGAGGCATCATTTGCTATAATTATAAAAATACCTTACAAAGACAAAATATAGCATTCTAGCTAAGGGTACTCAGCTGGGAGGCCTACTCTCTTTTTTCAAAAAAAAAAAAAAGGAGATTAAAAAGTGTTAGTCAAGCACTAAAGGCATATTGGCAGGAAGCAAAATCATTTTCCTCAAAATATTGAAAATTAAAACCCCAAAGATCATCCTTTTTCTCCATCTGAAATTCAGTCGCACCTCCTTAAAATCATCTTGGAAAACACTGGAACTAATGACCTCAACACCCTTTCAAACCATGAGTTTCTAGACCCCTGCGTTCCTTCTCTAAAGTGAAACAGCCCTAGTTTCCTCAAGCATTGCTCAAAAGGTTTCGAATCCTCTCATCCATCATCCCTGTTACTCTCTGTGGATAAGTGCTGTTTGCTTCAGTCACAGCCTGAGCAGCACCAAAGAAAACTGAGCTATAATTGAGCTGGACCTATCCTTCCATTAGTGCCAAATCACGCCTGCCTTAAGGCTTACCTGATGAGAGCCACTGTCTCTTTACCCAGGAGGAATCGAGACACATCCCCTCCAGCCCATCCCTGATCAACTGGGGCTTTTGGATGGACTGCATGACATTTATACAAGGAGGCAGTTTGGATCAGTATAAGGAACAACTTTCTGACATTTAATAAGAATCCAAGAAGAGGCCGGACGCAGTGGCTCACACCTGTAATCCCAGTACTTTGGGAGGCTGAGGTGGGTGGATCACTTGAAGTCAGAAGTTCGAGACCAGCCTGGTCAACATGGTGAAACCCCATCTCTACTAAAAATTAACTGGGTGTGGTGGCACACGCCTGTAATCCCAGGTACTTGGAAGGCTGAGGCAGGAGAATCGCTTGAACCCTGGAGGCGGAGGTTGCAATGAGCCGAGATTGTGCACTGCACTCCAGCCTGGGTAACAGAGCAAGACTCCACCTCAAAAAAAAAAAAAAAATCCAAAAAAAGTAGTTCAAAAACAGACTAAGATTGTCCCTGGGGAAGTCCCCAAGCAGAATCTGCCAGGGCGGTGATTCCAACTGCCAAACTTTCACCAGAAGCTACCGAACAGGCCCCCCACTCGGAAGTCCATTCTTCTCTAACACAACGCGCAAAGACAGAGGAGAAACAAGCCAGGGTGCACTTCCTGGGGGAGTCCAGGAGCTCTGCAGACTTCATGCCTAGGCTCTGCCCTGGGATGGTCCAATGCATCGGATTTCCTGCCATAAATAATTTCATTCTTACAACTGTCTTGTGAAGTAGGTAAGCTGTTCCCATTTTGCAAACGATGAAACAGATGCTCAAAGAGGTTAAATAACTTATCCCCTCTGCCAGTCAGTTGGCAGAGCCAGGATTCCAAGTCAGCTCCATCTGACATCAAAGTCCATGTTCATCCTATTATGCTGCACGGGACACAGGAAGAAACAGAAAAAGCTGAAGGTCATCATCTGATGTCAATCTTGAAGGCTAGGATGAGTGCTTTTGATTTTACACGGAAGATGAAAAAAAGGCCACAACTTTTTTGATGAGAAAAGTTTTTTTAATATTTGTAAACATTTGAGATCCATTAATAATTAACAAATGAGAATAACAAAACAAGCGGAAATAAATGAAGTAAAAAATAAGGAGACATAAGTGAAAGCTGAAGTCCTTACAAAGACACAGGAGCAACCTAGGAAAGGAGGTTACTGGCAGCCTTCAGCCATGTCCCCTCAAAGAATATAAACCAGCCTCTGTCCAGAGAAGCATCCAGAAAGAGTACACCAGGAGCCACGGGGACAAGGACACACGCCTCTCACCCCCGCTGTAGGGAAAGTGAAGTCACAGTTTCTTAAAGGGGAAAGGTGGAAAGCTTCATTACGTACATCATAACAGCAGACTGCCACCACGAACGATAACCACTTGCCACAGGGGAATTCACAATTCCAGGATGTTTTTCATTTGCTTGTGGAGTTATCGGAAGTGACTGTGATGAATTCAACCACCTTATCAATAATTAACTCACACCCAGGGCTTATCAAACAGCTTCTGATTCCTTTAGCTTCCATTTAAACACACAAATACACAAACATGCACGGCCTTCACAAATAGAACTTCTCCAAGAAAGTGACAAAGGAACTAGTGATAGCATTCTCCACGGTCACAGCTAAGCATAGAGGGGAGGTGACACATTTGTCAAAGCTGTGAAGAGGGTCCCTGATACGATCGGCTGCTGCACAGTCCACATGCTTCAAGTCACAAGACATGCTCTGGAAATGTGCGATGTGTTTGGGAAAGAACTCGTGTCTGCTTCCAAATACCGGATTAAAGAGCGAGAGCGTGGGGCTCCAGGAACACCTGAGTGCTTTTTTTGAAACCATGCAAAATCACAGCCAACACAATTGAGCCCACAGCAGTAGGAAAACATTTTGAAACGTTATTTAAAGTGCTATTATATATAACGAATGGTCCATAGTGAGATGTCTTGGAGCTTATGAATATTTATTATAGTACATTCTTGAAAACAACAAAAAAAATTAAGTCCAATACAAATGAGAAACAGATTTATAAGAGTCAGTCATATGTTTACATTATGCAAATTGTAGTTAAAGACCTATAACCAGAATATTGTTAAATGCCTAAAAGGGGGTGGTGGGGCAGCTGATATGTGAGCATTTTCTTAAAATGGGCAAACAATATTCTTAGAGTTTTTGACAATCTGTGCACTGAAGGGTTCATGTGGGTACATCTTGTTACCTTCAGCGACTTGGTGGTGGAGTCACAAATTCAAGGCAACATCAAAGGCCTGAGTTTCTCATAGGCCCTCTGTTCACAACACCCAAAGCTCTACCGGACAGAGGTAGGAAACACCCTGAACCTTGATAGAAAGCTCTCACACACATCTCAGCCACCTCCAGCCCTGAAGCAACGAGAAGGCTTTGCCAGCACGCTGAAAACTCCCACACAGCTAGCTAAGCACACTTGAGTTTCACGTTTAGCAAAGACAGAGGCCTTGAGGACGTGCGGAATAGCTTGCCCCAGAGATGTCACCTTGGGCTTTGTGACATGTACCAAGCGGGGCATCCTCTGAGTACAGGTCCCAGACAGATATGCAGGTGACAGACAACGGTCTATCTCTAAGGAAACTGGAAGCTGAAGGAGGCCCCCATTTGCAGATATAGTAAAAAACCCGTAATCCCAAACTTTCACCAGATACCACATCATCAAAGGAGGGCTGACCAATAGTATTAGCCCATTTTCATGCTGCTGATAAAGACATACCCGAGACTGAGTAATTTATAAAGAAAAAGAGGTTTAATGGACTCACAGTTCCACATGGCTTGGGAGGCCTCACAATCATGGTAAAAGGCAAAAGGCACGTCTTACATGGCAGCAGGCAAGAGAGAATGAGAGCCAACAGAAAGGGGAAACCCCTTACAAAACCTTAGATCAGCCAGGCACGGTGGCTCACGCCTGTGATCCCAGCACTTTAGGAGGCCGAGGCGGGCAGATAACCTAAGGTCAGGAATTCGAGACCAGCCTAGCCAACACAGTGAAACCCCGTTTCTACTAAAAATACAAAAATTAGCTGGGCTTGGTGCCACAGGCCTGTAGACCCGGCTACTCAAGACGCCGAGGCAGGAGAATTGCTTGACCCAGGAGGTGGAGATTGCAGTGAGCTGAGATTGTGCTACTGCACTCCAGGATGGGGAACAAGAGCAAAACTCCATCCCCCCAAACAAATTAAAAAATAAAAAAATAAAACCATCAGGTCTTGTGAGACCTATTCACTACCACGAGAACAGTATGGGGGAAACTGCCCTCATTATTCAATTAACTTCTACCAGCTCCCTCCCACAACACCTCGGAATTATGGGAGCTACAATTCAAGGTGGGATTTGGGCAGGGACACAGCCAAACCATATCACCAATTAAGATGTATTATTATTATTTCTTATTAGGAAAGCAGTACACAGCCATTGTAAGAGATCTGCAAAACACAAGATAAACTATAGGTATAAGAGAGGAGAAAATTTCTGCATAGGATTAAAATTAAACTGAGAGCCCTCACTGAAACGAGTTCCTTCACTTCTTCTCAGGGAGGACAGATGGGCTGCACCCCTTCTCTGCTCCCCACCTCACGCTGCCCACTGCCACAGCCCCCAGCCCCTGCCCCAGATGCCGTGGAGCCTGGTGGTGCCTCTTCTCCAGAGGACTCACTCCAAGGATATGAAAGCCAGCTACAAATGGTCTCTCCATAACACAAAGGAATAATAAATGAGTTACAGATTACCTAAACTTCACCACCAGAAACAAAACCCCACCCAATCATCACCTTGCAAAAAAATCCCTACCATGCTCTAACTGTGTGGTCTTAGGTCAGTTACTCGACCTCTCAGAGGCCGCGTGTCCTCGTTTGAGGCCGCATGTCCTCGTTTGAATGTGGGGGATGAGAATGGTCCCCTGGCTGCACAGGGCTGTGGTAACGCACTCACAAAAGAACCCCACTCAGCACTTGCAATTCTGCGCGCTGTTAATAAGAACAGCAAGCGCCAGCCTCGAAAGCAGCTCTGAGGTCTGCTGCTGTGGGCAAGAGGCAGTTCTCATGTCTTTTAATACAAAAACCAATATACAGGCCAGGCGTGGTGGCTCATGCCTGTAATCCCAGCACTTTGGGAGGCCAAGGCAGGCAGGATCATTTGAGGTCAGGAGGTCAAGACCAGCCTGACCAACATGGTGAAACCCCATCTCTACTAAAAATACAAAAAAATTAGCCAGGCGTGGGGGCACACCCATAATCCCAGCTACTCAGGAGGTTGAGGCAGGAGAATCGCTTGGGCCCAAGAGGCGGAGCTTGCAGTGAGCTGAGATCCGGCCACTGCACTCCAGCCTGGGCAACAGAGCGAGGCTCTGTCTCACAAAAAAAAAAAAAAAAGCTGGGTGCAGTGGCTCACACCTGTAATCCCAGCACTTTAGGAGGCCAAGGTGGGCGGATCATGAGGTCAGGAGATCCAGACCATCCTGGCTAACACAGTGAAACTCCATCTCTACTAAAACTACAAAAAATTAGCCGAGCGTGGTGGCAGGTGCCTCCAGTCCCAGTTAGTTGGGAGGCTGAGGCAGGAGAATCGCTTGAACCTGGGAGGTGGAGATTGCAGTGAGCCAAGATCACACCACTGCACTCCAGCCTGGGTGACAGAGTGAGACTCTGTCTCAAAAAAAAAAAAAAACAAAAACAAAAAAGCAACAATAATATATATGTCAATAAACAGAAATATGAATGCACTACTGGATCCCTAAAAGCTGAAAACAAATCAATTCTGCTTTCATGTCCTTCTAAGTTCAGCAACCATCATCTCCTAGGGATTTGATTCCATCCATTGTTTATGATGAAGTCAAGATGCCCGTTTTTGAAATCCATTAATGACTAGCAACCTGTCTTTGCGTCCTGGGAATTAATCAAAACCGGTATCTTACGTTGAGGTTCATCACGGTGTACCATGCAAAAACAGATATATGAAGCTTCAAGTTTCACCTGAAAAAATAATAAAATAACCATTTTGTTATTTCATCATAATACAGGCATGCGAATTTACTTAACATTAATTAGCATGGTGTGCATTGAAAGAACACTGTTGCACAGAACACAGGCTTAATTTGACAGAACATAGCCACCACAAAAATGGAAACCTTACCCCTGCTGAGCTAAACACAAGGGGAATTTCAAAAACTTCTCGCATCTCCCACCCAGCACACCTTTTCTTTCCCACATCCACATGTCCATCTATCCATGTGTCAGCTAGACACCTACTTGTCGGCCAATTGCCCTTCAGCTCTCCCTTCCAAACACTTTCTACCGCAGCAGCCTTCTGGATCCCAATCTGCCCATCTCGGGCCCAGCTCTTCTCCCAGGGTCCCAGTGGCCACTGTATGGACACAGCCTGGGACGTGCCCGCCTCCTCCCAGGATGCCACTCAGGCTGCCTGCTGTCCTGGCTTAGTCCAGCAAGCAGTCTCAAGAAATGTACACCTTTGGCCATGCGCAATGGCTCACACCTGTAATCCCAGCACTTTGGGAGTCAAGACAGTTGGAACACTTGAGGTCAGGAGTTCAATACCAGGCTGGTCAACACAGTGAAACCCCATCTCTACTACAAATACAAAAATTAGCCGGGCGGTTGTGCCACGTGCCTGTAATCCCAGCTACTTGGGAGACTGAGGCAGGAGAATCACTTGAGCCTGGGAGGCAGAGGTTACAGTGAGCCGAGATCGTGCCACTGCACTCAAGTCTGGGCAACAGAGTGAGACACTGTCTCATAAAAAAAAAAAAAGAAAGAAAGAAAGAAAGAAATTGACATGTTCTCTGGGCCTGTCCAGGCTCCCTGTCAGCCCTGGGACAGAGAAGCTCAACTTTGGGCACTTGTTTGTCATATGAGAAACCAGTGTCTCTAATACTGAGATTGTCCCAGAGGCTTCTCGCAAATGTCCATATCCAAAGCCCTCTTTGTGGTCATCAAATGAAAAAGGTACCAAGTCTGTTTTGAAAACCAAGAACGGTATAAGAAAATTACAAAAGAACACATTGGCTGAGCTAGGCACGCAGAATGCTTGTTAAAATTTGATAGCGGCCAGGCGCGGTAGCTCATGCCTATAATCCCAGCACTTTGGGAGGCCGAGGTGGGCAGATCACCTTAGCTCAGGAGTTCAAGACCAGCCTGCTCAACATGGCAAAATCCCTTCTCTACTGAAAATACAAAAAAAAAAAAAATCAGCCAGGCGTGGTGGTGGGCGCCTGTAATCCCAGATGCTTGGGAGGCTGAGGCAGAGGAATTGCTTGAACTTAGGAGGCGGAGGTTGCAGTGAGCCGATATAGTGCCACTGAACTCCAGCCTTGACGACAAGAACAAAACTTTTTTTCAAATCAGTTGACAGCAGACCTCCACAGTTTCAGAGAACTATTTCTTTTTTTTTTTTTTTTTTTTTTTGAGACGGAGTCTCGCTCAGTCGCCCAGGCTGGAGTGCAGTGGCGCGATCTCGGCTCACTGCAAGCTCTGCCTCCCGGGTTCACGCCATTCTCCTGCCTCAGCCTCCCGAGTAGCTGGGACTACAGGCACCCGCCACTTTGCCCGGCTAGTTTTTTGTAATTTTTTTAGTAGAGATGGGGTTTCACCGTGTTAGCCAGGATGGTCTCGATCTCCTGACCTCGTGATCCGCCCATCTCGGCCTCCCAAAGTGCTGGGATTACAGGCTTGAGCCACCGCGCCCGGCCTCAGAGAACTATTTCTTAACAAATCCTGCAATCTATAAATGTCTTGGTCTTCGGCGTCACTTTAATGAAGAGTCTTCAAGCTGGCCCTCCTGAAAAGGTTGTGTGCAACATGGTTCATCCACAAGCCAGTTGTTACAGGCCATTAAACCCAACATTTAAAAAGCATTGGATCAACATTGAAAGATGGCTGAGTACAACGGCTCATGCTGTAATCCCAGCACTTTGGGGGGCCTCAGTGATCACTTGAGCCCAAGACTTTGAAAGCAACTTGGGCAACATAGTGAGACCCCATCTTTACAGAAAGTAAAATATTAGCTGGGCGTGGCAGCACATTCTTGTAGTACCAGCTACTTGGGAGGCTGAGGTGGGAGGATCACTTGAGCCTGAGAGGTGGAGGCTGCAGTGAGCCGTGATCACACCACTGTACTCCAGGCTGGGCAACAGAGAGAGACACTGCCTCAAAAAAAAAAAAAAAGAAAAAGAAAAAAGAAAAGGAAAAGATGCTTGTTATAAACCACATTGTATTCAGAGAGTAATCTCACCTATGTTTTAAGAAATGCAAAAATACAAAAGTCAAAAGCAAACACATCAAAATACTCATAGCAGTTAACTATGGATGATTTTATTTTCCCCATCCTTTGTAACAGTTTCTAAACATTAAATGACGAGCATGTACTGTTTTATAATCAGAAAAATCGGTCAGTATTAATATTATTGTATTTTAAATGTGATAGGACAATTTCAAGACTGGAAAAAGAGTTAATTATCAGAAGGAAATATTTTTAGGGGGACCAAAGTGAAATGCCATGATGTATCCTCAAATCACTTCCTTATCTTTCTTTTTGTTTTGAAAAGCTTCTCTACATTCAAAAAGAAAAGTTAAACCTTTGAAAAGCAATGAGGAGGTCCAATACTATTCCAAATCAGACTATTTCAACATCCTAAATGGCAGAAGGCAGCTCCCATTTCTGTCTCTTTTTGAGATGGAGTCTCTGTCTGTTGCCCAGGCTGGAGTGCAGTGGTGCGATCTCAGCTCATTGCAATCTCCACCTCCCACGTTCAAGCCATTCCCCTGCCTCAGCCTCCTGAGTATCTGGGATTACAGGCATGCGCCACCACACCCAGCTAATGTTTTGTATTTTTAGTAGAGCCGGGGTTTCACCATGTTGACCAGGATGGTCTCGATCTCCCGACCTCGTGATCCACCCGCCTCGGCCTCCGAAAGTGCTGGGATTACAGTCGTGAGCCACCGCGCCTGGCCTCCCATTTGTTATTAACTACAAAAATAGTAAAACAGTAGGAAATCAAATGATTGTTTTCATGAAACTTTCTTTTTTTTTTTTTTTTTTGAGACAGAGTTTCACCCTTTGTTGTCCAGCCTGGAGTGCAGTGGTGCGATCTTGGCTCACTGCAGCCTCTGCCTCTGGGGTTCCAGCAGTTCCCCTGCCTCAACCTCCCAAGTAGCTGGCATTACAAGTGCCCACCACCACACCCGGCTAATTTTTTTTTTTTTTTTTTTTTAATTTTTAGTAGAGATGGGGTTTCACGATGTTGGCCAGGCTGGTCTTGAACTCCTGGCCTCAGGTGATCTGCCCGCCTCTGCCTCCCAAAATGCTGGGATTACAGGCGTGAGCCACTGCACCCAGCCGAAATTTTCATTTTTTAGAAAGGGAAAAGGGAAATAGGTATAGTCATTTCGCATTTCTATCACATTAAAACAACTTAATTTTAATAGCTGTCTTATGTTGTTGCCAATAACACTAAAATTCTTCACTCACTGAGCATACTACATATTCGGGTGGGGTGTAATCCATAAATACGTGTGAAATAAAAGCAGATGATTGAAACCGCATCCTAAAGTACTTCAGGGCTAACTCTTGTAATTCTCCCCACTTCCAAGATGATGTAGCACCCCTATACTCCAGGCAACCCTGCCCCTCACCACCCGGGCTCACTAAGACAGCCCCTATCTTTGACAGAGCTTTCGCCTTTTTGGCTTAACAGCCACTAGGGGGCGCTAGAAGCGTGTGAGGAAAGCGACCTCCCCCTGCAGATCAAAAACGTGGAGGCTTTTGATCACGGATGAGCGCTGGATTCTTCAGGGAATGACTGCGAGCTAGCATCTCCAAAATCTCCAGGAAGCCACACAATAAACTGTACAAGCCATTGTTTTCATTAACTCAGGAACAACTTCAGTGCAGTGAAATAAAACCCTGTCTTTCTCAACCAACTTTGCCTGCCAGATAACAATATCTGGTATGAGTGAAATTGTATCCGTACAAAACAAGAAAACTTGGTCTCTTTCAACAGATCAGCCTCAAATGTGAAAGAAAGGTAGCTGACATAGGTATTGACTAAGATTTACATATTCTTTTTACTTACTGCAGGGAGGGAAATAAAGATCTTAAAAGTAACACAATTTTAATATTTCACCCACAATCCTACTGTCCTAACAAATGGTTTTCATTTCTCTCTGTTGCTTTCCAGTCCCTACTCACAATGCATAGAATTTTATCAGTGCTAAAAATCAAAATTGATATAACTTCATTCTGAATCACAAAGTTTTGGAACTGAATCAAACCTTAGAGACTGAAGACCAACCAATCCCCTCATTTACAAATGGGGAAACCGAGGTAGCTGGGCATCACACACAGTATCTCACTTAATTCTCATAACAACACCATAAGGTATGTGCTGTTATCATCGCCAGTCTAGAGATGCCAATACCAAGGCCAGAGAGGTTAAGACACTCGCTCAAGGTCACACAGCTAGTAAGTGTGTGGTAGACATTCACACAGGCTGTCTGGCTCACTGCCTGGCAGCTCTGGACTCACACTCTGGACTCCAGAATCCCAATGCAGGATTCATTCTGCTTCTCAGGGTGTGCTTATTCTAATACTCACTCCAGAAGGGGTTGGGTTTTTTTTTTTAATAATCTATTTTATTCTTTCAATAACATTCTACTCTGTAAATTAGATTTTACAGAGCTCTTCGCCAAGGAGGATCATGCATACCTTCTCCCCAGTGGGAAGACAGAAAACCCCAGATGAGGCCCCAGCTCCTTCCCTAAGTGAAGCATAGTAAGCCAGAGCTGCTTCCTGATATGTGTCAGGGTCATCTTCCAAAACATCTACAGGGTACATGCCTGCTGGGGTGAAAGAGGCAAGAAAGGACATTAGTTTTACTCTTTTGTGAAAGGAAAGTAACTTATTTCTTGAGGAGTTTTTTAAAAAGTTAACACTTGGGCTGGGTGCGGTGGCTCACGCCTGTAATCCCAGCACTTTGGGAGGTGGAGGTGGGAGGATCACAAGGTCAGGAGATCGAGACCATCCTGGGTAACATGGTGAAACCCCGTCTCTACTAAAAAAAATACAAAAAAATTAGCCCGGCGTGGCAGCGGGCGCCTATAAGCCCAGCTGCTTGGGAGGCTGAGGCAGGAGAATGGCATGAACCCAGGAGGTGGAGCTTGCAGTGAGCCAAGATGGCGCCACTGCACTCCAGACTGGGTGAGAGAGTGAGACTCTGTCTCAAAAAAAAAAAAAAAGTGAACATTTGCTCTAAAAATTATGTTCACCTATTTTTAAATTTTTTTTTTTCAAGAGACAGGGTCTGGCTATGTCGCCCAGGCTGGACTTGAACTCCTGGGCTCAAGTGATCCTCTGAAGTAGCTGGGACCACAGATGCATTGCACCTTGCCCAGCTCACCTATTTTTTAAAAAAAATAAAACAAACAAAAAAAATAGCAGCACAGCAGAGGGTACCAAAGAAAACAGAAGACATTCCTGACAGCAGGGTTGGCCCCAACCCCAAGAAGATGAAGCATGAGCCCTCTTAGATGGCTGTAAAGTCAGCCTAGAGACCATGTAGACACGCTGGTACCCTGAACATGAGACTAACGGGATAGAACTTGATAACTTGGTCAAAATCCAGCTTGAGTTATTATTTTGCTAGCTTATGTTGGCCGTGCAGATTCATAAGATTATGCCAATTCTTCTGCTTTAATTGGGCTACTCTTTGTAAGACTCTGTAAGAACACTGCTAGTATGACTTATACAACTACATGTCCACACACAGATGGGCTATCGTACATATTAATGTGCTGGTTATTCGTCAACTCTTCCTCTGCATCTCTTTCCTCTCACCTTACTTTTGGAGGTAAATTATATCCTTGAATACTCAGGTGATGGTTTTGTGTGTGTGACAGAGTCTCGTTCTGTTGCCCAGGCTGGAGTGCAGTGGTGCGATCTTGGCTCACTGCAACCTCGGCCTCCAGGTTTCAAGCAATTCTCGTCCCATAGCCTCCCAAGTAGCTGGGACGACAGGCACGCACCACCATGCCTGGCTAGTTTTTGTATTTTCAGTAGAGCCAGGGTTTCACCATGTTGGCCAGGCTGGTCTTGAACTCCTGACCTCAAGTGATCCGCCTGCCTCAGCCTCCCAAAGTGCTGGGATTATAGGCGTGAGCCACCACACCCAGCCAGCTCAAACAAATAGATAGCATCCAACTTCAGCTGAGAAGCAGCAGTCGGTTTCCCATTCTGCAGCAACCAAAGATTCTGCC
Source organism: Theropithecus gelada (assembly GCF_003255815.1). NCBI lineage: Eukaryota > Metazoa > Chordata > Mammalia > Primates > Cercopithecidae > Theropithecus > Theropithecus gelada. The sequence goes on from NC_037675.1 coordinate 17,146,720, forward strand.
TGGCATGTCCCCAAGTGGGGAGGGGACTGTATCCCCAATCTGTGGACCCCACCTCAGCCTCTGATTCACCTCTGAGCATCCCATAGAGGAAGGAGGCTGCCATAGCAACTGGCTCCTCCTCCTCCTCCTCCTCCTCCTCCAAGGTAAGCCTGGACGTAAACACCCACTTCGTGCCCCTTGTGGAACAGCAGCTTCCCCTGCTTGTTTCAGAAGCACCATTCCCCCTGCCAATCACTACTCTGGAATCAAAGACTGCAATAAGTGGCAAAACGTGTCAAGTCTTCAGTCCACCAAGTTTGCCTAGGCAGAATTTTACTGCTGGGAATAGTTCCTGGAGGGAGAGGAATAGTTCCTGGAGGGAACGGCTCCTATCTTTGGAGGATGTTGACAGCTTCAGTGGACCGGGACTCAGCCTCTGCGGAAGCCTAACCTCCTTGTCTCCCACTTTCCAGGGTGAAAATGTCATGGGCATACAGAGTGGTAAATAAACAGCTGAGTAAACACATTCTTCCAGCCCCCTGGCCTGAACCTACAGGTCTTCCCTACTCCTTACTGGGCCCTCCAGGTGCACAGCTTCGGAGCCAGATGGATTCGCGATGGCACCCCAGTTCCTTACTCAGGGACCACTCAGATCTGCCATAAAGACCAAACTGAGCCTACACCACCTCTCTCCCATCGTCCTGACATTCATCCCTTAGCTCAGGGCCTCAGCATCTTTTTTTTCTTTTCTTTTCTTTTCTTTTTTTTTTTTTTTTTTTTTTGAGACAGGGTCTCACTCTGTCATCCAGGCTGGAGTGCAGTGGTACGATTTCAGCTCACCATAGCCTCAACCTCCCAGGCTCAAGGGCTCCTCCCACCTCAGCCCTCGAGGTAGCTGGGGCTACAGGTGCAAGCCACCATGCCCGGATAACATTTGTTGGTGGTGGTGGTTAGTTTTTTTTTGTTTTTTTTTTTTTCCTTAGAGACAGGGTTTTGCCATGTTGGCCAGGCTGGTCTCAAACCCCTGGACTCAAGCAATCCACCCACTTCAGCCTCCCAAAGTGCCGGGATTACGAACTTGAGCCACTGGGCCAGGCCCTCAGCATCTTGTAACAACCACGTGCTCCATCTATCCATCCGCTCTCCCTCCATCACCAAGTAAAATAACAGCAGCTGACGTCTTTTGGGCTCCAGTTGCCAACAAGATGCTGAGCACTCCACACCTGTGATCTCACTGAATCCTGCTTAACTCATTTACACAAGAAGAAACTGAGGCCTCTAGAGGATAACACTTGGCCAGTAGGGGACAGCACTGGGGCATAAGCCCAGGTCTATCTGATTTTGAAATCTGTGTAAAACATTCAGATGGGGCTACCGACCCGATCAAAACAGTCCCCTTTACCAAGCTCAAATGCCATTTAAAAGTCCCAGGTCAGGCCAGGTATAGTGGCTAACGCCTGTAATCACAGCACTTTGGGAGGCCGAGGTGGGTGGATTACCTGAGGCCTGGAGTTCGAGACCAGCCTGACCAACATGGTGAAATCTCATTTCTACTAAAAATACAAAAATTAGCTGGGCATGGTGCCAGGCGCCTATAGTCCCAGCTACTCAGGAGGCCGAGGCAGGAGAATCATTTGAGCCCGGGAGGCAGAGGGTGCAGTGAGTTGAGATCGTACCACTGCACTCTACCCTGGGCGACAAGAGTGAAACTGTCTTTAAAAAAAAAAAAAAAAAAAAAAAATCCCAGGTCCCTCCCCTGCAGCACCCAGGGTGCCCTATGCCCTCCGCTGCAGGGCTCTCTCTGTCTGTCCATCCTCAAGGCCCATCTCAAATGCAGCCAGCTCTCTCCTGGAGCCCTAAAACACAAGGGCAAGGACTCTGGGGGACACTGAGTCCTGTGTTCAGCCTAGGATAGGATGAGCACATGTGGGCCACATCCTCTGTCTTGCAGGACTCCCTAACTCACACCTTAACTCTGTCTCAAAGTGGTCACTCCCCATCTCACAACAGTGAGAGGAGCTGGGGCATGCCGAGTACAACACAGCTTCCCTCCCCTCCCCAGCCTACCATGAAGACCCCTTCCTATGCTTTTCCCATATAAAGCATTTAGTCCATTTGGGTGGTTGTTCAGCTAAGCTCTCTGTTGAAACTGCTACTCATTTCAACTCACTGGGCAAGTGGCTTCCCACAAGTCTGAAAAAAGATTCACTGAATGTTCAAAGAAATTAAGAAAAACAAACTGGAGAGAGGGCTGCCTCCACCCTGGGGCCTGCACGCATGCTGCATGCTCCTCCCATGGAAACCAACTTCAATAGCTACCTTTCTCAAAACACACCCAGGAACTCCAGCGTTAAGGGGCAAGGAGAGATCTGACCTTGATTTTCACTCTCTGTCGCTGGCCCTGTGTTCTGGGAAAGATGTTTGTCAGATCTGGACCACCCGTCTCCTACAGCGAGGTTGCAAGTTCAACCGAAGAGCTTGATTAACCAGCCCCATGAAGACGCTGACCGTGGCCCTTTGTGAATTGACCTCCTGCCAGGGGAGTGCAAAGACACTGTGGTCATTTGGTTTGCAGGGAGGGGGGCACCTCACCCAAGGCCATCAGGTCTGAGGCCTGGGTGCTCAGGGTCCTGCCTGATTCTCGCAGGAAGCCTAGGGTTGCTTGGCATCATTTCTGGTCACATGTGATCAGGAGAAATGCAATGAACGTTTTGCTCCTTCCACACCATGAAATCGTTTCCCCTGCAGGTTATGCTGCGGGGGCTGTCAAACTCCCTCAAAGAACTCAGTGGGCTCTGTCCCAGGGCACCCACTGCCCCAGAGCTCTAGTGCCTGGGCAGCCAAGAGGCCACAGGGACAGGTCCCTGGGGGAGTGTTCTCAGCACTGAAGCCACCAGGATCAGCAGACACAGCCCAGCTCAATGATCCTGAGAGTGGGGGCAGCATCAGGCCCACCTCCGGAGAGCAGGGTCCCAGAGGCCACATAAATTAACCCTCCCAGACCACAGCGAACTGGGGGAGAGCTTAATGCTCACAACATAAGGCGGCACCCAGAGGCTTGGTTCCCTTTTAAAGACTGAAAGCAGGATGCAGTCCCCTGTGTTCCCAGGAAAAACAGCCACAGAGCAGGCGCCAGGGCCACCTCTCCCGGGCCATCCCTCAACGCAGCCTGGTGACAAGGGGCACCAGACTGAGGCCTGCAGCTCCAACCCACACTAAGGCCCCAGGCTGCCCAGCGTTTTTTGTTCAAATGAATTCTCTTCCCTGAGGGATACTTCCCTCTCACATGGAGAATGTTTGGGTTGGCTTTCTGGAAAACTGGGTGGGAGTGAAAAATAGGAGCTGCTTAAGGCATGAGGGGAGGGAGGATGCAACACTGACTAGGAAGAAAGATTCCCCTCCCCACCCCGGGTGAAAGAAACCCTCCTCATTACCCGAGAGGAAGACCCCTCCATCTCCATCCCAGGAAGAATGAACACACACACACACACACACACCCCTGCCCTGCCCTGGGAGCAAGGAAGTGCCTCTCCCCCGCTCACAACCCCTTCACTCCCCGAAAACCCGCAAGGCTGAGCTTTGGGAAGTAAACAAGTCCGGAGCTTTACGCAGGCGCTGGGGGCCCAGCCAGGCCGCCACACTCGCTCCACTGGTGACGGGAGGCGCAGGCTTCCAGATGTGAAATGCTAACAGGCTTTAATGGCTTGAACTGAACAGGAAATATTTTTCCAAAGCCAAAAGAATGTAATCTTTTCAGTACAATGTAAAATGCTTTTATGAAAACGGCACAGAGTTAAAACGATAATTCACTGCAGACTGTAAAGAAACTGAAACCCCCCAGCAAACCCCAAATATAAGAATTCCCTTTAAGCATATGTTGACGTAGTTACCTTAAAAACAAAAATAATGGTGCGTCTTAACGTGTTCTTTAGGGAAAATACTTAAATTGTTCAGAATCTTTGTATCAAAGCTTGGGTTCCCAGGGTTGCAGCAATAGAGTAATTCACTCCTTCAGCCACTGCCTGTCCCATCAGCCGCTACCATGGCTGGGTCAGCCACTGCTGATCAGTCCAGCAAGGCCTAATGTCCAAGGCCTACCAACTTTTGGTCCTTTCTATGTAAACTGCAAGGCCAACTAATGAAGATCTTGAACAGGATCAATGTTCTGCAATTAATCATTGATTTAGTATCACTAGCAAAATACTCTCTTCAAAGACTGCCTTACCACAAAGGTTAGCAAAATCTTTTCATTTGAACAAATGTAATTTGTATCATATGGACCCATTATTTTAAGAAACACTGCCAAAGGTATTTTAAATTTTACTAGCCCCACTCTTAGAAACTTGGACTTTGCCAAAAGCCACTACCTGGCAGTAACTATGAGGCAATATGTCATGGGAAAAGCTGGCTGAAATCATTTGATTTTTTTTTTTTTTTAGTAACGTGGGCTGTCATTCTTCAACTACAGTAAGAACAATTCTTGCTCCAGATAATGTGAACACATTTCTAAGGACACAGAATTATGAAGTAGTATTCAAGTCTTTTTTTTTTTTTTTTTTTTTTTTTAAGGCACAGTCTCACTCTGTTGTTCAGGCCAGAGTGCAGTGGTGCAATCATGGCTCATTGCAGCCTCCACCTCCCAGGCTCAAACAATCCTCCTGCCTCATTTTAAAATTTTTTTGTGGAGACAAGGTCTCACTACATGCTGATCTCAAACTCCTTGGCTCAAGCAGTCCTCCCACCTTGACCTCTCAAAGTGCTGGCTGGGCTTACAGGTGTGAGCCATTGCACCTGGCCATCAAGTCATATATACATGTTGGGAGCAAGCCCCCCAAAATCTGGCCACAAACTGGCCCCAAAACTGGCCATAAACAAAATCTCTGCAGCACTGTAACATGTTCATAATGGCCCTAACACCCAAGCTGGAAGGTTGTGGGTTTACAGGAATGAGGGCAAGGACCACCTGGCCCACCCAGGGCGGAAAACCTCTTAAAGGTATTCTTAAGCCACAAACAACAGCATGAGCGATCTGTGCCTTAAGGACATGCTCCTGTTGCAGTTAACTAGCCCAACCTAGTCCTTTAATTTGTCCCATCCCTTCATTTCCCATAAGGGATACTTTTAGTTAATATCTATAGAAACAATGCTAATGACTGGTTTGCTGTTAATAAATATGTAGGTAAATCTGTGTTCGGGGCTCTCAGCTCTGAAGGCTGTGAGACCCCTGATTTCCCACTTCACACCTCTATATTTCTGTGTGTGTGTCTCTAATTCCTCTAGCACTGCTGGGTTAGGGTCTCCCTGACTGAGTTGGTCTCGGCATATACATATATATATGTACTTTTTTTTTTTTTTTTTTGAGATAGAGTTTCACTCTTGTCGCCCATGCTGGAATGCAGTGGTGCAATCTTGGCTCACCGCAACCTCGGCCTCCCCAGTTCAAGCAATTCTCCTGCCTCAGCTTCCCAAGTAGCTGGGATTACAGGTGCCCACCACCATGCCCAGCTGATGTTTTTGTATTTTTAGTAGAGACAGGTTTTCACCATGTTGGGCAGGCTTGTCTGGAACTCCTGACCTCAGCTGATCCACCCACCTCGGCCTCCCAAGGGGCTGGGATTACAGGCACGAGCCACCGCGCCCAGCCTCAAGTCCTATTTTTAAACAATAGTTAAGAATAGATATTGCTCATACAAAACCTTTTTTTATTTTTGTTTTTCTTTATTTTGTCACATAGGTGGTCTGTTTCTTCACAAATCAATTTTCTTGTAAAAGGAATTTATTATAGAAGAAATCCTTATTAAATAAGAAATCTGCCCTGGGTAGGGGGCGGGGAGTTAAATGACTAATTTTGGGCTTAGCAGAGAGCATGAAAACTAGTTTCTAATCAGAAAGAGGACAACATCAGAAAATATAGGAAGCTTCTGCAAGGGTCTGAACCCAGGTGTCCTACACACCCACGGTAGTGGTGTAGCATCTAAAGGGAGAAGAGTTCCAAATGCCACCTCAGCAGCTCAGAATCCAGAACCAGAAATGCATCAGGGGCCCCAATTTCTAGGGAGTCGTGCACTTCACAGCACAGTCCAGTCCCCAGAACTGCGTGTTCTTAAGCTATATGCTTTAAGAAAACTCAATACTCACAAATGCAAACTTCATTCTGAGCCTCCAAACCTCACCACATGATGCTTTAAAACTCAGAGCTACTTTTAACTTAAAGTATGCTTATGTTTAATTTTTTTGTAAGGAGGGCTGTTGGATTCAGTAAGGAATGCCCACAGTTGTGCGAGGCAGTGCCAGGCATTTATTTAATATCAGAGAATCTGAGGTTTTGTGCAGTCATCACTACAACCTCGCCGGTATCATGCTGGCCTTTTCCCAAGTGCATCTGCGGAACGCTAACTCCACAAGCTATGCTTGAGATGCGCTCATGAAAGGGGGTTTCCAAAGTCAGCAAGATTAGAAAAGGGTGGCATGCCACGCCTATCAGAAATCGAGGACTTTTGGAAATCCTGCAACAACCGAGTTTGCTTAACTCAGCATTTATTTCCCAAATGTATTTAACTAGAGACGCTTTGTCCCAGAACGTTGACAGGTAACAAAACCACCTTGGAGAAGAGTGCTTTGGAATGATGTCACAGTGGAAGGACCCATTACTGTCAGACAGAGGGCAAACAGGCAAGCACCCAGAGTTCAAGGTCAGAGCGTAAGAACTCAGGGCCATTTGAAAGAGCCATGGTGACAGCAGTACATCCCTCTACACAGAGGAGGAGAGAACAGAAGGTAAGACAAATAAACACTTGGATATTTTTGTTGTTTTTTGAAGAGCATTTGATTGCCAAAACATTCTTAGCAAAGAATTTTTTTTAAGTTGGAAGACAGAATGTAGAATATGTTAGAATTTCTTGAGCAGATGAGCAAAATTGTCAGGGAATGAGGAGGCGCTGCTGGAGGTCTGCAGGTGGTGGCGGTGAAGGTTCTATTACCCAGTAATTGACAGGCAGCCTGTTGCTCTGTTATCACATATTTAGTATTGGACAACTTGCAACTTGTCATTGCCTTGACTGAAAATAAATCACTTTTCCCAAATCTAAAAAGGTAAAATATGCAGATGACTTTCTGTGCCACCCACCAAAAGGTTTATATAATCCCAATTGCTTTTAATAAGAAGGTCTTGTAATCTGAGCATTGTTACCTCTTACTTTTAGGCACTTTTACAAGATAAAACTATCTTTTCCCTTTGAATCAATCAAAAGGAGATGAGGTGGGACTAAAACATACTATTCCTTTTACATTCAAAGAGGTGTCACGTCTGGAGACCAATGGGTCTCTACATTTGGGGCAGACGGGAGGATATAACACCTCGAATATCTGCTTCTTTTTGAATGGTAACCAAAGACAGGTCCTGACCTTGACCCCGTGCAGGAAGCTCAGGCTTCCCTCACCACTGACCTTGAGCCACCCTATCCCTGCGGTCATCATGATGTTGCCCTATTTGTCTAACCTTTACCAGGAAGGAAGAGGGCTTTGGCACATGCACAGGAAAACACGGAAAGCCCGACTTTTCGTATCCTGAATTTAATTGACCAAGAACTTGTAAAAATACCAAGTCCCAGTGTCAGTAATACCACAACACCATGCAGTGGCCCCAAAGCTGGTGGGAAAATGCTGTGGTGGAACAACTGTCCAGCATGGATCCGGAGCCCTAAACCACACAGCACACATGAGAAGAAAAATAACCCCTCATCACCATGATACATTTGCCCATTAGTCACAGAATAACATTTCTCAGAACTTACCCCCAAATTGTGTCTATTAACGGGCGTTATAAACTGTCATCCAAAAATCACATCCTTACATGTTCATCTATTACATTTCAAACAATAAAACCTCTGAAAAGGAAAAAATGTTTTTCTGTTTGGCATGCCTAGTTCTGTGCAGGCAATGAGGAGACTTGAAAGCACATTGGTCCTCGTCTGCACAGCTCAGTTCTGGACTAAGTTGGTGCACACCGTCTAAGTACTTAGACTCCAGATACGCTGCCCTCAAAAAATGAATGGTGTTGAACGTGTTTATCTTAAACTTAGAAAATGATTTACTCAGGGAAAAAGGAGTCACTTCCAAATAATTGAAAATGTATTAAGATGACTATATTTTTACAAGGGCACTGAACTCATTTGTGTAAAACTGAAAAGTAAATGAGGAAATACACACAGAATACTAATATTTGTATCAAGGTTGCAATATTGGTACCAATTCAGTTTTAAATTGAAGAAATAGTAAAGGAATGTAACATTCTGCCTTCTGCAAATAAACAATATTTCTGAAGTACTTACTGGGAGAAAATGTATGATATTACAAAATTTGGTTATATGTTCCTATATTAAAATGTACTCTTTTACGCCTGTAATCCCAGCACTTTGGGAGGCCGAGGCGGGCAGATCACGAGGTCAGCAGATCAAGACCATCCTGGCTAACATGGTGAAACCCCATCTCTACTAAAAATACAAAAAGTTAGCTGGGCGTGGTGGCAGGCACCTATAGTCCCAGCTACTCGGGAGGCTGAGTTAGGAGAATCACTTGAAGCTGGGAAGTGGAGGTTGCAGTAAGCTAAGATCACACCACTGCACTCCAGCCTGGAAGACAGAGCGAGACTCTGTCTCCAAAAAAAAAAAAAAAAAAAAAGTGCTCTTTTAAACCTTACATTTGCATAGAGTTTTCCAGTTTACCATGGGCTTTCACATTTCCTCTCTTGTTTGAAACTTACATCAACCCTACGAAGGCAAAGATGCACGAAATCCTAACCCCATTTTTCAGGTGTGGAAACAGAAGTTCAAAAACAAGAAGTTATTAGTAATGAGGCTGGGGCTCAAACCCAGGTCTTGAGATTTCTAGCACAGCCTTCACTGACTCACCTACTTACTAATTTCTATTGTCCTACCCACACACTGTGCAAACGGCAGCCAGGGCTCAGCATTGCATTTTGAAAATACCACTAAACTAACTTGCACACCCACGTTCATAGCAGCATTATTCACCATAGCCCAAAGATAGAAGCAACTCAAGTGTCCATTGATGGGTGAGTGGATAAACAGAATATGGTATACACATACAATGGAATATTATTCAGACTTAAAAAGGAAGGAAATTCTGACTCATGTTACAACATAGATGAACTTTGAGGACATTATGCTAAGTGAAATAAGCCAGTTACAAAAGGACACGTGCTGAATGATTCCACTTATATGAGGTACCTAAAATAGGCAAATTCATAGAGACAGAAAATAGAAGTTATGAGGGGTTTTGGGGAAGGAAGAGTGGAGAGCTTTGTTTAATGTTTGCAGAGTTTCTGTTTGGGATGATTTAAAAAATCCTGGAGATAGATGGTGATGAAGCTTGCACAACAATGTGAATTTACTTAATGCCAGTTAAAAATGGCTAAGATGGTAAATTTTATGTTATGTATATTTTAACACAATAAATAAAATGTCGGCCGGGCGCGGTGGCTCATGACTGTAATCCCAGCACTTTGGGAGGTCAAGCGGGGGGTGGATCACCTGAGGTCAGGAGTTCGAGACCAGCCTGGCCAACATGGTGAAATCCCATCTCTACTAAAAATACAAATAATTAGCCGGGCGTGGTAGCAGGTGCCTGTAATCCCAGCTACTCGGGAGGCTGAGGCAGGAGAATCACTTGAACCCAGGAGGCGGAGGTTGCAGTGAGCCGAGATCGCATCACTCCACTCCAGCCTGGGCAACAAGAGGAAAACTCCATCTCAAAAATAAATAAAATAAAATAAAATAATAACATAAAATAAAATAAACCAGTCCCAGTGACTCATGCCTGTAATCCCAGCACTTTGGGAGCCTGAGGTGGGTGGATCATGAGGTCAGAAGATTGAGACCATCCTGGCTAACACGGTGAAACCCCATCTCTACTGAAAATACAAAAAATTAGCCGGGTGTGGTGGCATGTGCCTGTAGTCCCAGCTACTTGGGAGGGTAAGGCAGGAGAATTGCTTGAACCTGGGAGGTGGAGGTTGCAGTGAGCCGAGATCACACTACTGCACTCCAGCCTGGCAACAGAGAGAGACTCCGTCTGAAAAAACGAACAAACAAAAAAACTAAATAAATTTTAAAAAATAAAATGGTAAAAACACTGAATATCTGGCCCCTTCCTTCAAAAGTTTTATTTTATATGGAAAAGCATGACACATTATTATTTTAGATTGTTTTCACAGAGGTAAAATACATATAACATAAAGTTTCTCACTTAAACGTTTTTAAGTATACAGTTTTGTGGCATTATGTACATTCACACTGTTGTGCAATCATCATCACCACCTAGCTCCAGAACCTTCTCATTTTACCAACTAAACTTCTGTACTCCTTGTACAGAAGTGACTAACCCTCCCTGGCAACAGCCATCCCACTTTCTAACTCTATCAATATTGCTACTCTAGGTGTTTCAGATAAGTGGAATCTTACAATATTTGTCTTTTTGCAACTGGTTAGTTTCATGTACCATAGTGTCTTCAAGGTTCATCTATGTTGTAGCACATGTCAGAATTTTCTTCCTTTTTAAAGCTGAGTAATATATTTTCCGCATTATTAGGTTTATTGAAACCATCCTCTTTTTATCATACATATAGACCACATTTTGTTTGCCCATTCGTCTAGCAGTGGACACTTGGGTTGTTTCCGCTTCCTGGCTATTGTGAAGAAGGCTGCTGTGAACACAGGTGTACAAATATCTGCTCAAGTCCCTGCTTTCAATTATTTTGGGTATATATTTAGAAGCAGGATTGCTGGATCATACAGTAATTCTGTTTACTTCTTTGAGGAACTTCTACACTGTTTTCTGCAGCAGTGACACCATTTTACATTTCCATCAGCAATGCCCAAGGATTTAAATTTCTCCACATCCTCAGCAACACCTGCCACTTTTTGTGTTTTTGTTTGGTTGTTGTTGTTGTTGTTGTCATTTTGTTTGTTTATTTTGAGATGGAGTCTTGGTCTGTTGCCCAGGCTGGAGTGCCGTAGTGCAATCTTGGGTCACTGCAACCTCTGCCTCCTGGGTTCAAGTGATTCTCCTGCCTCAGCCTCCCAAGTAGCTAGGATTACAGATGCTCACCATGACGCCTGGCTAACTTTTTGTATTTTTAGTAGAGACGGGATTTCATCATGTTGGCAGGCTGGTTTCAAACTGCTGACCTCAGGTGATCCACCCACCTCAGCCTCCCAAAGTGCTGGGATTACAGGCATGAGCCACCACGCCCAGCCAGTTCTCATGTTTTTGTGACTTGCATTTCTCTAATGATTAGTTACGTTGAGCATCTTTTCATAAGCTTATTGGCCATGAATACATCTTCTTTGAAGACCTGTCTATTCAAGGCTGGGCACAGTGGCTCATGCTTGTAATCCCAGAACTTTGGGAGGCCAAGGCAGGCGGATCACTTGAGGTCAGGAGTTCAAGACTAGCCCTGGCCAACATGATGAAAACACAGGAGGCAGAGGTTGCAGTGAGCTGAGATCGTGCCACTGCACTCCAGCCTGGGCAACAGAGCAGGACATCATCAAAAAAAAAAAAAAAAAAAAAGAAAAAAAAAAAGAAAGGAAAGGAAAGGAAGAAAGAAAGAAAGAAAAAGAAAGAAGGAAAGAAAGAGAGAGAAATGTCTGTCTGTTCAAATCCTTTGCCCATGCATTCATAATTTTTAACATCAACTTTGAAAAACTTGCAAGAGGCAGAAAGGTAGATATTCATTCAGCATGGGATAAGTAAGTGTGTGTGTGTGTGTGTGTGTGTGTGTGTGTGTGTGTTGCTTCCTCTAGAATACACTGCAATAGGAAACCAAATCAGAGAATCAGAGTGCCAAGAGTTCATGCAAGATACGATGACAACTTAGTCTAGTGATGGCATTGAAGATGGAGAGAGCGAGATGGGAGACTTGAGCAAGGTTTTGGCAATGGACATGGCAGTGCTTGCTGCTAAGCTACAGATGCAGGGTGAGGGCCAAGCTGACCTTCTCCTTTAACTCGTCCCCTCAATAAAATTCAGCTGGCAGCTTCCAAATTGTGACAGACTAAGACTGTTTCCAGTGTTCGTTTATAAACCTATTAAGATCCTAGCCTTCCCAAAGGGTTAAACTGATGAACACACCAACGCAAGAATGAGATGCACATTACTCTAAAACAACAAATAGTTTTAAGGTATTTTAAACTGAGCAAGTATGAAAAGGCAAATGAAATGCCCACAAGAGGATGGCTTTCATATATTAGATTGAAACCTGGAGAAACTCAAAAAATGATACCATGACTCTCCTCAATATTAGGCCACGCAGATGTTTGGACACGAGGGCAAAGGCACCCATTTTGAGGTCATTCACACTTGACTTCAAAAATCCCTGAGCATATGATTAAAGAAATTGCCAGGGAAGAATAAGCATAAACTACAGAATTGGACCCACAAAGACCACAGATATTAAAACTATTCCATATAGAAGATAATGATATTAAATAAGTTTCAAGACATTTAAATAAAGAATTTAAAGGGCCAAGATTTTTCAAATTGCCCAATAAGATTCCAGGGGGAAAGAACTTCTAGAAAGGAATGTCTTTAATCGCCAATAAACAGGAAAACGTGTCTGAAGAAATTACCCAGAATGCAGCACAGATGAACACACAGATGGAAAACTTGAAAGGCAGGTTAAGGAGAAAGGAAGAATAGAATGACGAAGCCCCAGTAACTATCTAACTGAGGTTCCAGATGGAGAAATTAGAATGAGGAAGAGTCAAGATTTGAAAAAATAATGCTTGAAATTTTTCCAGAATTAATGAAAAACATCTACCCTAACATTCTGGAATTCCAACCAATCCCCAAAGCAGGGAAAATAAGGGAAAAGTCCCCACTTAAACACACAGTAGTCGAACTGCAAAACAATAAACACAAAAAGATGACTATAAAAGGAGCCAGAAGGGCTGGGCATGGTGGCTCATGCCTGTAATCCCAACACTTTGGGAGGTCGAGGCGGGTGGATCACCTGAGGTCAGAAGTTCAAGACCAGCCTGACCAATACGATAAAACTCCATCTCTACTAAAATTACAAAAATTAGCCAGGCATGGTGGCATGCGCCTGTAGTCCCAGCTACTAGGAAGCTGAAGCACGAGAATCGCTTGAACCTGGGAGGCGGAAGTTGCAGTGAGCTGAGATAGTGCCACTGCACTCTAGCCTGGGCGACAGAGAGACTGTGTTTCAAAAAAAAAAGAACCAGGAGGAAATGACAGATCCTTTCAAGAGAATGGCAATTAGGACCAGGCGCCATGGCTCACGCCTGTAATCCCAACACTCTGGGAGGCCAAGGCAGGCAGATCACCTGAGGTCAGCAGTTCGAGACCAGCCTTGCCAACATGGTGAAACCCCCGTCTCTACTAAAAATACAAAAATTAGCCAGACATGGTGGCACGCACCTGTAGTCCCAGCTACCTGGGAGGCTGAGATGGAAGAATTGCTTGAACCCAGAAGGTAGAGGTTGCAATGAGCCGAGATCATACCACTGCACTCCAGCCTGGGCAACAGAGCAACACACTACCTCAAAAAAAAAAAAAAAAAAGAAAAAAAAGAAAATGATAATTAGATTGACAGCTGCCTTCTTAAGAGCAACTATGGAGCCAGGAGACAATGGAGTACTATTTTTTAAAGTGCTAGAAGAAAAATAACTTTCATTCTCCATCTAGCAAAAGTAACTTCCAAGTCTGAGGCAAATAAAGCAATATTTAGAAAAATAAGACCCGAGGAAATTTACTACAAGAAGATCCCCCTAACGTTATTTCTAAAGGATGCCCATCAGGGAATAGAAAAACGACTCTCAAAGAAGAGGTGATGGTTGCCATGCATGCATGAGGGCAGACCCCACTGCCACCACCCCAGTGAAGCACTTTGGCAGGAGTGTTGTGGCCAGTGGACTGGGAACACACTGGCCCCTGCAGTGCAGCAGGTGCTTAACCTTGAGGGGCCAGAGAACAAAGCCATAGGCCTGGTCCCAGCCCCCCAGGGTTAGAGCACACAGCCTAGTCAGGCTGAGCTGTGCCTTTGGCCCCTGAAATCTTCCAGAAGCCAAGCCAGTTGACTGAACCCACCTTATACCACAGTCAAACCCTTAAGGGCATCAAAGAAGATAAAAGCAAAAAATCCATTGAAAGGACAGCAATTTCAAAGATTAAAGGAAAATCAACCCACACAGAAGAGAAAGAACCAGCAAAAGAACTCTGTCAACTCAAAAAGCCAGTGTCTTCTCACTCCAAATGACCACACTAGTTCACTTTAAATGGTTCTTAACCAGACAGAAATGACAGTCTGATAGGATAGGAATGAATCTGTATAGGAATGAAAACCATCAAGATTCAGCAGAAAGTTGAAACCCAATTCAAGGAATCTAAGGAATCCAATAAAACAATACAAGAGCTGAAAGATAAAATAGGCATTTTAAGAAATAATCAGGCAGGGCGTGGTGGCTCAGGCCTGTAATCCTAGCACTTTGGAAGGCTGAAGCTGGTGGATCGCTTGAGCTCAGGAGTTTGAGACCAGCCCGGACAACATGGCGAAACCCCATCTCTACAAAAAATACAAAAATTATCTGGGCCTGGTGGTGTGCACCTGTAGTCCCAGCTACTTGGGAGGCTGAAGTGGAAGGATCTCTTGAGCTGGGGAGGCAGAGGTTGTAGTGAGCCAAGATCATGCCACTGCACTCCAGCCTGGGCAACAGAACCAGAACTTGTCTCAAAAAAAGAAAGAAGGAAAGAGGGAAGGCAAGGGAAGGCAAGGGAAGGGAAAGGGAAGGGGAAGGCAAGGGAAAAGGAAGGGAAAGGGAAGGGAAAGGAAGGGAAGGGAAGGGAAGGGAAGGGAAGGGAAGGGAAGGGAAGAGAAGGGACGGGAAGGAAGGGAAGGGAAGGAATAGGGAAGGGATAGGGAAGGGATAGGGAAGGGATAGGGAAGGGAGAAAAGAAAGAAAAGAAAGATCAGACTGCTACCATGAGAGGACAAGAGAACATGGTCCCCTTGGTGCGGGCCATGGTGGAAGATCAGGCCCCAGCCTCACCTCAGGGGCAGGGACGGCAAGGAGCATGGGACAGGGGGATCCACTCTGCGTTGCATCAAAATTTTGTTTTGTATTTTGTTTTTAATTTTCCGATGAATAATTCAGTGGCTATGCCAAGGTTGAAATATTTTTCTGTTTTCAGTAAGATGTGAGAAAAGGAAATGAATTTTAATGAAATGTTTTGGTTTACTTTATCTGAGGCTTCCAGTGTAATGGGATTCCCACGCCCTAAACAGATGTCAGCTGTTTTATCCTCTTGCCTGCAAAAGGCAACAGAGAGCTGGGGCTCCCCTGCTCAGCCCTCTTGCACCCGCCTCCCCTATTTCCCAGATGGCCAGGACTACCTGTGAGCGCAGCACTGGGAGAACTTTGAATGTCCCAGTCATTCAGAAAACTAAAACTGCTAGTGATGATTATGATGTCTTCACAGATGCAGACCAACAGGTCTCCATAGGTGAGACCAAAGCACCTGTTCCAGGTTCCTGAGGCCTGTGCATCCCTGCCCCGCCAGGAGGCTCAGACTTTGGCAGATGGCCTATGCTCTCTGAGCCAACAACTCCCAGGAAGAACTTGAGTGTCATAAAATTCTGAAAACAAGATTTAAGGAGAGGTGGAGAAATGTGGCAAGATCTCTAAGGAGAACGCAGAGCTGTCAGGTGGAGGTGATGTCACAGACGTCTGAAAATCTGCCAGAGCATGAGCTAACTTATAGCTACAGGCTCAGGACATGTTTCTGAGCAGAAGTTTCTGAACTAAGTTGGCAACTAACAGACCACATAAATTCCCTTAAAGGGGATTACTGATGGGATTCCTTCTGATTCAATAAAACACCTGCCCAAAATGAGCTGTCATCAATGGATCCATCAAAGGAATGATACACTGAGCCCTTCTCAAGTGTTCGTGCAGTTGGGGATGAAGAGGCGAAGATAACCAGACCCTGCCTGCAAGGGCTTATGAGAATATGCTTGTTGAGACAGCGACTCTCCATGACAAACTGAAGAAAACCCAAAGAACATCTGTAACCAAGTGCTCCTTGCCTAGATTCTCAGCTGCCACCATCCCTGGGGTGTCACCATGTCTAGAGACCCGAGTGAATATCTGAAAAGAAAAAAAGAAGAGTAGTTGTTGAAAGAACACGGCTATAAAAGATTTATGTGGCCACTGGGGGCTCATAATAATTATCTTTTCATATCCTTTGCCAGTTAAGATTTTCAAATCACATTCTGTATCATTGTTCCCCTGGTATGAAAGGGTGAAGGTCTTTGTCCTGGTTTTACTGGTGATTTAGAGCACTGGGATTCCCAATCCCAGCTTCCCAGCAGCAACTATGCTTGCCTTTCCTGTATTGTGAAGGGGTTGTCTAGCAGGCAGAAAACCTGAAGACTGGAGGACTCTAACGAAAGCCACACCAGAGCCTCTCCTGCTCCTTCTTTTTCCCTAGGTCTAGTTCTCCAACAGGGGAAATGTCCCAAGCCTTCCTAGTGGAATGTGACTGTGTCACTCACCTTCCCATAGGTGGCCAGCAAAATGAGAAATGCTGTTAATCAACTTTCAATGTCCTCTCTGCCCAGCGCTTTAATTCCAACAGCCTGTAAATGCTGTTTCTACACTGGATTAGTCCTTCAACCCCACCGCACACGCTGTCTACTGTGCTCAGTTTCATCAACCTGTATTACCTAGAGGCCAAGCAGACATCATCATCCTCCCTTGGGGATGAGAAGGTGATGGAGGGGACCTCAGGAGCCCAGCAGGAACAATATCTGTCTCCGCAGGCTTTGCAGAGATCCTGGAATATGATAATGTGGCGGGCAGAGGCAGGTGGGAGAGGCATGTGTAGATCAGGCTTGAGGAATGGATCTGGTTAGGAAAAATGGGGTCAACAGAGCAAATGAAGCACCCCAGTGTGTAGACAGCTGCAACCAAGGGATGAATGAATCAATAAAAACCTGTAGGAATGTAATATAATGCAGAAAAACGTAACTACCCCTTTCTCTGCCATTAGACAAGCTGATTCTCATTTACATGGGAGCAACAAACAAGAAAGACTGGACAGAAAAGCTGTGAAAAAATACAATAAGAAGGAAAATTTCCCTGCCAATAGAACAGACTACAAAGTGTTCATAATTAAAACAGTGAGGAAATGGCCAAGTGTCCACAAAAAATCCAGAAAGAGACCCAGAGACATACAGAAATATATCTGGTGACTCATTTCAGAGGAGGTAAATGTTAACATTTTAAATACATGGTGCTAGGACAAATGGATAACCATCAAAAAGACAGAGCTGGATCCACACTTCACACTGTACATGAGGATAAATTCCAAATGGATTGAAATTTAAACGTGAAAAATGAAATTTTAACAGTGTAGGAAGAAAACATGAACAAATTTATTGGGAATTTTGGTGTAGAAAGGCCTTTCTATGATTTTAAAGACCCAGAAGCCATAAACAAAAAAAAATTTGATTATATAAAAATAAAAAGCTTCTAGAGAGGGAAAAATATCATAGCAAAGCCAAAAGATAGGTAAATGAGAAAAAAAATTTTCAACTCATACCTTCTTAATATATAAAGACTTCCTAGAAATTGAGAATATGAATATAGCCCAACAGAAAAGAGGCAAAAGATTGGAATAGAGTTCACAAAAAAGAAATACAAACGGCTCTTTTTTGAGACAGAGTCTCGCTAAGGTTGGAGTGCAGTGGCGCAATCTCAGCTCACTGCAACCTCCACCTCCCAGCCATTTTTTTTTTTTTTTTTGAGAGATGGTCTTGCTTTCATGCCCAGGCTGAAGTGCAGTGGCTCCATCATAGCTCACTGTAACCTTGAACTCCTGCGTTCAAGCAATCTTCCTGCCTCAGCTTCCTGAGTAGACAGGACTACAAGTGAGCACCACCACACCCAGCTAATTTTAAAAATTTTTTTGTAAAGACAAAGACAGGGTCTCATTATGTTGCCCATGCTGGGCTCTTAAATTTATAAAGGATGTTTGATGAAGAAAATGCACATTTAAAACTACACTGAGATACCATCTTTTATACATCAGCTTGGAAAAATCCAAAAGTTTCAGAACACTCTACAGATGTCTGTGCACAAACCTAGCTCATGGAAAGAAAAAATGTTTCTATTCTTGTAGAAGGCAACCTGGTACTTAAACGTCTAACAGGATGGCTAATGTACTACTGTTGCCCAGTGATCCCACCTCTGGGAATTCAACCACAACTGGACATGGACAAAATTATGCAAGAACAAGATCTATCATTGTAACATTATCACAAGGAGGAATATTGGAAACATCTCAAGTGTCCATCAATGGGACAGCAGTTAAATAAACCTTGTAACACCATGCAACTGTTAGAAAAAATGAATGAGGGGCATTCTGTATCCTAATATGGAAAATTCTCCATACTATAGTGAGGGGGGAAAGCAAGTCTTAGAACAGTATGCTATCTTTTCTGAAAGAAAAGGGAGAGATAAGATTGCATATGCATGTTGGCATGTATTTGCATAAACAACACAAGAGTAATACACAGGAAACTAATAAAAGTGGTTATGGGGGCGAGGGATGTAACAGAGTAGCCAGGGGTGGGGCAAGGACTGAGACTTTTGGTCTGCATCTGGTTCCGAAGGGGAATTCAAAGTCTTCTCAGAGGAACCAAGTGGAGAATTAAATTTCAAATTAAAAAAACAGGGTTGGGCACAGTGACAGTGGCTCACACCTGTAATCCTAGCACTTTGGGAGGCTGAGGCAGGAGGATATTTTGAGACCGACTTCAACACCAGCCTGGCCTCAAATATCAAATAGTGAGACCCCCGTCTCTACAAAAATGAAGAAATTAACCTGGCAAGGTGGTGAACCTGCAGTCCCAGGTACTTGAGAGGCTGAGTGGGGAGGATCACCTGGGCCCAGCAGTCAGAGGCTGTAGTGAGTTGTAATCATACCACTGCACTCCAACCTGGGTGACAGAGCAAGACCTTGTCTTTAAAAACAAACAAACAAACAAAACAACAAAAACAACTGAACAAGCAATCAAATTAAAAAAAAAAAAGAAAAAGTCAATAGGAAGAAATTCAAATGACAAAGAACTTACTCTGAATCTCTGCTCCACCCTCCAGATCTTTAATCTGAGTTCCATCCCTCATCCTGTCAAAACTCAACAAGGAGTTCCAAGTTTGGAGTTGGTGTTTCCTGAGAAAATCAGTTACAGGTGATTTGCAGGTTTAGCATGGCTATTTGTGCAGTCTAAATGTCCAAGCCAGATTTCTACAAGACAGTAAGATTATACCACGACAGGGGGAGCACACATGTATGTCTCTCCTATTTCTGATGTTATGTTGTAAATATTTAAAATAAAGCAATCTGGCCAGGTGTGGCGTCTCGTGCCTGTAATCCCAGCCCTTTGGGAGGCCTAGACGAGTGGATCACTTGAGGTCAGCAATTCAAGACCAGCCTGGCCAACATGATGAAATTCCGTCTCTATTAAAAATGCAAAAATCAGTCGGGCGTGGTGGAGCGCACCCTGTAGTCCCAGCTACTCAGGAGGCTTGCTTGAGAATTGCTTGAGTCCAGGAGGTGGAGGTTGCAGTGAGCAGAGATCGTGCCACTGCACTCCAGCCTGGGCAACAGAGAGAGACTCTGTCTCAAAAAAATAGAAATAAAAATAAATAAATAATATATAAAAATAAAATAGAGCAATCCTTTATGATGTTTTAAAAGACTATGAAAGATGTATTTACAGGGTGGTTCCCTCCATGTTTTCTGAGTGTGTATTGCTGGGAAGGCTCTGCGTCAGACCTCAGGGCCTCCTTGCTACTAGGAGAACCAGCAAAGTCCCTGTGGGCTGGGTCTTCCCCAGTACGCTGTGCTGTAGCTCAAGCCACTCACCTTCATATTCTGTGCCCTGGCCACGCAGGTCTCCTGTTAATTTCTTGCCTTCACCTGTGCTGTGCTAGATACTGTTCACGCTGCTGTCCACCTTCCCTCACTATCTGACAGGTTGACTTCTATTCACATCTCAGGTCTCAGCTCAAGAGCCTCTCTTCACACAAAGCACACCCATGGTTGCCAGGGGCTGGGTTGGGGGTCCTGGAAAATGACTGCTCAGGGGGACAGAATTTCTTTCTGGGTTGATGAAAATGTTCTGAAATTAGACAGTACTGATGGTTATAAAACTCTGTGAAAATGCTAAAAACCACTGAACTGCAACACTTTAAGAGGTAAATTTTATGGTACGTAAATAATATTAAATCATTCTTTAAAAATCCCTTCTTAACTGGGTGCAATGGCTCACACCTGTGGTCTTAGCTACTTAGGAGGCCGTGGTCACAGGATTGCTTGAGGCCAGGAGTTCAAGCTCAGCCTGGGTAACACAGTAAGATTCCCCAATCTCTACCAAAAAAAAATTAAAATTAAAATTAGCTGGGCATTAGTGGCATGCACCTATAGTCCCAGCTACTCAAGAGGCTGAAGTGGGAGGATCACCTGAGCCCAGGAGTTTGAGGCTGCAATGAGCTATGATTGCACAACTGCTCTCCAGCCTAGGTGACAGAGCCCCGTTTAAAAAAAATAAAATAAAAAAATAAATCCCTTCTTCAAGGAAGTCCTCCTAGGTACACCTGGACACTCTACCTCAGAGGACTCTGTGACACCCATTACAGCAGATACCACAATTATAAATAGTAATGGTGTTGCTGGTTACTAAATGCAGTAGGATACTGAGAGTGTGGTAGGAGGGGTACACTGTCAATAATTTAAAAACAAGAATAGGCTGGGCACAGTGGCTCTCGCCTGTAATCCCAACACTTTGGGAGGCCGAGATGGGTGGATCACGAGGTCAGGAGATTGAGACCACCCTGGCTAACTCGGTGAAACCTCGTCTCTACTAAAAACACAAAAAGTTAGCCAGGTGTGGTGGCGGGCACCTGTAGTCCCAGCTACTCCGGAGGCTGAGGAGGAGAATGGCATGAACTCGGGAGGTGGAACTTCTAGTGAGCCGAGATCGCGCCACTGCACTCCAGCCTGGGCGACAGAGTGAGACTCTGTCTCAAGAAAAAAAAGAAAAAAAAAAAAAAACAAGAATAAAACCAACTAAAAATTGATCTTCTCTTTACCATGCTATGTCCTGGCAGATCTAAGTAACATCAGTGACAAAAGTCACCTCCCCTCCTCAAATATTTTTTGGTTTAAGTTCTAAATAATTGCAGGGACTACTGTTGAATTTGAGTGATATGCTTGTAAGCTTCAAATTAACACATTCTAATTACTTATCCCTTAATAAGCATTATCATTCTACATATAACTTAATTCAGAAAATTCCTAATTACAGCAGTCCTCCACAGATGAACTCAAGCAATAGGGTTTGTTTGTTTGTTTTTGAGATGTTTGTTACTATAACAATTTGGAGTGGCTCAGCTAGCATTTCCAGCCCTGTGATACTATTTATGCCTGCCTTTAAAGTGTAGAATCAAAGTAAACACTGATAGCACACTGATAATAGAGAAAGAAAACAGAACTTGAGTAGCTCAATTCTCTCACTCTATGTAACTGCGTGAGTTTTGATCTGTGTTTTAAAATTTGAAACAGTGAAACAGTGAGAAGTACAAGGTGTAATATTTTTGTTTGATGAATGCAAATTTTAGTCCATGTATAAAATATTTAATTAAGTTTGACACTTAAGTTTATTCTTTTCTTCTAATTGTTGTTTGTTTTAAACTAAAGGACAAGGCCAGGCACCATGGCTTACACCTGTAATCCCAGCACTTTGGGAGGCCGAGGCGGGCAGATCACGAGGTCAGGAGATTGAGACCATCCTGGCTAACACGGTGAAACTCCATCTCTACTAAAAAATACAAAAACTTAGCTGGATATGGTGGCAGGCGCCTGTAATCCCAGCTACTTGGGAGGCTGAGGCAGGAGAATGGTGTGAACCCAGGAGCCAGAGCTTGCAGTGAGCGGAGATAGTGCCACTGCGCTCCAGCCTGGGCGACAGAGCAAGACTCTGTCTCAAAAAAAAAAAAAAAAAAACACTAAAAGACAAATTAAAAAAAATTGTTACAACAACATTAGTAGTTGACTAAGCTCTACCTTTTACACAGTTCACTTACAGAGACAGAGAGACAGAGGGAGAGACAGAGAGACAGAAAGTCAAAGAAGGAAAGAGGAAGAGTCAAAGAAGGAGTCGGAGAGAGAGAGACAAAGGAGAAGTCGAAGAGAAAGAAAGAGAGATGGAAGTAGTAAAGAAAAAAACTGTAACCTATTCCTTTAAAAGCCAGGGTAAATTTCTGTCTACCCAGCCACAGTATATTCTTCTTATGTGGAATGTCGACCTATATCTGCCTCCCCACTAACTGGACAGGTACCTGCACCTTAGTCTTCTAAGTCCCAACATTAACATTGCCCCCGGAAATCAGACTTTATCAGTACCCCTCAAAGCGCAAGTCCATCAGCACAGAGCCATACAACTATTACCCCTACCTATAGGGTCAGGAATGGCTACTGCTACAGGAACCGGAATAGCCGGTTTATCTACTTCATTATCCTACTACCACACACTGTCAAAGTACTTCTCAGACAGTTTGCAAGAAATAACGAAATCTATCCTTACTCTACAATCCCAAATAGACTCTTTGGCAGCAGTGACTTTCCAAAACCGCTGAGGCCTAGACCTCCTCACAGCTGAGAAAGGAGGATCCTGCACCTTCTTAGAGGAAGAGTGTTGTTTTTACACTAACCAGTCAGGGATAGTACGAGATGCCGCCCAGCATTTACAGAAAAAGGCTTCTGAAATCAGAGCCTTTCAAACTCTTATACCTCTGGAGTTGGGCAACGTGGCAGTCTCCCCTTTCTAGGTCCCGTGGCAGCCATCTTGCTGTTCCTCGCCTTTGGGCCCTGTATTTTTAACCTTCTTGTCAAATTTGTTTCCTCTAGAATCGAGACCATCAAGCTACAAATAGTCTTACAAATGGAACCCCAAATGAGTTCAACTAACAACTTCTACTGAGGACCCCTGGACCGACCTGCTAGCACTTTCACTGGCCTAGAGAGCTCCCCTCTGGAGGACACTACAACTGCAGGGCCCCTTCATCACCCCTATCCAGCAGGAAGTAGCTAAAGCAGTCATCGGCCAAATTCCCAACAGCAGTTGGGGTGTCCTGTTTAGGGGGGGATTGAGAGGTGGCAACATGCTAGCAGCTCTCACTCTTGGTGCTTCCTCCGCCTCGGCATCCACTCTGGCAGCACTTGAGGAGCCCTTCAGCCCACCATGGCACCATGGGAGCCCCTCTCTGGGCTGGCTGAGGCCAGAGAGGGCTCCCTCTACTTGGGGGAGGTGTGGAGGGAGAGGGGCAGGTGGGAATGTGGGCTGCACATGGCTCTCTTGGGCCAGCGCAAGTTCCTGGTGGGTGTGGGCTGGGCGGTCTGCACTTGGAGCTGCTGGCTGGCGCCGCAGGCCCTGGGCAGTGAGGGGCTTAGCACCTGGGCCAGCAGCTGCAGAGGGCGAACCAGGTCCCCCAGCCGTGCCGGCCTCCTGCACTGCACTCGAGTTTTAGCCGGGTCTCAGCTGCCTCCCAGTGGGGCAGGGCTCAGGACCTGCAGCCCACCATGCCCAAAACCAGCGCTCCACGCACCTCTTCCACGGGGCGAGCCTCCCCAACTAGCGCTGCCCCCTGCTCCTCTGCGTGGAGTCCCATCAACTGCCCAGGGGCTGAGGAGTGCCCGTGCATGGCACAGGACTGGCAGGCAGTTCCCCCGTGGCCCTGGCACAGGATCCACTAGGCGAAGCCAGCTGGGCTCCTGAGTCTAGTGGGGACTTGGAGAACTTTTATGTCTAGCTAAGGGATTGTAAATACACCAGTCAGCACTCTGTGTCTGCTCAAAGTTTGTAAATATACCAATCAGCACTCTGTATCTAGCTAACCTAGTGGGGACTTCCAGAACTTTTCTGTCTAGCACTCTGTGTCTAGCTCCGGGATTGTAAACGCACCAATCAGCACTCTGTCAAAATGGACCAATCTGCTCTCCGTAAAATGGACCAATCAGCAAGATGTGGGTGGGGCCAGATAAGGGAATAAAAGCAGGCTGCCCCAGCTAGCCAGCGGCAACCCGCTGGGGTTTGTTCCACAGTGTGGAAGCTTTGGTCTCTTGCTCTTCACAGAAAATCTTGCTGCTGCTCACTCTTTGGGTCCACGCTGCCTTTAAGAGCTGTAACACTCACTGCAAAGGTCTGCAGATTCACTCCTGAAGTCAGCAAGATCACGAACCCACCAGAAGGAAGAAGCTCCAGACACATCTGAACATCTGAAAGAACTCCGGACACACCATCTTTAAGAGCAGTAACACCGCGAGGGTCTGCGGCTTAATTCTTGAAGTCAGTGAGACCAAGAGCCTACCAATTCCGGACACATTAGTTACTGAACAATTATTTACATAAAATAATGTTACACGAGGCTATAACCAAAATATTAATGTTTAATCTTTGGCAAATATAAAACTGATTGAATAACTGGATTGAGTTTTTTCCCTTTTTTTGCATGATAATTTATTTTTATTCATTTTATTTACAAGATTATATAAAGATTCAATAAATGGAAATTTCCAGTGTTTGCATTTATTTTCTATCTATTTTTGTTATTCATTTCATGGTATGATTATTGCTAAAACATAATTTAAGCATATAGAGATTATTTTCTAACACTCCCTTTATTAAACTGTAATATTCATGAAGAATATATTAATGAGCTATACACATTCTTTACTATATTTCTAAATATTCTCAATGTATATCAAATACATAAGGATCTATATTTTGAAGAATATTCATATTCATTTAAAATATCTAAAATATTGTTTAATGCAAGGCTTTGGTAAATTGCCAAGTTTGGTGAATTAATTGTTTGGTGATTTAGCCATTCAGTGATTTGTTTTTTGCCCCGTGAGATAGTTTTATCTTTACCTCCATGGGAAAACTGAGTTATAGGGTATGTAAAATATTTGTTTATGGTCAGAAAACCAGTAAGAAGAGCTATGATCTCAACCAAGATCTTCTAATTCTAGCCATTATACTATATTGCTTCCTCACATACCTCCCATTAAAACTAAAGTTGACCATGAAATACCATACAGCTATAACTTCATCAGAAATGCTGCCTCGGTGAGGATGAATAGCCACATGGGACTACAGACCCCCGTCTACACACCTATGAGTCCAGCTCTCACTTCAGCCTAGTCATCAAGAATTAGAGATCACACAGGGGCAACTCATCAAATGCCAAGGACATGTGTCCAAGGTGGTTCACTGGGTCCATCCTCTGGGCCAGGTTTTTTATCATGTTAAGTTCATTCCTGCCTCAGGGTCTTTGCACACACAGTTTTGTTGTTGTTGTTGTTGTTGTTGTTGTTTTGGTTATTTTTGTTTTTGAGATGGAATCTTGCTCTGTTGTCCAGGCTGGAGTGGAATGGCGTGATCTCAGCTCACTGCAACCTCTGCCTCCTGGGTTCAAGTGATTCTCCTGCCTCAGCCTCCCAAGTAGCTGGGGCCACAGGAACACACTACCGCACCTGGTGAATTTTTTTATTTTTAGTAGAGACAGGGTTTCACTTTATTGGCCAGGTTGGTCTGAAACTCCTCACCTTGTGATCTGCCCACCTCGGCCTCCCAAAGTGCTGGGATTATAATCGCGCCTGGCCTGTTTTGTTGGTTTTGTTTTGGCCTGGCTTTCCCCTCTGGCTTTTGAAATAACTCTTCCTCATGTTACCTCCTCAGAGAGGCTTTCCTTGATTACCATATCTAAAGTTACTCCTCCCAATCACTAACCATCGTTCTAGTGCTTTTATTTTATAGCATAAAGTACTGTTTCTAGGCACCATTCATCCATCTATATTTTTCTTTCTCTCTCTTTTCTTCTTTCTATGTCATATCAGTGACTTGTATAGAACAGATTCCTAATAAGTATTTATTAAGTTATTGAAAGAATGAGGCCAGGCACAGTGGTTCATGCCTATAAACCCAGCACTTTGGGAGGTCAAGGCAAGCGGATCTCTTGATCCCAGGAGTTGGAAGATCAGCCTGGGCGATGTGGCGAAACGCCGTCTCTACCAAAAAACACACAAATTAGCGGGGTGTGATGGTGCGCGCCTGTAGTCCAGCTACCAGGGAGGCTGAGGAGGGAGAATCACTTGAGCTCAGGAGGCGGAGGTTGCAGTGAGCCACAGTGGCGCCACTGTACTCCAGCCTGGATGACAGAGACAGACCCTGTGAAAGAAAGAAAGAAAAGAAAGAAAGAAAAGAAAGAAAAGAAAGAAAGAAAGAAAAGAAAGAAAGAAAGAAAGAAAGAAAGAAAGAAAGAAAGAAAGAAAGAAAGAAAGAAAGAAAGAAAGAAAGAAAGAAAGGCATGAAGAGATTTAACAGTGCTAAGGATTCTTCTGAGGTCACATCCAGGCTCAGTGGGACACAGTAGTGAGAAATGAGCCTGTGCTGTCATATGCAGGATGTGGGGAGAGCTGGTGCACCAGCACTTGAGAACCCTGACTTCCATATTATCCATAACGAGGGGACAGGCTAGGACTTTACCCCATCAGCACCCAGCAACACAGTAGCATCTGTCTATTCACAGGTGGGAGTCTTTAGGAGGGGAAGTGGGTAAGGCACAGGCAGGGCCCTGCCCAGCTGGAGACTGGTTTTGTGTCCAGAGTTTGTTCCTTCTGGTGGGTTCATGGTCTCACAGACTTCAAGAATGGAGCTGCAGACCTTCCAGGTGAGTGTCAGCCCTTAAAGATGGCACAGACCCAAACACTGAGCAGCAGCAAGACTTATTGTGAAGAGTGAAAGAAGAGAGATTCCACAGCATGGAAAGTGATCCAAGCAGGTTGCCTCTGCGGGCCTGGTGGCCAGCTTTTATTCCCTTATTTGTCCCCGCCCATGTCCTGCTGATTGGTCCATTTTACAGAGTGCTGATTGGTCCATTTTACAGGGTGCTGGTTGGTGCATTTTACAAACCTCTAGCTACAGAGTGCCTATTGGTGCGTTTTTACAGAGCATTGATTGGTGCATTTCACAAACCTCTAGCTAGCTACAGAGCGCTGACTAGTGCGTTTTACAATCCTCTTGTGAGACATAAAAGTTCTCCAAGTGACACCTGACCCAGAAGTCCAGCTGGCTTCACCTCTCAGTTTCGTATTCTACTCCAATACCATCTGGACACCTTCATTCTGGGATTAGGGATTTGACGGGTTAGCAGGTTACTCAATAGCGTTCAGAGTTCATAAACCAAGACTCTACCTGCTTCCCACAGCCTGCGTTCATGGGAAAGAAGCAAGAGAATAAAACCAGCCTCAGCTATATCGAATTCTTTCCTTCTCCTCCCAAGTCATTAACAAAGACTGACACTGTAGTATTTATCAAAAAATCTTGTTCCCTAAGTGGTGATACAGAATAATTATCTCAGCATGCAATCAGCTCAGCGATCTTCTTCAAAGTAATTTGTGGCAAGGATATGCATTTTTTAAATAGATTAAATTTTCAAGAGCTTGCCTCTGAAACCTGGTCAGAATGTATTTACAACTCACCTGGTAAGATGATGCATATCTTGAAGCTGGAATTCTCTTTCGTTAGGTCTTGCTTAATTGAATCAAGCAAAGTCATTTTGGGATCGTCCCAAAAGAAAACCTTTTATCTCAAGGCAAATATGTTTTAACAAGGCCCTAAGGTAAATAAAAGCCAGGTTTCCACTCACCGGAGCTCTGTGCTCCTCCTTTCAAAAGCCTACCACTCTACTTCATTTGTTTTTCTTTTAAGTGAGGAAATTGCTTATGGAGTTAACTGTTGCCAGTGAAAGCAACGAGTTGCCTCTCCCCTCCTCCCCGCCTTTACTGTTAAGAAACACCTTGTTTCTCTCCCTTTCTTCATTCTTTCTTTTAAAATAAATAAGTTATGCATAGCGGGAGCGTGCATGCAATGCTCAGGCGTGGTCCTGGTATAGCCAATAGCGTCATATTTAGCCCTGTTTAATTCCCACTGTCTTGGGTCTAGAATTTAGACTTTTGAGAAACCTTTATGGAATTAATGAAAGCTCAAAGACCAAGATTCTGCATTCCCCCAAATCCTGGAGTGCAGTAGGAGCCCATGCAGGGCTTGGGACGGGCTCTTTCCCTCAGCAGACAGGACAGCCTCTGCATCCGTGACCACCTTCCCGCCCCCACCATCCCCCTCCATCCCCGCCCCCCCCCCCACCCCCGTCCCCTGGTGATATCCTTGTAGTGCAGGCTGGGGCTCTGGAGATCGGGTGGGGCCGGGATTCTGCAACTGTAACCAACTCCCCTGTGGGGGGCATGGGGCTGGTCCCTGGGACGCACTCCAGCCTAGAGAAGTTGTGACAGATAATTGACGTGATCGGGAGGGGCGTCCAGGCAGACCTCATGTGACTTCTAAAACCAACCCCACAAATCTAAAGTGTGGCTTGCGTGGTCAGCCGCCTTCCCGGCACCCGGTGAACAGTTTCTCCCGGACTATCTGCATCTAGCCCCAAAGAATCTAAGATTCTTTGTCTAGAAAAGTGCCCTTGTCTTCCCTGGCACCCTTCGCGGTGGGTTTCCTTGACTCAGCATAAACTCCCGTTCCAGCCCAAATCAGAGGCGGTCGCAGCAGCCAGTTCCTCGTCTCCATCAGCATCCGCGTTGCCATTTCCCCGTCCTGAGCTGTTGCTCATATCAAATGTCACTCGGGGATGACTAATAATCGATGTTGATTACGAGCCTTCAGCGTTACGGTAAAGGAGCGCGTGCAAACTTAGACCCCAGTCATCTGACGGTCACGTGGGCGGGCGTCGCGGCCCAGGCCCCCGCCTTCTCTGTCCTCCGTGATTCGGTGCATGACACGGTACTCCGCGAAGGGCAGTCGTTACATAAACCCAACGAGCTCACACCGTGCGGCAGGCAGCCGCGCGAACGCTCGACCCGGAACCTCCCTTCAGCTCCCGGCCCCTAGGCGGGGCCGCTCCCGAGGCACAGGGAGGCCTGCGCTGCGCCCGAGGTGTCTGGATCCCAAAACAGGACCCCAGGAGTTTCTCACACCCAGGACTGGCCCCTAGTTGTCAACCCAGAAAAGCCATCCTCCGTCCTAGATCCAGCCTGTTATTTCACAGAAAGCCTTCCTCCCGCATTCCCAAAGACGGCAGGGGTGGGGCGGAGAGGGGAGGCCCGGGGAGACCGACTCTATTATATAAACTTGTAATTGGCTCCGGCTCCTGCGGCTCGGGCACTGCAGGACGTTTCCAACCAGATGGGTTGTGAGGCCTGGCGGCTTCCTCCTCCTCCTCCCTCCCCCTCCGTCCCCGTCCCCTGGCCAGCCAAGTCCCACCCTTCTGCCTTCCCAAGGCTACCAGAATTTCCCTGTCTTTCCAGTCCTCCCCTGCACAGGAGATGGCACCCAGAACAGAAATGCATGATGATTTGCAAATGGTATTCCATTGTTAAACGAACGTATTCGCAGCCTGCTAGTCCTGGCTCCAACTGACTTTTAGGCTCAATCACCTCAGTAACTCAAGTGTTCCAAGCTGAGAATCAGTCATCTCAGACCAGCATTCTCAAAGGAACTGGGGGTAGGGGGGTTGTCAAAACTCAGAGCGCTGAGCCCCACACCCAGAGTTCTGTTCAATCTCTCTAGATTGAGCCCTAGAAATGTGTATTTCTTTCTTTCTTTTTAGAGTTAGGGCCTTCTTCTGTCGCCCAGGCTGGAGTCCAGTGGTGGAGTCATGGCTCACTGCAGCCTCCACCTCCTGGGCTCAAGCCATCCTCCTGCCTCAGCCTCCCTCATTATAGACATGAGCCACCACACCCAGCGAGGAAGGTGCATTTCTATAAGTTACCAAGTGATGCTGATGCTGTGGAACCACTAGTATACACAGGGGCAGGGTGGTGGTTTATATATTTTTTCTTCCATTAAAACGGTTTGCAAAACAAATTAATCATGTGAACAGAATGTCAGGAAGACCAGCCTCCTCTCAGGGATTCTCTGGCAGTTTAGAAGCACACATTTACAAACAACAAACATGTTCATTATAAATTATAACATCTATCCCTGTGCAGGATGAAACAACTCTTCAGGAGCACCTCAAATTAGCAACCAAGGTTAGCTCACTCCAGCAACTTGGAAATTGAGCATTTTATAGCAGCAGGTGACTTCAGAGACTGGCCAAGCAAAAACCTCATCTAATAGGTGAGAAACAAATGAAGGGCAGCAAGGTCGGTGGATTTGTGTGGTGAACTGGGAAGGCCGACATCCAGGTAAGCAGGTGTAACTCCCTGGATAGGGTCAAACCCCAGCCTCCACCTACTAGCTAGTTCTGTAACCTTCTTTTCTCCATTTCCTAAACTGTGAAATGGGATCAAAGTCTATCTTGCTGCAATGTTGTGAAAATTATATAGGATGTATGAAAGAAAACCACATAATTCAGATCAGACTTCCATATGTGTCATAGTGTTGCTATTATTATTATTATTTTTGAGACGGAGTCTCGCTCTGTCGCCCAGGCTGGAGTGCAGTGGCTGGATCTCAGCTCACTACAAGCTCCGCCTCCCGGGTTTATGCCATTCTCCTGCCTCAGCCTCCCGAGTAGCTGGGACTACAGGCGCTCGCCACCTTGCCCAGCTAGTTTTTTGTCTTTTTTAGTAGAGACGGGGTTTCACCGTGTTAGCCAGGATGGTCTCGATCTCCCGACCTCGTGATCTGCCCGTCTCGGCCTCCCAAAGTGCTGGGATTACAGGCTTGAGCCACCACGCCCGGCCGCTATTATTATTATTAATGGTCAAAGCCACTGTGCTCATTAGCAGGACCCCTGATTTCTCATCCAGATTGATTTTTTTCACTGCCCTAGTGAGTAGGGAATGTTTCTTTAAAAATATGTACCTATGGCACTTATGGCTCAAGCTTCTCCAGTGAGAAGTATTTGCTCCTAATTAGTCCAAATAGATGCAGCATGTTGGACTTTGTGGTTGTTTATGAGTCTGATGGAAGTAACAATCACAGCCTAAGAACCAGGAGGATTCAAGATGCCACTTTATAGTTTTTATGAAATGCATACACTGAATGGTGTGACTCAGTCTCTCCTGGTATTTATTTACTTATTTATTTTTGACACGGAGTCTCGCTCTGTCGCCCAGGCTGGAGTACAGTGGTGCAATCTTGGCTCACTGCAACCTCTGCCTGCTGGATTCAAAGCAGTTCTCCCTGCCTCAGCCTCCCAAGTAGCTGGAATTACAGGCGCCCACCACCACACCCGGCTAATTTTTGTAGTTTTTGTAGAGACAGGGTTTCGCCATGTTGGCCAGGCTGGTCTTGAACTACTGACCTCAGGCGATCTGCCTGCCTCAGCCTCCCAAAGTGCTGGGATTACAGGCATGTGCCACCGTGCCTGGCCTCTCCTGGTTTTCAAAACTGGTGTTTTCAAATGTCACGGACCAGGGACAGATGTTGTATAAATTATTACTGCTGCCCCTGAGGGCAAATACCCTGAGAACTAAAGAATCTTTGAAACTTCAGTCTAGAACTTAATATTGCCCCCTCTGAGCCCCTAAACAGGTGATATTAGTGCCAAAACTGCTTTCCCTGTATTTTCAAGAAACAGGCTGTTACTCATACCTTTGCAGCCTTTCACATCAACCCCCCTGCTGCTGCGAGAGTCCCAGGAGTGAAAGGGGTGGGGGAGGAAGGGAAAGCAATGGAACGATCCAGGTGGGTAAATTGGAAGTATAGAGCCTCCTGGTGTGGCACTGAGCACCATTGTGGGTGCTTGAGTACGTGGGTACGTGGCATTCACATTCCCACAAGAAATGAGATGCTAAACTGCTAATAGCCTCCCAGGGGTTTAGTTCCCTGCTGCTATGCTTTCCATGATTTCATCAGAGTTTAGGCGCATTAAAATATCACAATTTAGGCCCCCATGTGAGGCATTCACTCATGCTCTTGACATTGATGCTGAAATCCTGTAAGGAAGAAAAACCTCTTTTCCTCATAATCCGATTGCAATTGTCAGTGGCAACAGACAATTCCAAACGGGATCACTCTTACTTTAAGAAGCAGTGATATCCGTGGCTTTTAAGTTGTTGTCGTGATACACAGAACAAGTTTGACCTGTTGCTTTTAATTCTCAGAGTTTGTGTATTTTCCACATTAATTTGTTTTCTATCTCTCCAACCTGACTAATTCAGCCTTCAGTTTTATTTCATAATTGCTCATAACATTTTTAATCCTCCCCATCTTTGATCCAAATGGTCTTTAAGATTTTGAATTTCTATTCTGGTTCCCACAACTCTTTGGATTATGAAACCACAGGCACGGTTTTTAAATCCAATCAAGCATAGTGAGATGTGCGTGTCTAATGTGTCTTCAGGTAGGTGGCATCTGTAACTAGGTAGAAATCTATTTTAAATAAATATACTTACTAGTCTGCACATTTATTCTGGTTTTTTTCAAGTTGTTGTCATAGAGCAGTCACTTATTTTGTCTTTTCGTCTTCTTGATATTTTCCTTCTGGGTCGGTAAATTTTTAACATGTCCTTAGGTACCGTAAGAGAAAGATTTTGATTTACCCAACCTTTTACAAAATCAAGAGCATGGCTCATGCTTCTTGAGATTGCAAGTGAGATTTTGATTGTTTCTCTGACAATTATTGATGTATGTAATATATCCAGACCTGTCGTTTACAGATCCTCCTAGGAGGCAGAGTTGATATAAAATTGAAATAATTGCTCACTTGGTGCCCTTTCAAAGTTGCAGCGTGATTGTTCCTCTTGGGTTAACACTTGAGTGTTAAACACATTTCCTTATCCAGCAAACACACTGAGAACCCATTGTGCCAGCCCCAGTTCCTCATGCTGGGCATACAGAGGGAAGCAGAGTGAAGTCAGAGAAGGGCCTTTTCTGTGGGAATCTGGTGATGGTGACAAAATACGAACAAATTTTATCCCTAATGGAGCATGATAGGAAGAAGGGCCAGGGGCTGTGGAAGCCAGAGGGAGGGGCATCTGAACTGCCTCTGGAAGGCCAGAATGGCTTCCCAGTGCAAGCAACACCTCAGCTGAGCATCACAGGAAAAATAAGAGTTAGGCAGACAGAATAGGCCAGTCAGTTTAAATGGTGCTTGAGGCCAGGTGTAGTGGCACATGCCTGTAATCCCAGCACTTTGGGAGACTGAGGCAGGCAGATCACTTGAGGCCAGGAGTTCAAGACCAGCCTGGCCAACATGGTGAAACCCTTGTCTCTAAAATAATAACAATAATAATAATAATAGAAAAATTAGCCAGGTGTGGTGGCGCATGCCTGTAATCCCAGTTGTTCAGGAGGCTGAAGCATGAGAATCACTTGAACCTGGGAGACGGAGGTTGCAGTGAGCCAAGATCGCACCACTGTACTCCAGCCTGGGTAACAGAGCAAGACTCTGCTTCAAAAAAAAAAAAAAAAAGTACTTGAAAGCACTCTTTATATAAGTTAAGATCTTGCTTGTTTACAAATAGCCAAGACCTAAATGAATAATTGCTGAAACAAGATAGAAGCTAATTTCTCTCACATATGAAGAGGCTTGTGATATTGAGGCACTCTGGTGTCAGCAACATAAGGTCCTGTTTCTTGTTGCACTGCCATGTGTGGCTCCATCTCCACATCACCTCTTGGTCTAAGATGGTTGCAGGAGCTCCAGGTGCAACAGCCTCATTCCAGGCAACATAAACATAGAAGGGAAGGAAGAGATGCCCTCGCCTTTTAAGGAGGCCTTTTGATGTGCCATACTTTCCTCCTTGACCAAAACACATCACATTGTTCTACATAGCTGCAAGGAAGGCTAGGGTATGAGGTCTTTGACTGCATGGCAAAGTGTCCAGGTATTATAGAATTCAGTGTCGTTACTAAAGAAGGGGAACTACTGGGAAGCGACCAACTGTCTCTGCCCTAGTGACTGAGTGTGGGGAGAAGGCTGCCTGAGCAAGGCAGAGAAGGAAAGCTTATCATGTTTCAGAGAATAGAAAAAGATAAGTAAGTCAATCTGGTTTAGAGTTTGGTTTGCCAAGCGATAAGGCTGGGAAAATAAACAGATGCTGGGTTGTGGGAGGTCTTGTAAACCGTGCCCTGCTGGGAAGCTGGAGTTCTATCCTGAGGACCATAGCGAGTGGTTGAAGGAGTTTTATCATTGAGGTGGAGGGGAAAGGCATTGGGAGGTGAGAGCAGGCCCATCATTAGGAGGCACTCACAGCCTTTCAAAAGAAACTGTGACAGCCTGAACTAGGTGGTGGAATCAGGGATGGGGAGATGTGAACAGATTCCAGAGATATTAGAGAGGCAGAATTGGTCAGAAGTAGGTGAGATGTAGGTGACACGTAGGTGGAGAGAGATTAATAATGGCAGACACCCAGGCATCTGGGTGGATGTGACACCATCCATTGAGAGAACAGGGATTCTGGAGAAGGTGAGTGGAGAAGGTGAGCATGGTTTGGACATTGTATCTACACATACAGATTGGGTTGATCCATTTTTTAAGCAGCTTTGATGGGGTATAATTTACGTAACACAAAATACACCCATTTTAAGCATACAGTTGGACGAGTTTTAGTAACATACAGTTTGCAGAGGCTGAGGCAGGAGAACTGCTTGAACCCGGGAAGCAGAGGTTGCAGTGAGCCAAGATCATGCCACTGCACTCCAACCTGGGCGACAGAGCAAGACTCTGTCTCAGAAGAAAAACAAAAGAAGTATTCTTCAAGTTTGTTGGGGCAGGCAATGATAGAGAACCTCTAAGCCTGTTGGTGGTTGTTTTTGTTTTGTTTTGTTTTGAGATGGAGTCTCGCTCTTGTTGCGCAGGTTGGAGTATAATGGCATGATCTTGGCTCACCTCAACTTCCGCCACCCAAGTTCAAGCGATTCTCCTGCCTCAGCCTCTGGAGTAGCTGGGATTACAGGCATGTGCTACCATGCCCGGCTACTTTTTGTAATTTTTTCTTTTTTTTTTTTTTTTTTTTTTTTAGTAGAGAGGGGGTTTCTCCATGTTGGTCAGGCTGGTCTCGAACTCCTGACCTCAGGTGATCCGCCTGCCTTGGCCTCCCAAAGCGTGGGGATTACAGGCTTGAGCCACTGCGCCTGGCCACTTGTTGGTTTTTAATAACTAGCTTGATAGATATTTTATTTTACTCTATTGTTTTCAACTAGACATTGACACTCCTAGAATAGAGCTCAGATTTCTGTTATGTCCCAAATAGCAGATGAGATGGAGCTCAAAAGCACACACTATATGACATGGCACTTTTTGAGGAAGTCCCCTTGATTCCCCGCAGAAAGTATCTCCATATTACCAATTGCACTCCTTGAATGAAGTTTTTCAAATGCAATTCAGCAATTTACAAATCCAAAGGGTGCCCCAGCCTCACTTGATACTATAACCATCTTTTTTGGCTGTGAATAATTCCACATGTAAACACAGATGGAAGATTCTTTTTTAGTGGCAGTGCAACTCTGTTGAGTGGTTTGAGGACACACTGGTTTGAATGTCCCCGGTTTTCTTCAGGAAGGACTGTTCCATCAGAGACACCTTTTCTTAGTACTTGACTTTGAACTAATTACAGATATCTGAAGCCTCTCAGACTCCATTTCAATTATCTCTATCTTTAGTAATATCAAGATTTCTTAATTAGTTGCTAATACCATCAATGCTATGAAGCTTAAGATTGCTGTTTTACAGTAGAGTATTACATAGGCACTTTTTCCTCTGCTCTCTTGTCTCAAAGCATGAAGGATTCAAAGTGGCTTTTGGTTAGAGACTGTAGTTCTAACAGGTTTCCATTCCCCAAAAGGACTTCTCTACTGTCTCACCCTCCCTTGCATAGGTAGGAAAAGTGAAAACATTAAGCACCATACAACCCAAAGCTTTAAAAATCATCTTACCAAATACTCTTCAAATTCAACTTTCCTTCTAGCTGGCAGTACTGGTATTGTAAGTCTTTGAAATCAATGCACAACTTCTCCAGGAAAAAAATGGCAAAGAGAGGTTACCAGGCTTTTCTTCATCCCACACATAATTTTTGAGCATCTACTATGTGCTAGGCCCTGTTCTAAGCACATGGAATACAGCACTGAACAAGACAAGAAAGGTTTCTGCTTCCTGTGGTGGACATTCTAGTGGGGCAAGAAACAAATAATAAGTAGGATGATGTCAAAGTAGTAAAGTAAAGCAGACAGAGTGCCAATAAGTGATGTGAGGAGAGTCATCAGAGAGACATTTAGGGGAGGTGAAATTTACACTGCATCCCAGATGGAGAAGGGAGTAGCTGAGGTCAGGAGGACCATTCCAGAGAGAGGGCCTGGGAGAGAAGAGGGCTTGGCATGCTCAAGGCGTTTCTTCGAGGCTGGGGGTCTGCAGAAGAATGATTAGGATGGGAGGAGAGTGGTGTGTAATGGGGGGACCACAGGGCACCCTTCAGACAAGCTGGCCTGTAGCTCTCAGCAGGACATTTGGATTCTATGGTAAGGTACGTGGAAAGTCACTGGAGGAGGGGCTTTGAGCAGGCTAGAAGCATGGTGCACTTGGCTTGGTAGGAAGATTAATCTGACTGTGCAATAAAGCATGGGTGGGGCAAAAGGTGGCAGGGAGACAGGTTAGGAAGCCATTACATAATGGAGGTGAGAGATGACTATGGCTCTGAATTGGATAATGCTGTGGCAGGTGGAGGGAAGGAGTGGGACTGGGGGCATATTTTGGAGTTGGAGCACTGGGCTGCGATAACATGGGAGGTAAGGAAAGAGAGGAGTCAAACATGGCGCCAAGGCTCTTGGCTGGATGACAAGATGGCAGGGGTGCTGTTTACCAGGCTGGGGAGGAGAGCGTGCGGTATGGAGAGTTCTGTTTTGAACATGTTAAGTCTGAGATGTCTAGTCATTCATTCATTCAACTCTCCTAGAATGTACATTCTGTTTCAAACACCAAGCGCTCTCACTGGAATCCTAAAGATAAATAAACCAGAGCCCCTGCCTTCTAGGCGTTCCTAGACTACTAGAGGATGTGGACCTGCAGGAAGAGGGCTGCGACGGTCATAACAGAAGGGTGTCAATGGACCAAGCATGCCCACCTGAAGCAGGGCTTAGGGATGCTTAGGAGACAGGAGCTCTCTGAGCTGTGTCTTGGGGGATGAGGCCAGTAGCCAAGTTTTCCCATGAGGGAGATTTCCTTTGGGCACTGGAGATTGTGGCTGTCGGGTCATAACCATCCAGCCCTCGAAGGGAGGACCTTACAGAGCAGCAATCAAATCACAGTAACTGTGGACCAAATTGAAATAGTTACACATACCAGATAGCACTGATTGAAAAAAAAAGTACAAATACACTATACTACATTGGCCAAAAATAATAATTTTGAAAAGGAAAATGTATATTCTTTATTTTATTTTTTTAATTTTTAGACAGGGTCTCACTCTGTCACTCAGGCTGGAGTGTAGTGGTGCTGTCATAGCTCACTGCAAACTTGGTCTCCTGGGCTCAAGTGATCCTCCTGTCTCAGCCTCCTGAGTAGCTGAGACTACAGGTACGTGCCACCACAGCCAGCTAATTTTTTTTTATTTTTGTAGAGACAGGATTTCTCTATGTTGCCCAGGCTGGTCTCGAACTCCTGAGCTCAAGCGATTTTCCCACCTTGGCATCCCAAAGTGCTGGGATTATAGGCATGAGCCACCACGCCCATCAAGAAAAGGTATTTTTCTATGTCTGGAGGTGTCTCTCCATGTAGGGGGATGTAGAGAAGTTAAGGAACTTGCCCAGGGTCACTCAGGTAATAAGTGCCTAGCCAGAATTTTATCACAGTAGGTCTAGCTCCAGTGCCCAGTCTTGCCCCTTCCCCTGTATGTGCCATCATGGGATGATTAGCTGGTGAAAATTAGGACATTTCAGAGCAGTGTGTTCAGGGTGATCACGATCCTTTTTAAGTTTATGGTTGGGGGGCACTTCATCACAACATATATTCACATATATGTTCTGTGCATAGAATTTTTCTAGAAGGACTTTTTTTAACTTAAAGGTTACATTTGGGGAGTAAGAATGAGGTTAGAGGAAAAGGAAACTTGAAATGTTATATTTTTCTGTTGCTTGGATTTTTTTTTAAGTGAGAATGTAT
Organism: Theropithecus gelada; assembly: GCF_003255815.1. Classification (NCBI taxonomy): domain Eukaryota; kingdom Metazoa; phylum Chordata; class Mammalia; order Primates; family Cercopithecidae; genus Theropithecus; species Theropithecus gelada. Next base: position 17,184,921 of record NC_037675.1, read on the forward strand.
TAATTTGTCATTAAAATCGTAAATTCAGGTCATCCAGGCAGGGCCAGGCCGGCATCCATGTTCCACCTGGCTGACCACCCCTTCCCCCTTTGTGGAGCTCTTAGGATCCTGGGTCATTTTCCATTTAGTTGCTGCCCAAGACCACTTTGGGGCATACTTGGGTAGCAAGGACCCTCACTTTGGAAGCTTATCTTTTGTAAATTTAGTTCCTGAACCTTCTTCAAGACCTCACACCAATCTCTATTGCCCTCACCTTGGAGCCTGAGGTCTAAAGAGAAGTCATAGAATTATTTTATTGTTACCCTGGGAGGAACATTCTCTATTGTCTTGCCCTGAGGGATCGCAATACAAGCCAGCAATCTTTTAGGAGCCGGAACCCTAGATACTGGACAACCCGGAATAACTAGAGGGTACAGATAGCCCAAGCAGGGCACTTCCAGGCAGCAATAAAGAGGAAAAGGGGTGATTGGGGTTCAGACATTTCTTTTCTACATTATTTACCTGGCACCATCTCAATGTGATAAATACCTTAACTATAGATGTGCAAATAGGCTTTTACCATGAGTGCCAAATATGTTCAGTGATTGTTGGCTGCCAGGAGCACTAAATTGAGAAAACTTCCGAGACAGCGTCTGAGCTCTGCAGAGAAAAATGAATTAGTAATTGATTAGTGATATCTGTCATTGGCAAGACACATTGCCATTGCCATAGATGCCTCAAGTATGTGTACCAGGTAGTTCTCATCCCAACTTGAGTTCAATCCTGCCTTTGGCTTTGTCCTCAAATGAGATGAGTAATTCAGTCTCCCACCTGATATGTATCGCTTTCTTCCCCTACACTCATAGCACTTGGTTCATGCTTCTGGAACCACACTTGCCACAGCCTGCCTTGTGCGTGCCTGAATTAGTCACATGTGTGTCTGTCTCTCTGGAGCTCACTGCTCCAGAGGGAAGGAGTGGTGGACAGGTTTTGCTAGAGGTGACAAAGAAGAATGGGGAGAGAGGGGACTGTCTTGAGGATGAGGAAAGGCTTCTGCTGGTCCTCTTGTTTCCAACCCTACTGCACTCCATGGCATGCTATGGGGAATGGCACACAGGGAATGCTTGTGGGATTGAACTGTGTGGAACTAAATGTTCGTGGGGTCCCTAAGACATGGGCAAAATGGAAAGTCTGGAGGAAGCACAGCCAGAGAGGAGAGAAGCTGTGAGGCAGAAGTGGCCAATGTGTATGAAATACTCATTTCATTTAGTATTGCTTACTTATTATTTTTTCTTTTTGGTTTTGAGACAGGGTCTCTCTCTGTTGCCCAGGCTGGAGTGCGGTGATGCAATCAGGACTCCCTGAAGCCCCAACCCTCCAGGGCCAAGCAATCTCCCACCTCAGCCTCCTGAGTAGCTGGGACCACAAGTGTGTGCTACCATGTCTACATTTTTTATTGCTTGTAGAGACTGGGGTCTCCTTATGTTACCCAGGCTGGTCTTGAATTCCTGGGCTCCAGAGATCCTCCTGCCTTAGCCTCCCAAAGTGTTGAGATTACAAGTGTGAGCCACGATGCCTGGCCTCAATTTATTTCCGTGGTTGCTGTAACAAGTCATCATAAACTTAGTGGTTTAAAACTCAGATTTCTTATCTTATAATTGTTATAAGATAAGAAATCCAACACCCTGGACCTGTGTTCCATTTGAAGGCTCTAAGATAGGATCTGTATCTGCCTTCTCCAGCTTCTAGAGGCTACCCGCATCTTTTCCATCTTCAGAGCCAACAACAGAGCATCTGCAGATCTCTAGATCTCTAGATTCTCTTCTTTCAACCACTTCTCCCACTGTCAGAGCCCCTTGTGTTTACATTGAGCCCACCAGGATGACCCCAGAGAGTCTCCCTGAATTTCCTTTGCCGGGTCAGGTGCTATATTCATAGGTTCCAGGGATTCGGATGGGACATCTTTGAAGGAGCCACGATTCTGCCTATCACATCTTCAAATTAACATACAGATGACTCTGAAGCTGCTGCCGGTGCAGTTGAGGGACGTTTCACCTGACTCAGAATCGGAGCTCCCTCCTGTTGTTTCACAAAGACCAGAGAGGCCCACGGGGCCCCAGGGACATGGCACTACCTGTCCTGTCCATCATAGCAGCATTATGGTGGCATCAGTCAGGCTTTGAGGTTCCTGTGGCGTGCCTTTCAGCGTCCTCTTTTGTTTTTTTTTTTTTTTGAGATGGAGTTTCACTCTTGTCGCCCAGGCTGGAGTGCAGTGGTGCCATCTCAGCTCACTGCAACCTCCACCTCCTGGATTGAAGCAATTCTCCTGCCTCAGCCTCCCAAGTAGCTGCGATTACAGGTGCCTGCCACCACACCCGGCTAATTTTTGTATTTTTAGTAGAGACAGGGTTTTGCCACATTGACCAGGCTGGTCTCGAACTCCTGCCTTTCAGTTTCTGTAGCATTATCCAGTCTGGGAGCCTCAGCAGGGGCATCCCGCTTCCTTGAGTACCAGCAGGAGCCTTTCTGTGGCCTGAAGACAGTCCCCTCTCTCCCAGCTCTTCTTTGGGACCTCTAGCAAAATCTGTCCAACAAGCTGAGAGTTTTTCAAGACAGGATCCTCTTCTTCCAGACACGCACACGCTTTAAGCTTTTAGTAGAGCAAATTCCCTGAGGTAAGTAATTACAAAAGGCCCAGTGAGATGCTTGGAAATAGGGCGGAGGAGGGAAAAACACAGAGAAGGAAATATACATTAATACCTCAGAAATGTCTCAGGCCACACCTTTTGCCCAGTTTTGCCTGGGGCCTGTCTCAGCTCCCTAAATGCCTCATTACAACTCTGCCTGGGGTGTGCTTCCCATGTGGGCCTGGGCCGTGGGAACTGATCCTCTCTAAGCCCTGGGCAAGAGGCAGCCCCCTGGCCACTGGCTGCGATGCTCATAAATGCCCAGGCCAGGCTGGGCACATCAGAGCATCCCTGGGAGCTGGCGCATGTCTACGAAGCTGGCAAGGAGACCTGCCTCCGCGTGAGAAGAGGCCTGTTTAGAGTAGAACGCCCGGAAGGATTTATGGAGGGCCGGCTACTGAAATAGAGCAGTCATTAAGGAGAGGTGGGCAGCCGTTGGAAGCGGGAATATTTAGTAATGACATGGGCACAAACGTTGGTCAGGGAGGGCCTTCCTAGAATGTGCTGTTTTCTATTTGCTTTGTGGGGGAGGAGAGTCTGCTGCCTTTTTTGGAAAACAGGGATAAAAAGATGTGGATTTAATGCTTGTGAGAGGCAGAGGAGAGCCCTGAAAACAAAAATCGTTAACTCAGCGCCAGAGGCACAGGTGGGCCCTGGCTGTGACCCTGGGGCTTGCTGTGGGGCTGAGACCTGCGGGAGAAGCTCCCTGAGTGGACAGGCCCTGGAGACCTACCCGAGCAAATCATGCCACCCCAGAGCTAGCTGGGAAAGACTTCCCGGTTTTCCATCTTGTCTACACTTCATTTTATCTGCGAAGATCAGCAAGACAAGCTTTTACTCTTTCCCTTCCGGGATTCTTTTTAAAATTCCTAACGCCTTTTTTTTTTTTTTTTTTTTTTTTTTTTTTTTTGTTTGGTGCTTTTTTTTCAATGACTGGGTGTCGGTGGCGTGTGC